>NC_091528.1:600000-1200000 GCF_041682495.2 Bombus fervidus | reverse complement strand
ATGCCCATTGGTTACAGCCAACGATAATAAGTGAAAATATGAGGAGAAAGTCTCCTGCCAACGTGGCTTATGGGTGTCCTTGTTCATGGAAATGTCTAAGTCGAGTCCTAGATATTTAATTTGCCTTGTTTGTGCTATGTGCGTGCCATTCAATTGGACATTTGGTGGTTTTCGTTTTCTTAGTGTAAATGTAATATGGTTGCATTTATTGAGGTTTGCTTTTATTTGTTTATCTTGTAGCCATTTTTCTACTTTTGTGATGTATTCTTGTAGTAATGTGACTGCTGTTTCTGGATTAGTGTATCTGACTAGTACAGCCGTGTCGTCCGTGAATGTCAGTATTTTGCTATTGGTAGATGTTAGTGGGTGGGCTGTGTATAATGTGTAATATTAGGCCTAAGACGCTTCCTTGCGATACCCCTACCTTGATGTGTTTTACTTCAGAATATACATCCTTTATTTTTACTACAAAGCTTCTGTTGCTTAGGTATGATTTGAGTAAGTAGTGGATTTGTTCCAGGAAGAGTTTTTTTGATTGTTTGTAAGAGGCTTTCATGGTTCACTTTGTCAAATGCTTTCTTAATGTCCATGAAGAGAGCTGTACAGTATTGTTTCTTTCCTATTGCTAGTAAAATTTCGTTGACGAGTCCGTACATTTGCTCTATTGTGGAGTGTTCGTTTCTGAATCCAAATTGGTGATCTGGTATTAATTTTTCGTTTTCTATTGTTGGTTTTAGGCGATCGTATATTATTTTCTCCAGTATTTTGGAAAACACAGGAAGTAGTGATATTGATCTGTAAGATGCATTCGTATTTGTTGAAGCGATTCTCACTTCTAGGAGAACTCTACATCTTCTCTAGTGTTTAGTTTTCTTAGTCTTCGAAGTCATCGAGTATTGTTTAGCTCTAAATCAATTTGAAGGGCCTCTCAGCCTCATAGCCTTTTCTAGAAACATGCCTTAATGCACAGATGATGCAGTGGGAAATAGATGGACCACTTTTCCTAATTATATAAATACCAATAGGTCCATGGCTTCGGAGCTCTATTGTAAAGTAACGCTGCCAGCGTGCGGAACTGGATTAGCATACACTGTACTTCTACGTATACTTACTTAAATATATTTCTGTTATATATTCATCCATGCATTTCCTCTCTATTCTATTCCGAGATAAACTTCAACAGTATTGTTACCATAGGAATGTTGTACACGAAATAGAGAAGAACTACGAAACTTTAATTATTAACGATTTATCATTTAAGTATTGTATAATAACGATTTGATAATCTCGTATTTGGGCGCACGTAGTTCATTATTGAATTGCAAGATGTCGCATAAATGCAACGGTTTATCGAAATAGCATATGATTTTACAAATATTTGACAAGTACGTGCAATGATGTGGACATAAAATTGTTCTGAGATCGTATTGAATGCAAAGGTAGAAAAGCTATGAAAAATCTAGGACATTACGTTCGAGAAATGGGCGTATCTATTATACTTCTTATTCTTCCTTAAAGACAAACTTATTTCACAGAACGAGAGTTTACTGTTGTTGATAAAATTTTATTCGTAATATATGGAAGCGAATATTATTTATGGAAGTAAATAATTCGTGTGATCGCTAAATTACTCGATGCTCGAACGCAAAGTTTGCGATGAAAATTTCAATCTTCTGTTTAAACAATTCGGATCGAGGATTATTAGGAAAATCCGTGCTCGCTAGTTTGCATCCCTCGATCTCCTGTCAGTATTCAGGTTAATTAGCGTTCTGTTGTGGTGCTGTTACGACGCCGTTCGAACGTCTCAAGCATGAAGACGCTGGTAGTATCGGGTAATCGATAATATCGAGAATATTCCGGTAACAATCGTCGATAGCGTGCGACTCCCCCCAGAAGAAACAAACATTTATTCGTTTAATAATGTGGCACGACATGGGGTAAAGTAACATTAAACGAGCGTTATCAATTACGATGGAAACCAAAGAAAGGCATACCGAAGGAAACTACATACAATGTCTTTCATCGTATGATTAATTTTGGATAAATAGAGAACAAATTTTAGAGAACAGAGATATTCGTCGACCTTGTAAATCACTGAATACGATGAAAAGGGAACACACGATGAAATAATCTCGTAATTAATATCTATTAACGCTTACAGTTAAACGTTGCGACATTTATATTCTACACGACGAACGAATAATAATAATAATATCAGGATTGCCGATTGTCAGACGTTCTCAACTTTCAACGTTTCAACCAGGTTCTATATATCTACGTGTATAATTGTTAGTAACATTTTATCGGATTTGACGCGCGTATAATTTAGCAAAGTTGGGATAAGTAGCTTTAACGAATAAGAAAGATCAACAGCCATGCTACCATTTCTTAGATATAAAACGATGTTCTTTCTCTTAAAAACTTGCTACACTGCGCGCATCGATATTTCGTGCAAATTTCAAAATCCACGTAAAACACGTATTGACGCAACATCTGAACGTTAGCGAACAATGAGAGCTCAAGCCGCGCATTAAAACAAAACGAAACCATCTCCACCCACATTTTTCATCGGCAGGAAAAAAATAGAACGAATTTTATCCGAACAATAAAAGGAGGATACTCTATTCGAGGTGTATTCAGAAACATACCGTGTTAGGTCAGTCAGAAAGTCCTTTTTTTTATCTTCTGCTTTCTGATATTCGAGAATACGAGTAATCCTTGAAAAACACATTTCGGAAACTAACGGTAACGATAAATATATTTATTCGATTAATCCGAAGAAACAGTTGTAGACAACTTTAGAGTATGTTACCGATAAGCTTCGAACTTCGATAAGATTCGAAAGTGATCCAACTGTAAAAGAAATGTTGAAATCCGGGAATTACAATAATATTTTTATTAGAATACATTGTCTTTCTAAATACTTTTTAATACTTTCTAATACGTATCCGCTTTTACCGTCAACGTATCGAAGAAATATTTTCGAAGAATCATTTTCCACCTAATCATACGGGAAAGAATCGTGTCGAATGAAACTCATTGGAAGACGAAGACATTCGATTTTAATTTCATGGTGAGATTAGCTCTGGCGAATGAAACATTGGCAGAATTTTCCGTACGTGAGAGATCATCGCCTTTCGGTTGATTGATGCTCAATTTTCCACGTAACCACGTCCATCGAGCGTCATCCCTGTTGTGAAGAACACAGGTCACTAGGCTCACGTAGCTGCACTCGTGTACGAATCGTAGAACGAAGTAGAAAGATCGACAGAGGAAAGGAACAAAAGGGAGTTTGAGCAGCGTAGCGTTAAGGAGTATCGGCAAGTGCTAAGCACGCCACTCGGAAGCTGTTAACCGCAAAGCGGTTCTGGAGCCGCTGATTCTTTCGAGGCTGACTCGCGAGCGCATCAGTAATGGGAACAATGGAATCAAGTATGCCGGTTTGAGGCTAACGAATGGTAAAAATGTGATATAAAATGAGGCAGAGATCGAGGGCTCGCGTTTACAAAGTTCTATTAACAGACTTCGAACAGAGTTTCATGGAAATATCGAAGTTCCAGCTAAATGTAACTAGTGGATTCGCGTTAGCGATAACATGTCCGGATTTAATTAAGATATGCTAATTATGCTTGGAATAACAAGTATGAGAATAAAAATAAGAAGATTATAAAAATGGGAGCATCGCGGTATGAGTAGAAGTAACGAAGGTATTGCGATTGTAAGAGTGGAAAGATATGCAAAAATAAGACAGCTAAGTAAAGGTAAGTGTTATTAAAATGGCCGGCAGATTACTTGTAAAAATGTTATGGTATAAATATTGTAACGTTAAGCAATTTCAATGATATTAGTTGGAAGAATTCCGATTGATTTAAGCATTACGAATAGTTGAATAATACGAAGCACCTTCGAACACTGACAGAATAAAATATGTCCGGTCGAGAGCAAAGTGGCTCGAAACTAAATTGGAGCATGGTAAAGCTTGAAAAATTAATAACAAAAATGCCGCAATTTGCCGCACAGACGCGGCGGTCTCCCTTATAGCGCGAATCTTTTCAAAGCGAACCTTTCGAAGAAAAATTGTCTTTCTTTAATCGAACGAAGTTTGCTAATTTTTACTTCTCCTATCTTTTCATAAATATATAACATGTATGTCTACATATTACAATTAAAATATGGCACGTAAAAGTCGCTAAATATTACTGTGAATTTGCATTCACTAGTAATATTAAAATTATTTTACATTTTCAACAGATATTCTCGAAGAAATAACTAGTGTTATCAAACGAGGAAAATTTTTAACTGAAAAATAGCATTTTATAATTTTGTATGTAAATAATTACTAAATTGATTTTAACTCTCGGTTGGTATTACAAATTGGATTATAGAAAACGAAGGTTAATTTTAAGTTTGCTTATATTTAATTTTAAAGTATTTCATTTTAATTTGTACATTTTATATTTTATACAATACGTGTTATCGATGGACTTTATGACGTAAAATATACTATAGAAATTACGGTGGAATATTCTGTAATTAAGTAACTAGTCCTAAAGTCTTGTACTTGTCAACTACAACAGAACGATACCAATTGAGGGTTAAATATACGATAATCGTATTTTTAGGAAACACATTTTAACGAATAAAAACGATGGTTTCTAAAATGACAACAACGCTATTCTAGAACGAGGATTAATAACAATCTCCAGGCATCCTACGACATAAATACGAAAACCTTTAGCCAGCTCCCGCGATCTAAAAAATAATGCTGTAAACTTAATACAAACAAAGCAGCGAAACCGAAATTCAATCCGGTCGATCAATCAGCAAGTTTCGCGGGACGATTTCGATACAAGAGATATGGTATAGAGAGCAGCAGCAGCAGCAGCAGTAGCAACAGTAACGACAACAGCAGCGGTGGTGGTAGATAGGATGAAACAGTAGCGAATCTCAAGGATCAAGATCGCTAACAGAAGACGGATGGAAGGGCTAGGTTTGATGGAATGATTTCTGGATCTCGTCGCTGCTCTTTCTTGGCTCGTACGAGAAGAAGCGATGATTCACGCACGAAGAAAGCAGTCGAAACGTAGACTCGGAACGGAGATAGGCACAAAGCAGAAATCGGAGCATCGGGGCGTTAAGAGGACTCAGAGAGGAGACGGTATTCTCCCGCATACGGTTCTCTGTTGACTGAAGCGACTTAAGTCAACGCCGCGCTCACCTACGGTCTGGCACACTACGTTCTCCTCTACTTGGTGGAGATCGTGTGGGGAGGGAACGAGACGAGACGACGGAATGTGTGAGAGTTGCGGTCCGGTTAGAGGGGAAAGCCAAAGGATGGAGAAGGAGAAAGACGAGCGAAGAGGAGGACGAGTAGCGCGCGGTTGGAAGCGGAGCGAGTGAGATGAGTGCGAAGGGTTCAAGTATAAGGATACCGAGGCATGCGCCGTCCTATCATATTGATCTCGCCATAGTAACGATTCTCTCTTCTCCGGCGATGTTGGCATGCACTATAGCAGGGGGACGAAGAGGGAAAGCCCGACGAGAGAACGGCGGAAGGGGGTTGTACCGCATGGTATACCATGTCACCCCACGATGCGCGAATGTGGGCCGTACGGGAGTGAACGAGAACGATGGCTAGAGGAAAGGGAAAGGAAGAGAGAGGGTGGCACTGATCGAAGAAAGAGGGAACACGCGAGCGAGAGGATCGGTATTGGTTGAAGAGAGACGAAAGGCATCGGTGGCGGTGGGCTACACAGGGCGCTAGCGCCAAAGAGAGCCGAGGCGGCGATACCGCGCGGCGCTGCAGCTAAATGAGAATCAGTCCAGCGTTGGTCGCCGGCGAGGGCGCATCTGACATTCCTGTGACAAAAGATTCGGACGGGAACACTTGAGGACATTGGGGAAACGGTGGAACATCCGCGATAACCATCGATCTCGAACGGATCAGAAGGATGTTAACCGTGGTAGTAGTAGCGTCACGGTGCTGACAGTCAGACGCGCTCTGGGAATCGGCGGGGATCGGACAGCGCGGAATAACTCGGATCGGAGGTCGGTCGAATGAGCTGGCTCACCGACAGACGACGACGACGACGACGACGACGCGTCTGTGAGCCGTGCAAGTAATTTTCGTGTACATACTCGCGACTACTCGCTATTCCGTGTGCGGGTCTGTTGCTTCTGATCGAGCGGAATACGAATCGGAGCAAGTCGTGCGTATATCAGGGTGGGAGGCAGAAACGCGAGCACACAGGGAAAATAGAGAGTTGTGTGAAATTGAGCCGAGAGTACGAGTACAACGAGAGTAGATAAAAGAGAAGAAGAGAAATGTCCTCGATGCCCAACGATGCCGCACCAAGGCACAACCGAGCTGCTGAAGCTTAGTGCGTACGAGGTGTACGCGCAGGGACACGCTGCAGGTCCACTGAGGCTGTCACGTGCCCCTTATAGAACGAAAACGATGCCATTGCCGTGTTCAAGGCACGTAAATTCAGGTGGACCCTCGGAAGACTGAAGACCTCAGGCTCGGGTGGAAAGTTTGCACGAAAACGTAAGAAATCTCACAGTGCCTACGGGATCCAGCTGGTTCGTTCCTGTTCGACGCGTTTGCAGCCACGTGCGAGGACAACCGAATAGTGAGGAGGTGGAGGAGGCGGAGAAGAAGCCGGTGGTGGCGGAGGTGGTGGTGATCGAGGAAGGAGCGAACTGCTCCGGTTCCTCAATCGTGCAAACATGAGACGTTGGACTCTCATGGCGGCTATAGCCCTGGCTGCATCGGGTGAGTTGTTGCGACACTAGCTAACCGATATATCTCTCTTTTAGATACTCTGTGTCGCGGCACAGGCATATAAATACATTTTTCATTGTGCTGCTAGGCTCTCGTCCTAGAGACGATCGCTTTTCTCGCGACGCGAACGGTCGGAACCAGGTGTTGTGCTTTTCTATACAAATTTCAACCGTGTTTCTTTCGTTCTTTTTTCTTTTATTTTCATTCTTTTTATTCTAGTTGCCGGTTTACTTTCACTGTTTCCTGTTATTGTCTCTGTCTCTCTTTCTGTCTGTCTTTGCATTCGTCTACTTGCCCGTTTTATTTTTCTCCCTCTTGTCTCTGAAGCGCGATATGCTCTCGAAACGCACGAGACGGGTCTCTGCATGGGTCGCGCCGTAGGGATTTCCACACGGTGACGGTTTCGGTATTCGGGGCGATCTTTTAACCCTTTAAGCTGCGGCAATATCAAAAACGCGACCGGAACGATAAATCTTCATCACCAAATAATGACGCCTGTCAAGCCAGTTCTTACACGTCCGATCGAAACGAATTCGTGCGCGCGATTTGTTGTGTTAACCAATTTTCAATGACAGTCGGAGGATTGAAACGGAATGCTGATTTATATCGCGATATTTAAGCTTTCGTTCGACCAATGAAAATATTTACGAGCCGTGATCTTTACGTTAATTAAAAAGATGTGTCACGTATTTCATCGGCCAATCTCAATATCGAAAAAGTAGCAATTCGTATCTCGAAATTTTGACAATCGTTTGCGGCAAATAAATTATTTTTTTTCTCTCTAGAGTTTCAACGTATCAGACGTCAAATTTTCGACTAGATTCAAACGTCGTTAACCATTTCCACGTATTAACGAAAGTTTTCTCTCAATGCCATGCAAACAAACGTATCACTTGAGCATTCGCGCGAACGCAAGTTCAACGTTCGACCTGTTTCGAGTTCGTTATCGTCGCGAGTGCTCAAGACGCGCAGCGATTTTCAAATGAGCCCGAGGGAAGGTGTTGCTTTGCTACGTAACGTGTTGGCAGCCTGACGTCATTGGCGACGCTTCCTGCGTGACGTGCGCGCAGCCACTCTCTCGTTAGTACGCTGATTCCGGCTCGCAGACAGAACGTACACACACTCACAACCAAATTATTGTTGTCTCAATATTTGCGCACGTAATCTGACGGATATTTTCAGTTAAATTTTCATCGATAAACAAACGCTGTTCCGCGGCTAGGTTTCTTTTTCGTCACGGTAATTTCTTCTACGAAGCTGGAAGCGTCTGTTAACGAGAAAGAAGAAGACGGGGTGGAACAATCAGCTTCCGATGCGGTAAATTTTAATTGACGCGATGCCGGACTTGTGACCGTTTCCTTATTCCGTTTTGCGGAACGTTTGATTAATTGGGACCACGATGAGAACGATCGTCGTCCTTCATCATCTGTCTTCCTCTCTGTCTTTGTTTATGTACAACCATGACGGTGTGGGCGTAGGAAAGGATTTTCCGGTGTACAATTTGCCCACACAATTCCCAGAGACCCGTCCCTGCGTTGCTTATTCGGAGCTGTTCGATTATAGACAAAAATGAGGGAGGAATTATGAAACGACGTTTATTTTTGCTCCTTGATGTGCATTTGGAATGTTGTCAGGAAATTTCTGAACAAATTTTAATTTCATAAGGGATGCTGACGTACACAATTCAGGTTCTAACTGGAGAAGATTTTTTGCAGAATGGCTGGATATACATATATTTTCGCTAGAAAAATAAAAGATGATTATCTTTTCCCGATTTTGTTAAATTCGTCCCTGAAGAAGCTAAAGATTGAAATTAATTGCTCCTGATAGACCAACGTCTGCAAATTCTTCAGTTCCGAAATTCTTTGGTAGTTTTGATATTTTATGCAAGAGATATATGCGAATGTCTTGTGATAAAAGGATAGGATAAATAATCTTGTTCCTTTTGTGACAAAAAGAACATAAAGAATGAATTTGCGAATCTATGTTTACAAGGATGTAGTTGATCTCGATTTAAGAACGTATCTGTAAATTTCCTAACAATCTTTCCAATACATCCTGTGTGAATAGTATATAATGCATATACATTGTGTATATATACGTACACATATTAGACACCCATGTATATTGCGTGAAACATGAGTTGATCAACCGAATACTAAGCATACTAATTTCATGGCAATGCTTGACCATTAGAATTTGATCAAGACTGATAAAGAATATGTATTTCGATAAATAGATATGGAAATATCTTTTCAATTCCTTGGTTTGAAGTTACTATACTTGATGTTACGGTTAATATCACGAGAGACCTGCCTCTTTGTAGGGAATTGTTGATATAAAATCGAAGAAATAAATTAATCGCCTTTATAATTCATTAAATACTCCAATTTGCTTGTTCAGTATCAAAAACTTTCAAAAGAAATTTTGTCCATTTCCATATTCTGATAAATATTGAAAACATATAAAATATTTTCTTTTACGTTATCAATATTTACAACTGTTTCCAGTTTCATAAACCTCTAACTTCGATAAGATAACATCATTCTCTATTCCACACATAACAACTTCCAATATATTTTACGTTGTGTACATGTTATACTGCACTCTATCTTCGCGTTATAGTTTCTCCGGTCTAATCGATCTCTCGTAAGAAAGATACTGGGATACAAACGTTAAATGAATTTGTGACAAGTTTCTCATAGAAGATACAGAAGAGCGATGATCGAGTGCCGATTACGTTGCAATATTAAGCAGTTTACCGATTAAAATTGCAGTTGATTCATTTCGTTCTTCTCCTCATGAACGTTCTTTCTCGTAAATAACCCGATATGGGTCGAAGACACGATCGACGCGTCTTTTACGATCTATGTAAACATCGTAAAACATGAGTTCGGTGTTTCCCGTTCGCGTGAAACAGAGAAAACATAAAGTTAACGAGGAATCATCTGCCGCTTTTCATCTCTTTTACGTTCTATCGCGAAGGAAAAGAATGGGAAAACCGTTGATCGCACCCGTAACTCAGCACGATACGCCGATACGAGACAGGCGCACGTGCCGATTGCTGGCAGCGCGCGAAATACAAGCGGCACGAGAACAGACGTTCCAAAAATGGACCAGTAACAATGAAACATAAATTTCGAAACAGCTTTATCGCGCGATTAAATAACGCGTCACCATGACGCAAAACCAGGGAAGTAACAATACGTCTGCAATAACGATAGGAACGACACTACCATTCCAACCAACTATGTAAAAGCTCACCCGTAATTTGCGCACTGCACGGAACGCGGAAAAATACGTGACCCATTGTAAACCTATATATATTCTGAGATATATCGGTGTACATCTATTCACTTAGATCACACGTGATTTCGATTTCATCGCGGAGATTTCTTCCGAGATTTTTGAACCAATTTTTAAATAAATTTGATATTTTCGAAGTAACAATTACTATACAATTATTAAAATCTTTTTATATTAAAGATACTTTTACAATCCCTTTAAATTTTTAAATTGATTATCTTCTCATCAAAATCTTTCCCAAAGGTTAAATTAATGTTTCGACATGTTCTAGCTTTATAATCTGCTTTAAATTTATATAGGAAAAATATTTTAAATTCTTTTATGAACACTGTACTCTTTGCTTACATAAAGTAGATAGAGATCTACGGGACAAAATTTAATAAAAGAAGCAACCAGAACACAACACCGATGCGATAAAATTTAATAGCAATCTAGATAAAAAGTTAATAGTAATTAAAAAAAAAGAAAGAAAAGGAAGAAGAGATAATTTTTTTTATATAATACCATAAAATTTCATTCTTTCTCTGTCACGTAATCGGCATCGATTATTACAGTGATCGAGCCAGAGATCTCCTACTTTATTTGAAATGGCAGCGGGACATTGAGTACCCGGGTGACCAATCGAAGCCGTACGATCAGCAGAGTGGAGGATCGGTGCTTCAGAGCACTCAGGGGGCTGTTTCCGAGCATCGACTCGCGACTCGACAATCGGCGCACATGCGACTGGACTTTATGTAGTATACACCGACGTCTGTCACGACGTTTGCGACACATGGAAAGAGCGACAGCTCACTCTCCGCAAATGTCGATGATTCGACGTGGCAGTCGTGTGATGTGTCGCTTTTCGTTGGTCCGGATTCGATTCTGCATCGTGCAGATGCAAGATTCCGCTCGTACACGCGTCGAGTACGCGCTCTCAGCCTGTTGGCCTGACTGCATGCGTAAGCGTGTACTTACGTGTGTGGGTGGCAGTGGGCGTATGTGGGTGTACAACAGCGGAATATCGAACGCGCGCGCCTGGTCGTTTGAAAAGCGGAGGACACTGTACGAGAGAGCTAGCCTTAACACACGGTCGCATGGTTGCTGCTGCAACCGAGACACACGCACAGGCGCATGAGCTATATATGTAGAGGTCGAACATGAATGTATATAGAATATGTTGATGTGTGTGTCTGTGAGCGCGCGTGGGCGAAATCGCACGCTCACAGAGTCGTCTTTCACCCTCTCTTTCTGCCTCGCTTGTCGAGCGCACGACTCTTTCGACAGGCGCGATCATGCACGTCAAGAGTGAAAACTGTGCCAAACGCTGCGAGAAGCTCCGGGAAAACAAGCTTTCAGCTGTTGCCCGCTTTTCCCACCGCAGCCACTGTCTTTAACGGATCCATCGTTGACCAACTTTTTTTTATTTCTTTTATATTTTTTGGTCGGTTTGTTTAGATTTGAAACATACGGATGAATATTTTCTCTTTCTTCAGGATATTCGTGGTCAGTGTTTATCGTATAATATATTTTACTGTTTCTCTCTGTTGCTCATAAATTTTATTTTCGATAGTTAAACAGTACCACTTCTACTTCTCATTTTTTGTGTTTGAAAAATTGTTTAAAACATAATTCTGATATTCCACGTTCCTTCGGACAATATCGTGTTGTAAATGTTTATTTTAATGTTAAGGCTGCCTTTGGTTTGGATTTTTTCTATCTTCGTTCGAAGAAACTTCTGACAAATTTAGAAACAATTCTGTTTGCTTTAAAGAGAATGAAAAAATTATTTGACTACAGGACCTATTTTTGTTCATTTATGAATCTTCCGGTGGTTTTCACGAGCCCCGAGGCAAGGAAACGTGCTATCCTTATGAGCATTCGAGTTGCGGAGTTTTGTCGGGTGGTAATAAAAGTTTTGTTAGGCTTCGTGATTTTATATACATTGGTTTTGAACCTGTCCGGTAACAGCTAGCAGTATGAAAGGATATAAGGTTTCGTCCCGTTAAAACATTTAAGCAGCCCATGCTTTGATGAAAATTTGAAAATCCCACGTTCACGTAAAACAAAATATCCAGTAATCATGACAAGCTTTCCGGATCCCGTTGGTTTTGTAAATACATTTTTTACGACGTGGAAAACAACGTGTGCGCGTAGTATAGATTCCTCGCATATAAATACACATTGCATTTTAAACTATTCAAACGAAAAAGAAAGAATCAAAAAGTAGAACCATTAAAATCTCTCCTTGATATATTAGAGCTAATTTTCACCTGATATTTTTATTTTTTATTTAAACCGCACACATAAACGTGCACTGCTCTATTCCTTTTGTAATCATTTACCCAACTTTTCGAGAATTTTTGCGAAAGGAATAATTTTAGCCAAATTCTCTTAAACGCGACAGGTGTATTTTACTAAATATTTACGTCCATAGAAAATACTTTCTAAATAAAACAAATAGAAAGCGAAATGAGTTCTATGTACTATGGATAACCAAGTTTTTCATTAGAAAAATTTCAATTCTTGAAAAATGTCTTGAGAAGCCTGTAAATAACTTTTTCGGGAACATGAACAGACAGACAGATCGTGCCAAAATATCTTGTCGGTGGAAATAAAAATATCGAGGAAAAGTTCTCTAGCGTTTCCCAGTTACTTTGGACTTTTTAATAAAAACAAGATTAATGTTATATTTTATTTAATGTTACATACATAATTATTTTTTGAGTTCGCCACAATGGAAGCTGTCTCTTTTACTCCAGTTGTAAGTTTTTTCTGCCAAAATTTGATTTTAAACCTCGAAGCATCAACGAAACAAGGCACGATATAACCGTGGATAGAAGATTTCCCTATGGTGATTTTTGAGATTGAGCGTCTAATTATGAAAAAATAGGTAAATATAGTGGAAGCACTGGTCAAATCCCTCGGAAAGCTATCGCGATGTTACGGAGAGAAACGAGCTTTGACTCACAAGATTTCTTCGTAGCCATCTCTTTTTTAGAATAGGGGTCGTTAAAATTTCAAACGTTGCGCGGCGCGTTTCAACTGCGCGTAGGCGTGCATACTCTCACTCTATTTTCCTGTATTTTTCGTCTCTTTCACTTCTCTGTTTCTTCCTCTACTCCTCAGCTTCGTTTCACAACTCTCACCGATCCTTTTCATTTTTTCCTTCGTGTCTTCTTTCTATCTCTATCGCATCGTTTCTCTATAATTCACCGGGTTTCTCCAACCTTTTTTACCTTTGTTCCTTCCGCTTTTATATTAAACTTTTAGTTCCTCGCCGGTCAACCAAATTCTTCACTATTCTTTCTTTTCTTAACGTTGCACTGTCTCCTTTATCCCTGCGAATATTTTTTGTCTAATTTGTGTCTCAATTTTTTTCGTTTTTACCTTTCTTTCTTCCCTTTATTTTTCTTTCCAATCTATCTGATCTTCGTTTCACGAACTGGATACGTTCGCGAAAGGAACCAATTCCCTGTTCTGTATTCACTATTGTTGTGTTACGTTGCGATTTCTTATTTTTGAAGCTTTAAAATTGGATTTCCCTCGTGCGCGCGCGCGTGTGTGTATGTGACGAAACTCATTATTCCTGAATAATTGTGAAGCATTTGTAGCGAATCAAAATTTGACTTACACGGTTAGATTTTCTTTTTTCACGAAGTATTTTAGTCATGGAGGGATAAAAGAAATGGAAACAAAAAATTATAAGTTACCAGCAAGGGAGTCCAAGTTAGGGATTAATTATCACTAATAATATTAATTCAATTATGTAAGAGAGTCCTGAAATGAACATTTTCATTACATCGTTAAAATTGAAATCAAGTTTTTAATACAAAAGAATAAAGACGTTCCTTGGTTATCTAAGAATATAAATTTACTTTAATAAGAATAATGATATAATAATAACGGGAAATGTTATATCAGTTCAAAGGTGAAGCAAAAACGTTGACATTTCCTCGTTTCATCATGCCACTCGCTGTGTAATAATATTTCTATTATAAAAATAGCGTGAATCGACTACTTGTATTGATAACACGAACTGTGGTATATAAGTTTCTCTCTCTAAAGTTTAGCTTTTCGTTATCGTTCTTAGCTTAGCGTTTTCTCAAATTGGAGATTTTGTCACAAGTATCATTTTTCTCTGAGTCCCTCATAGTTGCCGAATGATCTTATGAAAAGATTTCTTCCAGTTTTTTGCTCGCTCATCCAAATGCAATCATGGTTTCGCGATATAACAAAGCAACCTACTTATTTGCCCAGCCTCTTTTCTCCAATCCCTCGTCAATCTATTTTCTTATTTTCTTCTTTGCTTTCTCTCACAGTTATTGTTACTGCGACAACATTTCGGATCTTCTACGTATATACCTATATCAGCTCGGAATTAACAATGTTCCAAGCTATTCCTCCTAGAGCATTCGGGCGAACACATCGATCCGCCATTGTGTTTTACCACGAATTATAATCTCAGTTCTCGTTACGAACAACGATCACTGTAATTTCATCGTCGATTGCGATGTCGTTACGATCGCATTAGAAAGGTGAGCAGCTCAGAATTTTGGTTACCTATACTATGGATTTCGTTATACGAAGAGCTCAATTTATAAGAAAATACCAATGTTCGACCAAATTCATCATAAAATTTCGAATACGATGAAAGTTATAGCGATAGATTGTACTAGCTCGTTTCAGTGAAAATTCCGGAAATAATTATTTTCACGTTCGTAATTGTAAAATTAATCAGAAGAAAGAAATCGTATTAGAGAGTGAGTTTAATTAATTTTTATATATGGACAAACTTATATTATTTTAAATTGATACGAGGATTCCAAGGAAATATTACACAGACAATATATTAAAGGTACAAAAGCCTCAGAAGCTTGAAAATGAAAAATGATAATTAAATATACAGGAATTTAAGTTGTTATTTTCATACGAACTTATTAATGCATATATTCACTACGTACTTATTAAAACAAAACAACGAATTTCCGAGCAAGAATAAAATTAGCTTGTGAAAACATTTACTGTAGATTAACGGATCTTCGTAAATTGCGTGAATGCAAGAAATTTGCTGAAATTGCCAGGATTGAATTATTGGATAGCGCTAATATTACTTTATCGACATCGTTTATACCATGTACACAGCTTATTTACCCCTTAGAACGAGCAGAGAGATCCCTATAATTTTATCGACAGTTACAACGTCGTTGGGTTGAAGTAGGCTAAGGAAATCTTGATTGATTCTACTCAGGCTGTTACTTCTGGAAAAATATCGTCATCAGATATCTGAAATGGTTACTCTTTATTCCCTGAGTTTTTACTTTATCAAAGGATCTATAATATATAAAAATTGACATATTTATGATAATAAGCATTTACATATATATTTATGAAAATTAAAAACATAAAGAAGCCAATTTCATACGCGATACACTGATACATGGCTCTACTTGTACCAAAAGATTCAAGAAAGTGCTTGTTCATTCTTCTGTGTCAGAGAGTATCCTCCTAGCGATTTATCTTGACCGAATGACGACGCACTCCAAAAAGGGTCGAGTCTTCTCTCGACGACGAAACAGCTAAATATTTACGTGGTATAGTCTGAAGAACTTGGCGCACGAACCGTCTGATAACACCGACCAAAAAAGCATCAGACAATTCGATCGGTTTTGTAAGACGTTTAGGTATAAATAATCCACGTGCTATCGCTATTAAACTCTGTTTGGCCTAGCAGCCGGCTAATTTCAGCCGAACCAAGTATAACCGCTAAAGTAACTCCTTTAATAATGCAACACACGATGAGTGACGTGATGTCCGACGAAATATGATTCGACGAAGAAAAAAGTAAAGACGGTGCCCTACTTTTTATCAGGATGAAAATATCGAAGCGCAAATGCCAAGGGACATTAAAAAGCAATTAAATTGCAATAAATATAAACAAAATTTCTTTGAGAAAGGCTGATGTCGCTGTGAAGTGCTTTTTGTTTCTTGCAATTTGCTTTTCTTTTTTATTTTTCTTTTTCTGTAGCCTATAAAGATATCGGCTGAGAAAAGTTCGCCAGCAGGGACACGGTCGAGCACAGACGTTAATTAAATTTTCCTTAACCGCGGTATTTGATGCGGCACCGGCCCTGCAACGCTTAATTTCGTGATCAGTATTCATAAATTCAGTTGCCATTAAACGCGCATTTTTATCTCTCGGTGATAAATCAGCGTCGAACGAATATCTTAAAACGTCGCAAAAATTTCGCTGTCTCCCCGGTTCACTTAAATTATTATGCAATTAATGCGTTTTGTAAGTCGATTTCCTGTTCGATTTGCGAATAATGAAAGTTGGTTTTCGAATATGTATTATACTGTAGTACTGTGAAAAAAGTCCTAGGCCATATTTTTCACAGACATAAAATATTTATTTGTTTGAAATTAATCAATAATTTTTAAATTAAACGTTTCTCAAATTTACGTTTGACGGATGGCTTAAAACTTTTACATGGTGTACTATACCTATTCTCGGGATAACAAACGAGGGAAAGAATCGACTCGATACTACTATCGAAAAAAGAAGGCTCGCGTGAGAGACGAGAATTTCTCAACCTTTAATAGCTACACGTATATTTCGTGTTAAAGGGTACGAAACTTTACGCCAATGATGTATTATAAAGCTCGGGTGACTTACAGGGGAAGGTACTTTGAAGGGTCGGAAGATCGTCCCATTTACCACTCATAGCTGGCTTTCAAGAAAGGTATTATTGATCCATGAAGACGGATTTTAACTGAAAACCGTTTCGCATCTCAGGCTAGCGATAACGATACGTATCTGAAGGATTATTTTCCAACGTCTTATCAATTTAGCCAAGTCATTCACAATTTTAATACATCCACCTTCTATTTTCGATATCCTTCCAAGGATCAAATCCTTGATACTAATATTCTACAATATGAAACCGAACTGAATAGTTGCCTTTTTGTATGTATTGCTTGATCCATATTGACAAAAATGAAAATTATTGAATTAATATTGTACATAATAATTAACGAATAATTTGCGAATTTAATATTTATCTCTTCAAATTAAATAATTGTAAATTACATTTGTATCCTGTCAAGAGATCTGTAATATGTTAATTAATGATAACGATAACGTTTTCGAAAAATATGTGTTTGTATTACTAATAATCTATAAAAGAGAAAGTATGTTCTCCACGATCTAAAAATCATTCGATCTTGGGAAGGGTAAAAGCACCAATATTTGTGGAAGTAATTAATCGAAGCGATTTCCCAGAGTACCGAAGAAACTTTCATCAATTTCAGCTTTCGAATTTAATATACCTTCGACTATGATTATCAGAACAAGCCACATAATATCACGGAAAGGTTTCTATCAACGAAACGTCTCGCCATTAACATTCGCCATGAACGTAAATGCGTAGCCTAGCTATACTTCCTGTCGCTTTGCTTGTCCAAGTTTCAGGTCGTAATGGGAGGCAATATGAGCAAATAGTTAGTTTCGAAGTGAAATGAGGGGCGGGGAGGGGAGCAAGCTTTATCACTGGGTTTCCGGTGCAACAGCTTACAATCTGACATAGTTACATATCAACTGAGCGTCTCGTGTGCATACACGTTTCGGCTACACGCGTCTTTGCGTAGACGTGTACGCGGGAATCCCGATTCGTCCCTTCCACCCTTGTGTCAGTTCACACGAAACACACGCAAATCCTTTTCCGCGGTTTATCCATCGAATATCGCACTCTGTCATTTCGTTCATCGTTCTCCACCCTTTTTCCTTCCTTTATTTTTTCCTCTTTCCCCTTTTTTTTGTATTTTATCGGCAGTTACGCGCCATACTTTTCCACGTTTTGTGTCCTTTGTTTCGGATAATTGCCACCAACAAAATGGTACGATACGGACGTAGATGATTCCATGGTGAATTTGATTTGGTGCAGAATCAATTTTTATGCAGCTGAAACGTCGCCGTTGAGAATTTTTACGTTCATCATCGCGATGGTGGAAAGCTTCCCAAAATTATGTAGATGAATTATCGGAAGGTTTCTTGAGTTGATACCTATGAAGCGATAGTTTGACAATCTTTACGAAGAGATAGATAAAAGTAAAGCAATTTAGGAAAATGCAGATATAGCTATCATAACAGAAAATTATTTCCATTATTCGTTACCATTTCCCAATTATCTTGGTAACGTTTTCAGTTGCAGGCATACGTAGTTAGAATAAAAATGCCATGTCAATTGAGCGGTATGTCGAATAAAAGCTTCTGCCTGAACAAACGAATAGATTATTTCCTTTTGTTCGTTATTCTCCACGTACCGTTTCGTGCACCGTCTTTGTTTCTTCTTTTAAATCGCTTAAGGAATATTAAATTCGAACATTCGCTTCTGCCTGCCTAAAAAATGATTCAACATTCCATTGTGCGTTATGAGAACACTGGGCTGACCATTCATACGAGAATTTAATTGTCAGCCATGCGAACGGGAGCGAGATTGACGTTTATCGATTCCACGTCAATGTCTCCTTCTAGTGGCGGCAGCCACCGCGATTCGTGTATCAGCCTTTCGCTTCTTTCTCGCGGTTATATGCCCGGTTTTTTCCCCTTGCTAACAGCGAGTTATACGACCTTTTACCAAGTTTTACCAAGATGTAAACATTGCAACAACGATGCCATTGTTAGATGTTTCCTACGATTTTTAATCGTTAGATAACAGTAATTAAATTTTTGCCGACACAGAATAAAAACAATCTATCAATTTCATATATCATTTTCGTATTAACCGGCTATAATCCCAATCCTATGGAGGTTAGTTGAAAAGAAGTGTACCGTAATAAAAATTAAAAAAAAAAAAGAAGAAACGAGGATATTTCTCTTCTAGGTAACAAATCCATTTTTCAAAGCTCAGCTTTTGCTTCGTTTTTCTATTAAACGTAGAGCCGTGTCGTTATCTCTCACTCACGATAGCGTATTAACCGTAGCAGCGAACAATTCGAGCCATTTCTAATGTCTTCTTTCTTCAATAACGAAGAGATATCGTTAATGCAAGAAAGCGCGACGATGATAAATCGAGAGCGATTCATGGTACACAGGAAAGCAAAGAGAATTTCTAGAAATACCGTAGCTACGAATGGCAGTGCAGTAAGTTACATGATACATCATTCCGCAATCAAAAATGAAATCGCAATCTACACGATGGTCAGGTAAAAATGACCGTAAAACCCAATTAAGAACGTTACCAATTAAAAACGACACCAATTACTATAAAATGTCTCGAGTTTGTCTCGTCTGGAATGCAATCAGACGATGGTCAGCGACACTTTAATCAAAGACAATCAACTAATGACAACGATAATTGCTGTTGGCGCTGGCGAAAATATTAAAGATTCTTTATCTCGGTTCGTGGAAAGCTGGTCGCACAACGAGAGTCTTTCATCATGCCAGGCTACATTCATTTTCCTCTTTTTTTTTCTCTTTCCGAGAAATTCCTCCTTTTGGCATAAAGGTACGTATTTCTTCACCGGCAAAAAAGTAAGTCCTGTAACAATCGATATTCTCTTTTCCCCTTCTGGAACTTTGCGAGAGTTTCTTCGCTCGTTCGTCCGGCTGTGTGTTTTCAAATTTTTACGCTCACCACTTTTCCTGTTTCCTTCTCCCCCTTCAGATCCGGCCATGTGCAAATGTACGCGTTCGTGTGTATCGGCTGGCACAATGCACACTCTTCCTAATTCGTCGTATGCGATCGTGCATCCGATCGTTTCGAGGTAGATTGCTTCCATTACGGGCTGTGGGTATGTCGCCTATGCCGACGAGGAAGATGGAGAATACGAGATTATGCGATATTTCGAACACGGTTCCCCCAAGGAGACGACGTTTCTCTACCCCGTGATATCGAGTCAACTATCGATTACCGAGATTTTCCGCCTAGGTTTATGCGCGTTCAACGAGCAAACTAAGAGGGTGAGTCGGAGGAAGGAATTGAGAAATTGCGCCCCGGTACCGGAGGTACGCCGCCCGATCTGCATATTTAGAAACAATACAGAATTCGAGGGTCCGTGAATATTTAACTGGCTCTCTAATTGCCTGGCTCTTCGGGCGGCTTCAGATCCGAATTACAAGAACGCGCGATGTGATTAATTAACTTCAAGGACCGCTTGTTATTGACAGATTACCTGCTAATTTTTTAATTAAAATGAATTTTTAGAAATAGACTGCGGATGTGTGACACTGCGAGCAGCGTAAATATACAAAAATATGGAAGAATAATATATGTAAAATAAAAAAGGAAATACATCAAAGATTGGAAAATTGACGGTTTCTTCTATCTTTAAAGCTTAATTTCTTCTGAAAAAATTATACAAAGCACCTTTCATTCGCGTCCTTTGACAAGTACGATATGTATTTCTTTATTGATTTTTTCGTATTGACTTTGAATGCGCCTCCAAATCGAGCGTGCCTCAGCGAAATTCGTGCGGATAAAGTACGACAATGTTGATAACAGGAGGCAATGTCGAATACATAGATGCTGAGAGGATAACCATAGCCTCGGTTCGTGAAGATTTTATCAAAAGTTTCTCGGGGGTGGGCACTTGTTACTGAAATTCCACTCTGTCGAGACAAAACAAAAGACTCAAGTTCCTACCCCTCTCGTTCCTGGGGAATTGGATCTGTGTACGACCGATGCATATTCGAACCGGCTTCGAGAATTGCATTCGGTGTACATAGGACTTGGCTGTGCAGTAAAAAATATTGGATACGATTGACTCAACTTTTCCAATTTGCAATTCACGAAACGATAGATCGACGATTCGCTGATACCTTAAATTCTCGCGTCATCATTTTTTTCACTAATTTGTTTTTTCCTTTTTTTATCGATCGTTACTCTCTATTCTTAATATCAACTTTAATAGTCTACTTACGCTTTGTTTTCGCGATACGTTACAACGCAATCTCGTTAATATGTTCAGCGACGTGCTTGGTGTGTCGTAAATTAATTCATTAGCTATCCACGCGTGGGCTTTAATTTCGCACTGTAAAATTATGATGTTTGCTCGCCGGTTTATTGAACACGATGTTATATGATTCTATTATTAGCAAACAGAAGCGGAAACGACACATTTGATATATACATATTATATGTCATGTAAATGTATATATATATATATACTTTTATATATATTATAAATAAAATAAAGTATAAATTATATATATATTTATATAACTTTCGGTGAGAGTCAACGTGAAACCAAAATGTTTGTTTTTATCTGCAAAGTAATCTAGATTCATAGGATACTAAACCTGCGGCACGCGTTTGAAACGATCTATATCACTTTCCACTGCTTGTAAGCTATGTATAGGAACATTGATCTATTTCCAGCATTTTCCTAGCCACTTTTTTTATTTTCCTTTGTTTAACGAATCTGAATTGAAAGTGAACCACGGTGGGAGGTAATATTTGGAAATTGTAGGAAATGTTTCCGTTTTATCTATATAAGTACATATCCATTCGAACACAAAGGAAAAGCGAAAAAATGAAGAGAGAAAAATAAGAGGAAATCGCAACGACTTTTAATAAATAACTTACCTGACATATGAAATCAAAATTCTTTTCAAAAGCGTTTCACATATTGAACGTGTAGGAAGGTTACAATTCCATACGTAACAATGGTTGTACGTGTATTGGATTCTACAGCGAAGTAAGCGGAGAAAGGTAGAAAAAAAAGTAGAACAGTAAAAAAGGGGTCAGTGAGTAATTCAGAAAGCTTACTACAGTGTACCGTCTCGATATGCTATTAGAATTTCATATTGGTCATTTAGTCGGTTCGAGGATGGCTGCGTGTTCGTGAATATGTGGTCGTGTTATCTCTTCATGGAACTAGAAAACTCTACCGAAACGCGGGCATCGTTGAATATATTTAATTGAATGCCCTGATAAAAATATGAAACTGTGTAGAGATAGAGCAGTTTTAAAAATGCGTGCAAATTGTTTATAATTTATACGTTCCGTAAACATGTCTCGTACGTTAAAATAAATTTAAATATTTTAGCTTAATCTGAATTTTATACGACCTTGGAATCGAACTTTTCGATTTCCTCATTTCACAATTACGATGTTAAAATACAGAATTCGATAACACAAAGTAAACTAACTGAAAAATATTGAACATTGCGCTTCGATAGCTTGACCTCATAAAAACATCTTCAAATTTATCAACGAAATCAATCTGCCACACTTTGGAGAAACGAACGAACAATCCGCACTGTAAACTGAATAGGGCCATCGAGTAAAATTCAATTATTCCCCGAGAAATTTCCAGGAGGACGCGCGCGGAATTCACGGTGTAAGTTGGATTCGTAAACTGGCCCGGCTGATTCGTAAACTGCAGAGATCGGCGCAATTGTCCCGTGCCGCTGGTTTCCAAAGAGAGATATCGTCGGGCCGTTAAACCTGGCTCGATGACCGAAAATTAGTGCGTACGACTGCAGGCAAGGTAAACGAGTCCCAAAGGCAGTTAACAGGTCGATAATGCACGGCCTTCGGTAAAGCAGCCATATGACGTGGCACGGATGAAAAGGAAAAGGCGGTGAGCGCATAAAACTTGCAGCCACTCCTGTCTCCAGGAGTGTCAAGGGTCGGTGACTCCCAGGCGACCGTTCTTTCTAGCTCCCTTGAAAGAAGCTCGGCTCGCCGTATGGATCGATTCGACCGCGTATATATCGTAGGCATCGCGAGGCGGAAACACACCGAGCTACGGTTCAGTCAAGTATACGAGTGTACGTCGCGTTGTAAGAAGATGTCGCCGTTCCTGCTAACCGATGTTCCACTTCATGCTAACTGCAGACAATCTGCAGAATTCTGGATCAATTAAGCCTGATTGGGGATGGGCGCGATCTACCTGACTGCAGTCGACGTGAAGGAGCGGCTCTTACGTGTTTTCCACAACGGATCAACAAGCGCCGAGCAACAAGATCCACGCCGCAAATTAGAGCGACGTCGAAGACAGCTACCGAATATTACAGCATCGAGGAAGTCATTGAGGTCGTGGTCGGAGTAAGAAACAGGGGATGCAGAAGGGAGAAAAACTTTTGTTTTGAATTCGACAGTATAGTTAAAATTTCAGGGATGTCTTTGCCATTCCGTGTACTCGTATATTCATAATCGTTACTTACGTGGAGATTCAGATTTCTTTGTGCACTTTTGAAAACGATATAGAAGGAAATCTTGTCTCGAGATATTTTTGCATCGATTTACCCAATTAAGGACTTTCTTCTACGATACCACAGATTGAAATTAAAAGTCAAATTATTCTAGATTAACCTTTTAGGTTGAATTTTATGCGGGGTGCAATGTGTGGTAATGCTATTCTCAACGCAAGTACATTTAGAAAAATTATAATTTAGTATTCAAAAACTTCATTCCAATGATATGATGGATATACTTTAACTTTAATAATTTACTTTAATAATTAATAATACAATGGAGTGTAATATATTTTAAAGCACTGTACGACATATAGACCCACGTCACAATTTTCACACTCATAGCGCGATAGTGTTTTTCAAATTACTCTTCGTTTTCTATTTTGAAGCGACATTTTCAGGTTGAAGATTCTAAAAAATTATAAGGATACGGATCGGCATGTTAAAAAGAGCATCTAATAATGGTATATTTATTTTAACGAAAAGTAACAATTAATATCTGACACTGGCCTATCAAAAACAAAGACTATATATTCTGTCTAGGCTATATTGTTAACACTATTATAAAATGTTGCGAGGACAAAAAAAGTGTAAAGCAAAACAAATGAAATAGATTATTTAGTTCAGACGGTGAACGAATGAGTCAGTAGAGTGTGCCACTATAGTGACGCGTCGTAATATAAGATGACGTCCGTGAAAGCCACTATAGTGGCGCATAATATCCAAGAGGTTAACTTAAAATCAAAGAGAGTCAGGCACGATACGGAGAAAATTTTAGTAATAAGTTGTGGAATAATTTGAGACACAATATTATCTGAAT
The DNA here is from genome assembly GCF_041682495.2 of Bombus fervidus. Taxonomy (NCBI): domain Eukaryota; kingdom Metazoa; phylum Arthropoda; class Insecta; order Hymenoptera; family Apidae; genus Bombus; species Bombus fervidus. The sequence goes on along the minus strand of NC_091528.1, from coordinate 1,175,910 downwards.
TAGCGGAAAATCACAAAGAGATCGAGGATTGCTACCGAAGAATAATGAGAGAACGAGGAGATCTAGGAGCGGAGTCAATGTTCCCGAAGCGAATAAGTTTCTAAGTCTAATATATATTACGTAAGTTATAGATGTAGCTGTCATCAAGAAGGAACAGCCTCTTGCCAATCTTTTGTCGATTCTGGAAAAGACGGTGAAAGACCACAGATTTCAGCGTAATTTTTCAAAGTAAATAAGAAAGTTAGAGAAAATCATCACGAGCTATATCGATATTTTCTCGACTGACTCGTTAATTCCCTACCCGTTCCTTTTGTATCAGCCTTTTTCACCAGATCACAGTGGTCGATTGAAATCTACAATGCGATGTACGTCGCGGCAGCTAAGGACGAGAATCCTTTCATCCTTGAAAAGAGCATAGACACCGCAAAAGGGGACAAGAAAGGCACTTTTTTTTCATTTGTTCTATTAATTTCTATCGGATAGCAATGAATTCTACAGATCACAACTTCATTCCCGTTATCATGCAGGACGTAGTGGTAGCATGCCTTCGAAAGTTCTCTAATAGTGGATGCCTGTAAAAGTAAAACTCCGAGGGAAGTTTGGCAACACAAACAAGCCTTCTGAATACATCTTTTCTTTTTTCTTCTCCGCACGATTGTTACAGGTTACGTTGTTTACGTTTGATTACGGCGTATCCAAGTAACGACCACTACAGTATGTCTTGTCGTTCGAAGGACCGCAAAAAATCTGGTTAAAAACCTTTGTTTTCTGTTATTTGCCATGCAAACCTCCACGTTCAGTCTTCAATTCCAGCGAAGAAATACTTCTTTCTGATCAATTAATTAACTTCTACGTGGAGGTTAAACTCATCTTTTTGTTGTCATTGTAGTTTGCTCCTTTGTGTATTTTAAAAATTACGAATAGAAGAAATAATATCGATTGATACCTGACTACGAACTTCGGTGTTTGAACGACGCATGTTATCGCCTACATCATTATTCTATTACCTTGCTGTAATCTTAATTTTCCTGAACAGCGTAATAGCAAAATTACTTTGCATGAAATAATTTTGAAGTTCTGTTAATCGTTTAATAATTTAACGAGCCGTATCGAAGAAACAAGCCTCTTATTAATTTTCTTGTTAACCTCATAACGATGTTCCATCGTGGATGAACGTGGATCGATCCCCGCGAGTGTCATTAACCGCTGAAAAGTTTCTGCTATTCAGATCTTTCTAAGACGGTCTAGTATCATCGATCGAATAACATGACCATTTAAGACCCTCGATTTCCTTTAGTGACTGATTCCCTAGGTGTTTGTCGGTATTCGTACGCTACGATCACCAACGAAAATGTAAGTACAATTTATTCGCGTACCACGGAAACGAGGTCGGCCGAATCAGCGGGAAATGAATTTTCTGCTGTTCGTGGAGGAAAGGACTCGACTACCTTTTGCTATCGAGGCAAGTAGACCGCACAGTAGCGCGATCGATCATAAAGATCAGGTCTAGGAAATACACGTGTCAATCAACCAAGATGAAACGTTCCTTCTCCATTGGAACTCTTCGTTTGTATGCAATGTCGTATGTATTGCCGGCATCGGCGTCCAAATCGAGGTTTTGCTTTTAAAGAAACGCAATTTTTACGGAAGATCTAGCGTCTTTCGATATTTTCCATCTTCGTATCAATATTTAATATTCATTCCTCGTCTGCATTCGGCTTTTGCGGCAGTCTGGTATCGCTTTTTGCGTGAGACATGCGAAAATGTATGAATTAGATTTTCTATTTCGAAATACGCGATGTAATTGAAAAGGTAAATACATCTAAGACTAAGTCAGATGTACATTCATTGCGAAGAAACTGCAGAAAAGGAAAAACTGACTTTTTGAAAGATCTATAGAACTTACGTTACACAGTTCGATGAAATTCCACTTCGTTGCTCCAGGATTTATAATTTTTCAAACCACAGTCTGAATAGGAAGCTTCAACTCGTTTCTGAAAGCTAAGTAGATTTTTATCGACGAAGGAACGTTGTACTTTAACGTTGGAGAAATGCAAATCGAATTGTAATGTTGGCTGACGAACGTATGGCATTAATATTCGAGATAAAAAAGAAAAAAAAAAAGAAACGGAAGAGGTTAGTGGATCGTAAAATGCAGGCTAAAGGAGCGATTGAAAACACGTCAGGCAGAGGTGCTTCTATTCGCAGTTGTCGAGAAGATGCAAACTCATCGTTGAGTGCATCATTTTTCCGGGAAAGGTATCTTTTCAAGGAGTCTCCAGACTTTATGACGAGCCATCATTAGATTCACGTGCCTACAGCGTGGCAACATCGTCGATGAACGGGTTGTGACTTTGTCTGTTGAAACTTACGGTTATCCGATAAGTTCGACGGGAGTATAAACTCAAGAGACGAAAGGCCTCATCGTCTCTCCCGGTCTTTGCATCACACTCGATCAGTTCCTTTCAAGGATGAGAGATTCTTTTGTCCTCAACTATTTGCCAGATGGAACTAAATTTATAGGGCAAATGTATATGTCTATATCTAGGCGTCGTAAACAGCAGTTGTTGCCATAGCCCCGCGTTTAGTCAAACGTTCGTTCCGAAGCAAAATTCCTGCCTGCCTTGCCTCTTTTTTATCGATGTCGAAATGGATATTGACAGCGATTTACTGCGTTATAAATAAACGTGTTTTATTTGTACGATGATACGCCGATTGATGGAGTGCGTACGAACCATGGAACGAAAGAACGAACAAGAACGAACTTGCATTTTCACTAATAATCCGAGGAAATTTTTTTTTTAGAAACCTTGTAAATCGTATAATTTTTATAATGGTATAATGGATCTTAAATCTCCTAAAAAGAATATAGTATATTTAGGTAGGAATTTCCATTTACCGTGACACACATTTTCTTTGCTAGCTAAAGGAGATTCCAAGGATCTTCAGGAAAGTCCGAGAAAAACGCTTGACTTCTCCTCAAGATTGAAGAATCAGTTGGACTCTGTCGACGGGATAGGACTGTTGTCGAAAGGGCAAAGATATCGTCCGTAAGCACACACAAAAACAAGACAATCGAGGATGAACAGCGACGTGCCGCAAAGTAGCGTTCAAGAACAGACGTTCTTCGAAAGGAAATCCATATATTTGGTTTTTTCTCCTTTTATTTCGCTTTCTCTCTCTCTCTCTCTCTCTCTCTCCTTTGCTATTGCTCTAGGAGCCTTCAGGGTTGCTTGAAATTGGATTTTTTTCGTCACCTGTCTTGACCTTTTTATGCAACAAATGGTCCACTATCTTCGAAAAATTATTTGTCTCTGTCAGTGTAATATCTCTCGGAAGAATCTACTTAGTTACTAATATAGTAAGTTTTAGAAGTTCTTTTATTAAGATTATTCGATCAACTCGGGTCTTTTTTACGAAATTAAAAAATTATTCTTTGTTCTTCTCTCTTTTAACTACCTATGATTTTTGGATTCCCTTTTCTCTCGAACTGAATGGCTTCGAAATTGAATTTTCTAGTCGAATTATTTCGAGCCTCGTCTGATCTGCGACCGAATCCAGTGCGAATTTCCAGACGAATTTACACTTTACTATATTTCAACGAACGTGAATTTCGTGAAAAACAATTTCTGATCTCGACTTATCGCGCGTTTCCCATATGAATTTGCTAATTGAATGAAAATTCTTATCATCGTACGTTTAATAAATCTTTTTATCTAATTAATTCAAATAATTTTGACTAAACATCATTATCAAACTTCGTTACATCTGATTGGATCATTTTGGAAATCTAACGAAATTAAAATTGACGATTCAAGTGATCGAACACAGATATTTGATAATTTTCGTTTTATTTGATATTTATTTATGGCAATTCCCTAATGACTTTACTGACATACACGAAACGCAATATATTTCCAATTACTAGCGTGCATTGTCGATTGCCGAAAGTTTATTTGTGAACTACGAAATACGTCAAGCAGCTATAAAACTCTTAACATGTGGTAGCTTCGAGCGATATCAATGTTATCATTCTAGTAGAGTAACTACAAAAGGTAAAAGAAGAATTTATAAATAATTTCCCTTCAGTTACTTTCACAATATATAGTACTGGAAACATGAAATATCGTCTGCTTTTTTGTGTTTTCAAGTAAAAAAAATATCTTTATTTGTCTCGTTTACGTCACGAAAAAATATCGCGGCGGACCAAATTTTCAGAGCAACTTAATATTTAATGTACTTTTAAAATCGTATGCAAATATATTCTTTCCGCGATTTCATTATTCTTCTCTCTTTTGCCAGCATGTAACAATAAGCGTGTTTACATAAAGTGGAACGACCGTTAATCCAATTATTTGCCCCAATTCTTTCGTTCGTCTTTCGTAACGGTCGTTTACCCAATTAACTTTTACATTACTAAATGACTAAGAGGACCAACGCTGGAGTTATCACGGGTTTCGCATCGATTTCAAGCGAAGAAAAGAATTTTAGTCATTATTCCCTTCCGTTCTCGTTAGCATATGTGCGAAGACCTTTTTCTTTTTACGCGGTAACCTATTTTTTTTCTTTCCATTGCTCACTTCTGCCCTTTGTCACGCACAACTTACTTCGAAATATAATATTACATCACACAAACAATCTCATAACGGTTATATGGTCGATGAACATTTTTCTGAGACGAAAGAATGAATTTCTTTTCAGTTTATTTTGTTGCAGCTACTGTTTATTTCGTGCATTTCTAAACCCTTTAAAGAATCATTCGCGTTTCAAATATCTTCGTAACTTGGCGAAAGATATTCTTTACATAATTCTTTATAAATGAAATTTTAACTTGAAACAAGTTTGGAAAATACGAACATTAATTCCAATTGTTAGAAATTTCCATAATGAGATATACCTTTCAGGACAAGAATTAATGTTTCGTTACAAATACGTCAATTACGTAAAATCGAAGGAAAAGTAATGTTTCACTTACCTGCGATAACTACGTCATTATAAATCAACGAATACTGATGATATTAATAAATATGTAAGACAAAGGTTGTATGATTAATGAACGTGAAAAGCCATCTTCAAGACTCTGTTTTTTCGAGACTCAAGATTCTTTTTTTCTTTGGTTGTACAATGGCATATTCACAAAGCCTCTTTGTGGTCAATCAAAACAATTCGTGAGTTTCTTAACGAGATAAAGTTTTATTTTACTTTGTTGGAACACGGCTAAGGGTTTGTTAAGCTCTATAAAGGCAAATAGAGAAGCGTGTATTTCTTTTAAATAGAATTTCAAGTCAAGAATATTCTTTCTGTCCGCTAGACGCGGACTTAAAACTATTTTTAAATAATATTAACCCGTTGTAAAAAATGAATATTACAATTTTTCGAATTTCTACGAATTTGGTATTCTGGCTAAAAGTGTATTAAAGCATGCAAGCGAATATTTTTTTCATATTTCTACGTATCTTGCTGTCGTTCACAATGTTACAATTTTTTCATACGCGACGTAGAACGTAAATAATTTTAAAATTTTCACGTGTCGAGATTAAATCAAACACAAACGAATGAAACAAAAATGCATTGCGTCTTCGTATAGCAAAATATGGACGGATTCAGGCAAAGCAAACAAAGTTGATGCTGAATTTCGAATCTTTGCTCCTCGATTTACCGAGTGTGTCTCCGATGTTTGTCATTCGAGGTGTTTCAATCATAAACGGGCAGGAAAGAGAGTTCGAGATGCGTCGCGAGTGACTTAAAAAGCAAACAGAGAACAGGGAGGCGAGAGCGAGGAAGAGGTGCAGGAGGAGGAAAAAAAAAAATAGGGGAGAACAACAAGGTGAAAAGGCGCGCTAAACGACGTACAGAGGGTGAAAGAGAAATGTGATAGAGAGAAAGGGGGACACAGGCAGACGTAACGACAAAGATACAAGCCGGACGAGAAAGAAAAGGCTTTGGCACAGTTTTCCATGCCGACGTGACCTACTGGACTATCGATTCGCCGTGAAGGTTTTGGCAAGAGGAAGCGCCGCTTGATTTCGAAACTGAATGCCGTCCTACACACCGTCGACCGTTTCTTATTGAATTCGAACTCGCGAGACTGCATGATAGCCAGCATTTTTCCACTCGTTTGCATCGTGCCAACGATATATTCCCACCCTATCTCTTTATCCATCCCTCTCCTCCGTTCCGACTGTCCATCTATGTTTCGCGTCTATTCCTCCCTTTTTTCCTCCTCCCCCGCCTCCATCCTTCTCTATCTACGAGCGTCTGCCTTTTTTCTTCTGACTGGCTGTGAGGTCCCTTCTACGGCGTTGCTCGAGGCTCGGGCATTGTTTCGCGATATCCGCGTATTCCGCGTCCCCTGGCTCTGCGAAACAAAGGGCCAACAATGGGCCCAGACGAGATCTCAACCGTATCTTCTTCTGTGTTACAATTTTCTACCCGCTTTTTTATCCTCTTTCTTCGCTTTCTCTTTCCCCCGTTCCCTCGTTTTCTACCACTAGCCTCTACCCCTCTCTTTTGATCCTACGACATGGATAAGGTGGGACAAACGGGCATTGAAGGGATATTTCGGCGGTTGGAAGTCGATGCACTCTCTTTTCTCTCGTGACAGTACAGAGAAGGGTTATTGCTTTCTGTATGTCTCTCTCTCTCTCTCTCTCTCTCTCTCTCTCTCTCTCTCTCTCTCTATATATATATATATATATATATATATATATATATATATATATATATATATCTCGCTTTATCTCCGCCTTTCGTTCGTTCTCCTCCAACCTAGCCAAAAGACGGATCGAAACGAGCGTGTTTACATGGACTCAACGAGGTCATAAAGAATCGGAGATTTGTATCGAGAGTTGTTCTACGTGCTCGCCTCGACATCCGGTCGTATTCGGTCACCGCGAGACACAGGAAACACAGCTCGAGAGTTCTCCGCAGGATGTTGGAGGACGATAACTTAAAGCTGAAAATAAGTCTGAGGAGGTAAAGGTATATTTTACACGAGTACCACGTGAGCTTTCAATTACACGCGAGGATTTTCAAAACTCCTATCGATAACAAGATGCAGCTGTTTTACATTTTTCTTAAGCATACGGATTCGTATTTCATTTAAAACATGATTGTAGGTATTTTCCTTTACCTTGAATATATGTTTTCCCTACAATTAGGAAGAGGTTATTTCACAATTACGAATGTTCACTGTTCTATGTGACCACTATATCTGCAACACTCAATAATCAGGTTCATAAAATATTACTGAAAACCTTCACTGTTTCCCATTATACCACAAAACCACATGCTGCCAATCCATTTCACGTAAGAGTTCGACAATATCTGCAGGAAAGCAACATTACAGTGCAACAACCAACTAGTAATAAAGACTTAAAAGATAAACGCCTCGTAAGAACAACGGTAAGACAAGAATGGAATAACTTCTGGCAAACTCACAACGCTTTCTTACATAAATTCGGAAGAAACATACAGGAAGTAAGCCCGGTTATGACTCTCACAGGACCAGACACAAATAACCAGACTCAAGCTAGGTTACTCCAACAGTATACATTCGCATCTTATCAAAAAACAGAATCCTAAACTCTGGAAATATTGCAACACCATCGAACATCTGCTTTGCTACTGTGCTAAATTCGAAGGTACAAAACGCAACTTAAAAATATCTAACAATATGCAACCATTTCTAACTTCTAATTAAAAGTAGAAATACGATGTAAAAAAGCAATGTAAGTTTCGTAAAAGAAATAGATCTTTTCACCGCTTATAGAAATATAAAACTGTACTAGCTCGCTAACTAATTAATAATTAACTACATATTTATTAATTAACAACATTAACTAACTGCACCAAAATAAGCATGTAAATAGTATTTAAATATTCACATATTTATAGAATACATGTTATTGTAGTCATTAATACCTTATTAGAGGGTGTGAATAGAGAATGTGACGAGGAATAAATAAAAAGACTATTTTAAAGTAGATGTTTAGATGAATGAGAATGTTAGGGAAATATTAGAATGAAAAAGCCGCGAGTGTCAAATATTTGTACTTTACGACACGTCTTGTACACGGTGGTAATATGTTACACTCTTAATTACAGTGATTTTTGCATATGCATGACGCGGTTCTTCGTGTGGTTCATTTCCGTAGTTTATGTAAAACAATGCATAGATTCATCGGTGCAAGTATGTTAATTCTTTTCACTGTATGACTGCAAGTAAAGGCTGTGCTCTCGTGCTTTGTATCGAATGCTCAAACAAAAGTTGGAACCTCTATCTACTTCTATTAGCATTTTATTTCAGAGAATGTTTATCGATGAACGAATATTTGTCTTTGAATTTTAAGAAGCGATGACGGTGAAACAACTTTGCTTGTTTTCTACGCGCAAGATAAATTCTATTACTATTTCAACATCAACCAAATTAGCAATATTGGGAAACTATCACAATTTCAAAATTTTTTATTTCCAATGTTTACAGAACGGATAAAAACGGGATAAAAATCATCAAGTTCCATGGAATTTTTTATCAGTGAAGATTTACTTGGGAATTTTCTTAAAATTCGATGTTATTTAAAACGTGGCTAATTTCGTGATACTGGGATTAGAAATATGCAGGATCTGTATGATACGAAAAGTACGAATTCGATTTCCCAGCCCAACGAACACGAGTCACATTCTCGAAAACTCCTGAAGGGGAAACGTGCTTTATATAAGTATGGTTTCTCACGAAATTCCGTTTCCATACTCGATGCTCGGAACGAATGAACGTTGAAGAGGGGGATGATTCGACCGGATCCAATGACGCGGAAGACGCAACGACGTGAGATATATTGGCTTCCATGGAACCTGGAATTACCGGTCGACGTAAGAAAACGAAATAAACTGAATTTTTATCACTTTTTTTTTCCTGGCATGCAGATCATTGCAAACCGAATTGCATCTCTTCTTTCGGAATAAAGCGTTCTGATGTAAAATTAACTATATAAGGAATTTACTATTCTCATTTCACAAAATTTCTGCATACTTGTTTTCAATTTAAGCATATTTCAAGTCTAGTCGGAGAAAACTTTAAAATTTAATTTTTTTTATTCAACGTCAGGAAGTCCTCTAAAAACGTAAAAAATGTCGTAAACATCGTTTCTTACTTCGAGTAGTAGCAAATTACTTTTATCTTAAACGCTTATCTTAAATGCTCACCGAAAACTTGATTAAATCATTACGCACGTGACTGCTCCTAAATCAAGTAGAAGTTCCTAGTTTGGAACTTATCTATCTATCTTAACTCATTTTCTAACTCATGGAGTTTTTACAATCACCCAGATCGATACTCGTTACCTGGTAAGCAAGTGCAACTGGTTCTCGATTAAAGCAATCGCTTTAGTTCCGCTGCGTAGTCAGTTGCTTCTAGCGAGATTCGTTCAAAATCGGCGTCTCGTGGTAAATTCTTATTTGCACGAACAAATCGAGAGATATAAAGAGCTCTCAGGTGTAATTTTTAAAAGTGATTTCTCCGGGGAATTGCGTGTACGTGATCGTCGAATTCCCGTTGTCGAATTTGCGAAAGAAATTATACCGAGTCGATTCAAACGCTTGTTTACATAGAATTCCGTTGAGGATTTGTCGGAATACCAAGTAGGAATTTCGTTTTTGATACGTTTATCTGATGTTTCCAAATCGGAGGGTCTGAACCTATTTGCAAGTACAAAGGCAAAAACGAAATCTGCGGTGAATTCGTGTATGCGGAAACACGAAGTGCACCTGTTTCTTCGCATAAAAAGTATATCATTTAAATTGGCAAGAAATACCAACTGCAGGGTGTAGCACCTTATGATTCCTTCGAACTAATGCACTTTGCGATCTTACATGTCAGTATAATGCATTGCACGTGCTTTTTCCTATTCCTTCTGTTCGCGTTTGTTTGGAAAATGTTGCACCTGGCGCTGCAGGAGATCGATACAAGTCAATGTTTCACTAGCTGTAGCAGATGAGAAACACATTTATTGGGAACACGCCGATAATGTTATTTTATCTAAATTTGGTTTTCCTTCTTTTCGCATATTTCGTGACTAACAAATGATCGTGAGTGTTTATTCATTTATAGAAAATTTAAACGTGTAAAAGCGTACAGAATGCACACAATATGCAAAAATATAAAAAAAAAGACATGCAAAGTAAGTGGTTCATTATAACGTTTAATGTTTGGAATAAATTTCTATTCAAGTACCATTTCTTTAGTTACGTTCATAAAAATATGAAATTGCTCCAACGTCTGCAGTTCATTAATCAGGTACTTTACCTTTTAACGTCATTTGGAACAGTTGAAATGGAAGAATAGTACAATACATTTCTTCTAAACAAACAGTACATCCCAGTTTCACGCAGAGCTGTGAACATACGAATCTCTATCTAGATACCTCTGTCAACAATTCGGGAAACCAGCGTATCAACGAAGCCACGAGGGATACGATAGTTTGAATAGCCGCGGACAATCGCGGAGGTTAAAAGTTCCTTGCTCTCTGTTCCCGAAAAAATTCGTCATGTAGAGGGGCGAATGGCGGAAAAAGTAGTTCACCGCGCAGCAACGAAGGGGTTAAAGAAAAAGGACAGGCCAGCAAACGAGAAAAAAAGCATCGCGTGTAACAGGGAGGTCTAATTAACAAATGTACAAAACCTTGTCAAGTCAAACGAAACCATTTCGCAGCATATTCCCATCCTCCATAGACTAACCCATGCCCTCCTCCTCCCTCCTCCCTCCCTCACTCTCTGTCCCCGTTTGCTCTTATCGCGACAGTCCAGATTTGGTGATTCCCTCCTCCCTTGCCTGAGCTTACCCCCTTGCTAGGAACGTTCGCCTTTACACGCGGGGTGGAACGATAGAGGGTGACGTTGCGGTGCGGTGGAGAGAAAAAAGGAGAATAGCCGGAGAAAAACGTCGTGAACGCTGAAGTATCACGGATTTTCCTCGGGAGATCTCGTGGCCGTGGTAACGGGGTTGCCAACGAGAACGGAAGTCGACAAGGAAAATTGATTCGATCTGGTGCAATGACGCGGGAGAAACTGCGAAGTGAAATGGACAAGCAGTTACCCCCCCCCCCCTCTCCTTCTCAACTCGCTGCTGCTCTCACTTCGTGTTTTCCACCATGCTACTTTTCGCAATCTCCACTCTCTGCTGCACCGAAGAAAATGTACTAAGTATCAGGGAAATTTTAACCTGTCGGATTATCGGGTTATTTGTGCGTCGAGATCTCGTGTGAGAGCCACCAAAGAATTGTTTCGTGAAACACGAGCGGAGTATTTCTCTTAGTCGCGGTCTGATGTTCGGCAGACCACGATAACTTGGACGAGTACTAAAACTCTGAAACTTTTCATGCGCCCATGCTACTATAATCTTTTTCTGACGAAAATAACGAAAGAAAATAAAATCTGCGGCAGATGCCAAACATATGTTTTTCTTATACATATTAGAAAATTATCTGGAAAAGTAAATTTCGAACGTTTAAAAATGATCGCTCATAGCAGGAAAATGTATGGCGATTTATTTTTAGATATCTACAGATTTGTATTACGATGTTCTGCTTCATGCAGAAATTTCCTTTCATTTTCATATCGCGCGTGAAAATCGACGAGCAATGTATTTACCGTTGATAAGACGCGTAATTTTGTTAGGCTTGGATATTTACGGAGCCCAGGTGTATTAATGTTAACAGAGATAAATAATTTGAGAATCAGAGGAATTGTAACTATAACGAGCCCCCATTATTTTGTAGATGTATTAGGTTGTCCGAAAAGTTTATTTCGTTTCATAAGGTGATAATAGATGATCAGCAATTACTGTTTTATATTATTTTATTGAATTAGGTATGATACATTTCGTTATATTTCTATTATTATGTTCGTGCATAACTCAATAAATTAATATACAACAAAATAAATTGTGTGTCTGTTATTTCTTTATAAAACGAAAGAAATTTTTCGGACAACCTAATACATTTTTAGTTATACATACGTTGCATTTTGTCAAATTTATAAACTTAACAGAAAACAATTTTGTTTATTTACGATGAGACATTTCGTTACTTAAGCTTTCCGCTTGATGGCATTAAGAGTATCATAGCATAGAGATGGGAGTGAAAAACGTTAAGTAAGCTTCAAAGAGTCTCGAGAGGAGAAATCGTGTTAGGCGACTAAGTGTAGATATATCTTAAAAACCGACAAATTCCGGCTCAACGATGAAAAAAAAAACATCAAGAAAGAAAGCTTCTCTTCTTGCATTTTTATTTCGTCACACATCTCTGATATATTTGTCCGGACTGAACCAGATCTTCTTACGAAACGAAAACTGTAGTTCTCTTTGTAGTATTTCTGCTGCCGGCCCGAAGGAATCGCGGTCTCGCTACTTAGAAGATATCTTCCCAAGTAACGTTTCGTAATAGCATGGATTAGTGTTCTTGTAGTTTCGCGGAGACAGCAACTGTTCGCATTGTTGCGATGCGACATTGCGAACTACCAACTAAAACCGTGCGATTATTCCAAGATCTCTTTAGCTAGTATCTCGTATTTTTCGACTTTGATGTTTCTATTTCACAAAGACTGACAATCGTAAAACTGCAATTTATCATAAAACTGTGTTTTTATTCATCATTATCAAAACTGCCGATGTTTATGCATTTATGAGCAATTAAAATGACCAAAAATATACGAAATATCTAAAGTAAAGTACACTCGTCATAACTTAGAAGGTGAAATAAATTTCTATTACAATAAGACAGATGTCTTTCTAAATAAAAATATTTGTATTGTAAGCGATCAAAAGCTTTTTGGGCTGTTTCATGGTTAGATAAACTCACATCGATCGAATAACGTAAAAGAGAAATCACGTAACACAGGATAAAACTTCGAACTGCTACTTCGCTAGTACCGTTTAATATCATAGCATAGATCTCTAAGGGATTTATTTCAACCGGAGCCAAATCCAAAAGAGTATTTGATCCTCTTTGTCAGATTGTTCTGCAACCTCGGGGAAAAAATTGTTCTGGACCCTATCGCCGCGGTATATCCCTTCCCTCAATCTTGTATTCCAGTTGTTTTATCTACCTTCGACAAAACTGCAAATTCCAGTGAAATCTTATTACAGATTGCGTTAACGAACCAGCGAATTTTTATGCTTTAAAATAATGCCGGAACTATCAGAAAAAGGTAGAGTAACAAGTCGGAGAAAAATTATCTCACGGCTGCACAGACATTTACATTTTTATCTCGTCGTAGGTCTCTAGAAGATTTATCTTGGACCGCCCTAGATTCGCCAACAATTCGGGGAAAAAGTTCCTTTTCCTCGGCGTTTTTCCTGCACCGCCGTGAAATGGTTACAACGTCGCGAGAGTTGGCAAACAGAAGCCGACTGGTTTAACCGATAAAGTTCTGTAATAGCGTGGATTAGAGTTCCAAGCACTTCTCTTCGCGGGCGAACAAGAGTCCACCCCACGACAATTACCGAAAGTGCCTGCAAGCGCGCTTGCGTTCGTTCGGATGAATATTGGATCGCCAGATTTGGTAACTTTTACGCCTCGAGTGGCACCCGTGGGTAAAATAACTTGGATAACGTTTAAAACGATCGCGTTGAAAATCAGCTAGCCGCTACAAATCACGCACATAACGCTGTTATCGCGATTACTACACCAGTGACTTTATAGCGTATACTTTTATAGTGTGCTAATTACTGAGTGGTCAGCGATTGTCGACTTGGCCAAACAGAAATGTGCAAAAGAGAAAAAGTTTGACGTAAATTAATTTTTAAAACCGTTCAAGTATAGAGACTGAAAATGCTAACGATGATGTTATAGAAATATTTGTGAATAATTTTCCAGAAATATCAAATGGATATCATAGATATTTATTTCATTTTTCCTTTATTCCAAATTTTTATTAAAGAAAGCTCCTATTTTGAACAAACCATGCATTCCTATTTGCAACAAACGTGAAATCGTTAGAAAGGCGATAATGTTTTTCAGGGGAAACCTCTCGATAAAATTTATTTCGAACCGCCTTTGCCGCGGCAAGTTTCAATGCGCCGGTAGAATTTATATAAAGAATCGAATACGTTTTCTACATGCGATAACTCTTCTAAAGACGGTTTTGCCTGCTCGACTTAAAACCACATAAGATGCAATATACCTTTTCTCTTCCTTCCTTTTTCTTTCAGCTTCCACTTTACGGAGACGCATTTTATTTACCGATAGAGTTATATACCACAAAGGAATAAGCGCGTTTAGGCTTCTTCGCCGTTTAGAATCCATATTCTATGGGTAGGCAGTAGGTAAGTAACGTTGTTACAAGACGGATAATTGAATTTCTTCTCTAGCGATAAAATTAAATCCAGAGCAAATTTTCTGGTTATTACCTTGATAATTTAATTCTGGCAAAGAAAAATCTTGGGAATGTTATATCGATTCTCTTTCTTTTGTTCACTTTTTTCTAGGATATAGCAGGGCTACATTTCACAACCTAAGTGTTGAAAATCGCCCTCAACTTAAGATCCAAGAAATTCAGATCTTTCTACGGTAGGTGTTACACGCGATTATAAATGGTAGCATATTAAGCAAATTCTTAATCAGAAAGTTCTGTCGTGGAATTAAAAATTAATAGACACGAATTAATTTCAGTCAGATTAGAAGATATGGTAATTTAAGTTGATTTTGATAAGAAGGGAAAGGGCAAAGAGTAGTTACAGATGTAAAAGTTACAATTTTGCGATTTCGAACAATGTACCAGCATCGTCGTTATGTTCACGAAATTCGTCGAAATTATATACACCAACAATGGTCGAGTCAAATCCCTTTCAATTGTTACGAGAACAATTATTGCATCGCTTACCGAAGTACTATCGAACCATGAAACATTAGAGAATGAGCAACAACGTGCCGGAAGTGGAGGTTGCGTGCACACAGCGATCTCTAATGGAACCAGAAATTAAATCGCAGAATTCGAGTTATACCACAACAATCACATCGACTATAGATAGTATTTTCATCGATATTGGCGATATAGTAACAGCCATGATATGATCACGTGATACAAATCGAGCGCGATGGTCTATGCTTCAAGATTCAATCGATTTAAACTAATTGATATATCGTAGTGTTTCTTGGTGTTGCTAAAAGAAATTTAATAACTTTTCAAAGCTTTACGAACTTTGCGCGAAAATATCACGTAATTTTAGATTAAATTGTAAAAGAACAATAGAAAAACGACAAGAAAATTTACACAGTTTAAAATCATTAACTTATTACTTAAAAAATATCCTTCCAACCGATAACTCATACCTTCAGTTATGGCGAGCCTCTAAAACAAACTCGACCACAATCAAAAGGAATAATCGATCTTGACGAGCACCACTATGTTCATGTGGAAGGTTTGAAAGAAAAATGCAAGTTCTCGTACGATTTCACTTCCGCAAGGAACTAATCGCACTAATTTTTCTGTGAATGCTTGGCATTCCTAACCACCTGGTGTGCTATTCTCTTTCCGCTAAGATAAAGAGAGCCTCGGCATTCAACTTCGTGCATTAACGTCAGAAGCAGGCGAGGCAATCCGTTTGCATTTCGCACATAGGCGTCGCTGCACGTTCGATGCTCGTGGCTGCTGCTGTTGGCCTCTCAAGAAAAAAGAACTAGGAGTGGTGGAAAGAGCGAAGAACAAGGTGGATATCTGGTCGCGGGTAAGTTGGAAAATCGATCCTCGCCAACCAGTCGGTCGTTTCGCGTCTCTTGGTGACTGTTTCAGAGCCACGGTGAAATATGGCATTAACGTTCTGCTCCATTGAGGATCGCGTACTGTTTTTCCACCCTCTGTTCTCTTTTTTCTTCTATTTTTTGTTCTCCCTCGAACTGCCACACTCGGTTCAGCGTCGAGAGATCAATTTTTCTAGTGTAACCGGTGTAACCGGTGGCGGACCACCGCTGCGCCGGACATTTCGGTGTTATTGGTCAAAAAGTGCCGGTGTAACGCGACCGTAACAACAGGCAAACCCAACTAATATCGTTTCGAAACCTCGTGGAAGGAGCTACCGTACCGGCTGTCTTCTTTTCTTCTTTACCTCTTCAGTCCGTTTGTTGAACGTATTGTCGCGGCCGGGCGGAAACCATCGTCTCCACACATAGAACACTGTTATTTCTTCACGACGATAAGGTCGATCCTTTTTTTAGAAAAATTTTATAACAACATTTTTAACAAATAGAATAAAATATCGCAGCAATAATCGTCAATAGTTTTAGAATAGAGTGAAATGTTTTAAAGAATTATACCTATGCACGATAAAACATACGGAATTTGTTTATGTTGAAAACATCTGAACTCTTGACGTATCAGTAAATTTACAACATGCATACCAGTATAGGAAATTCAAATATCGACGTGAAAGTGGAAAATATCCGAGGACTTGCGGTAAATAGTTTCTTTTTATAAGCTTTGTCGGTTATTTGAAAGTCAAGTGATAATTTTAATATTTTTGATGTAATATGTGTAATCTATAGGGTGCTTAAATATCATTGTTCTAACTGTAAGTTACTCCGGGGATATTTGCTTTCAGAGTATAAAACATATGAAGTAATACATTTTAATTTGTATGACTAGTGCACTAGTGGAGTTACTATGCTAAATGAACGTATTATTGTTTCGAATATTATATTATCAATATATCGTAGTTATCAACTTCCAAGGAGGCTTCTACGCGTTAAACTTGATGACAAGCTATTATTATCTTGATAATTTTAGATATTGATTACTGCGGAGGATCAATAGCCATTATGATGCGGTGGTTGATGGTCGTTGACAGTGAGTCATAAGGGATTTACGAGGCGGTATAAACTACAGAACTTCTGTGCCTCGTACCACGAAAAGCAAGGAGAGGAAGAGGGATAAAGCTCGCGACTGCTAGATTGTAATCTTCGCCCATAAACGGTACTTTATCACCAACTGCCTATTATATCTTCTAACTTTTTGGACTAAGGGAACAAAATGTTCATGATTTCCTTCGTCTGCTAATAATTTCTTAAAAATTTACCAAGGAATTTAATTAGCAATTAATTATGAACTAAATATTCGCGTCCTTATAGAATGAATCATTTTACGTATGATATTCACCGTGATTTTTGTACCTTTAAGTTAAATAAATTATCATAATCAATCAATTTTTTCTTTGCAAAATAAATTAATTTTCTTGATGGAGACATAATAGGCGTAAAATCCTACGATATTTCACTTATAATCGTATAATGGAAACCGCAGCGTTCTACGATGAGACGCGAAATTTTTGTCTGTTAAGTTAGTCATTTGGCGAACTTTGTTCCCTGGAGTTCTGGTATTCGCTTTTAGCGAGTCGACTACTCTTTGCGAACGTTCATCCCCCTCTGTGCAGCTTCGTTTACTGCCCTTAGCAGTACACTTAGACGCTGCAATATAGTCTTGTGTGTTTAACTATCTTTAGCCGTTACTGTTCCAAGTTTTCAAATGAAACGCGAGCTTCGATGGAGTGGAAGACAGTGTTCGCGAAATTTCCACACTTCCGACGAACGACATTTACAGAACCCTCTACGCGAACCCGTGGTTTCTTGATTAGACATTTAAACCGATAACGAGGTGAGCGTTGAGCAAAGAAGAAATTTTCCCCATTCTAGCAAGTAGCATACAAGACGGATCGAATGTGTATCGAGCAAACTCGGATTTTAATTAAATCCAGCAGTAAACGTAAACTTCAACGAGTTAGTTGGTCTATTATCTGGCGTCTTAGCGTGTTTCACATTTGCAACGCAGTGATATTCGTTTATTCACACATGTAAATGTTATTTCAACCCTTTAGAACGCTGTATCGCTGCTTTGCTTTAATAGTGGCACATCCCAACAAATTTCAAATTTGCTTTTATCGAATAGAAGGTCGAGAGTTATGTTTCTGTTTTTATTACGTAAAACGGTATATTTATTATTTCATCAATTTTGCGTTGGAAGGAAAAATTATTCTTATGCCGTTATCAACCTGGCCTTAGTTTAACAGCACTGGCTGACCTTCAGTTGTTTTCGTGACGCTACAAGTGGACGGTCGTACTGCTTTTGCGAAAAGTGGCGTATCTTGTGTTAAGACAGTCTTATAATGTCGTTGTAACGACTCGCCAAGATTTCTTTGTAAATTTGAAAACGCCTCTCCTTTAAAGTTTACATTTTTTCAGTTGTGTCATTATGAAAACAAAGCAGCGATATGACATGAAAATTACAAGGTGAGAAATTGCGTTTAATTATAATTTCTATTCTTACAAGCAAATAGAATTCTGGTTAATATTTGTCGTGTCAGCATATAAGCAGTTCAGAAGGAAACAATACAAGAATAATAGGATAATATATATCTCTGGGGGTAGTAAAAATTGTAATAAAATTGTTTCGCAAATTCTCGGTTAATTGTAATGCTATAAACCATACCAGATTAATATAGTTGAAGTGCGCTCCCGAACAACGATATTTATTCATTAAGAGTGGCTACGTATTTTCTATACATTTTCGACTGAATTGGTAAATATGGAGATTCTAATTACCTATATGCACAATTTCTCATTGCAAACCTGTTTCTGTCACCTAACCTAACGTGCCACCTCCGTTCTAATAATGTTTTATTCATGAGCAAAGATTTCCGCTGCAATTTATAACACTCTGGCGGACCAGTTTGAGTAATGTTTTCGCGAGGGAGAACAATAAAGAAACAATGCAAATGTAGGTATTTGCAAATTACGTCCGCTTTATGTAATTCTTTCCTAATTGCATTAGAGAACAATTCGCGTTATTTGCCGATGTTTATACTCGCTTACAATCAGATTAATTAAGTCGATATCGTTTGGTTATAGATGATCACAATAGCCCAAATTACATTTTCGCTATATTACTTTTAATTAGCAGATATATCATTTTAATTTTCTGCATAAAATAGGGAATAGAAATGAAAATGAAACATTAAAAAATTTAATAATTTAACACAGTTTGTTACGAGTCACCATCCAACGATACAAGTTGAGGATTAACATTAAAATTAATAGAGAGATTGAAAACCTCTGTCTATGAGGTATGAGACCTCTTTCCATAAAAGTAGAATTATACACATCGAAATGTGTGAAGCAATTAAAACTTTTACGTCAGCTTACAGACTGTTGAATAAAAAAAAAAGACTGAGTTGGAAACAGGCTGACAAACCTTATGAAAATATTTTTGTTTCGCGAATACATTAAGAACATAAATAAAAAAAACAATTAAAGAACACAATTTAGCAAAGACAAAAAACCCTTGAAACCTATAAATATCTAAATAGTCTTAAATTATCCTACATGATCTGATTCTAATTACGTACAATTATTTGACAACGTTGAAGTTTTAAATTTATTGGCAACAAAAAGTCCTCAGGACTTAGCGAGACTCTAAATCTCTCCCATTCTTAATTTAATGTAAATCCGATGATCCTAATCTAACACAAATCATTCGAGTACGAGGCTTCCACCAAAACTTTTTCACCCGCATTAAATCCGCTGAAAATTCACTGTCGGTAAGACCAAAAACGTATTATTGGTAAATGAGAATTAAAGTGTTGTGATCAAGTGTTTCACTGATTATCGTCACAAATTATTGCAGCAATACTTTTTCTTTATCTTCATTCATCTAAGAAATATTTGAGTGTTTCGAATTAACTCAGACACCATATATATAGACAGAAACGCAGAACAACGAAGATATCTGTACAAAACTGTTTTTGCCGCTGATAGAACATTACGGAATTTAATTTGCCACGTTTAACTAGCCGACTGGAACTACGCGATTTCCTCCCATATCTGGCAATTCCGGGAAGGAGGTTTGCATTTCTTTGCTTAATTACTATAATCGCAACGCCGTTGCCGTGGATAAGGCGGTAGAGAGGATGGAGGGAAATTGCGCACGGAAGGAAGAACGCACTGCAAAGTTCAACGTAATTATCTCGCAACGCAACACATCGTTAAATTCATTTCGCTAAACTGCGTAATGTCATTTGCATTACAGCTGCCGTCTCGTACCAAATTAGAATCTTCGATGCGGAATTTGTCAAGCGATTACACATCGATGACGCTTTCCTATTCAATTTTGGGCATCGATCCAACCGAATGTACCTTCCGCAAACCGCGTTGCAAATGTCCGGATCGATTCGCGAAATTTCATCGACGGTTCATTGAAACCGAAACGATTTTATTTAAGAGGATACCGTGAAGAGTCGTTGCTCCTTGTAAATCTCAATCAAATGGTAATTTAGCGCAGTGTGTACACTGCGGATGTTTATCTCGCTCACTTTAGTTTTGTTATGTCTTTGTGCAAGGTTATTCTACCCGCACACAACACGCTATTCTTCCCCATGCAAGAAAATGTATCTAGCTCAACTATTTATAGTGCTTTCGTTCCAACCTGTAACACGCTCCATGTAATATCATTTATTGATACAAACAGCGTGAAAAATACAAATTCTATTCGAGTTTTATACGGTTCTATTTTTATTTACCTGCGCGATGTATAATTTACAGTGGATTTCGAAATAAAGTGCACCTTTCACGTCAAAAGTAATACGATTTAAAAAGTACAACAAAAATTGGAGTCTGAAAGTAAGCTGAAAATCCAGATTAATGATTTGCGCATGGAATAAATTCCATGATTTACAGAAATTACGCGATCTTAAATCTTGTATCTGTTTCGTCAATTAAAGAACTGTCTGATGATGTCACTCATCAATAGAACGTAGCATTTTGTTCGGAAATTATCATCGCTATATATCTTTCGTATCGATCACGCAGTTTTGTAAATGCGATTGATAGTAGAAACTATCATTGTCGTAAAGTGGCGTCACTGACAAAATTCTAAAGTAATATCCGTAGCCACGGGGTGAAATCTCGCCGGTGCACCACGACGACGTTGAAAAGCGTTCGATGATTTATTGCTTCGGAGATAGACTCGTGTCTACGACAGCAGTAGGAAGTCATCGGAAGAAGAAATTTCGGGGATACAGCACCGGTAGCGAAACACGAGGGTGAAAAGGGTGTCGAGTAATATGTTGCTGTCAATAGCCAGTAAATTGAAAACTGTTGGCTACGAATCTGGCTATTACCATAAACATAACTCGAACTTCGACGCATCTAGCTTCTGGTAAACTGATTTTCCCGACAATCGATGCTATAATTAACGAGAATTGATACTATTTTGCTTCGTTCATACATGCTCTGCTTTATGCATTATTGTTCGAAATATGATGATTTTTGTTTATTCGATATTTCAGAAACTACGAAATATCTGCTGAATGTTAAGCGTATTTTAATTCAATGTATGTACACCGTTGAATATAAGTTTCTTGATGATGCAAATCGACAGTCCAACCGTGATTTACGGTGAATTCCAGCAAATTGAAGTTAGTTACACGTTTATTTATTGTTTTTTGTTTATTGTTATTTGTTATTGTTGTTTGTTTATATTTTCGAGAAAATATACTAAACTATTTGTAAGCGTCCCTTTCGAGCACTACAAACTTTAGAACATTTTGCACAGCGAAAAGTTGGCAGATTTGTCGGAAGATACTGTTTTGTTACGTTTTGTTACAACTGTTAGGATGGTTAAATTCCTTTTTAAAGCCGAAGAAGTCATTTTTTTGCGAAACTATCGGTGGAATCTCCTAAAACTAGAAAACTTACGGACAATAAAAGGAGAATCTGCTGCAAAAGTGCATCGCGATAGACGAGCGCTCACGTCAATTCAATTCTTTCCAGACCTGGAAGAATTGCTCTTTCTATTATCAGGAAGAATGAACGCTACTTTTTCGCAACAGTAAATCTTGCTAAAGTTTTTGTCGCGAAACGAAACCTAACGATAACAGTTTTACATTTGTTTTACAATTACAAATACCGTATGTTGTTGATAATACGCGAATAAATTTGCATAATTTAGTATAATGGAAGCTAAGAAACTGATAGATCATGAGACAAGAATAGAAGAATTTTTAATCACGTATGAATAGAAACATAAAAAATTGAATTACTATCCATTACCAGTTAATATAAAATATCAGTTTTCAAATTTTAGGTCTTAAATAAAAAAATTCAAAATCAGAAAATTCGGTCAGACTGAAAATTTTAAACTAGAATAAAATTAATAATGTACTCGAGTTATTAAAAAAAAAAAAAAAAAAGGTATGAGAAATTGGCGAAAATAGAGGTAGCAATAATTATAAGTGAATTTAAAGTAACAGAAATTACAGAGCGAAAAACGAAGTACGATGATTAAGTTTCCACAAAATCATGAATGCTCGACGAAAATGACATTAATTTAATGAACTTCACGGAGTAATTAAATTTCCTAATCACTCTGACTGGCGGATATCTGGAAAAGGATTTTAGTTGACGATGATCAGACCGAGGATAAACTTTCTCTCGTTCACTCGACAGGAAAATCATGATGCAATTTCCAGTAGCCGTCGTCTAAATCTCAGCAACACTGTGCGGGTTTTGAAACAAGCAATTTTCGTAGCGTCACCTCATCATTCGTCGTCGATTCGATAAACACTTTAAATAAACCAAACTCGGTTTTATCTTCGATTTTATCGGCCAAATATTTCACATAAAATTTTGTACGATGATATTCTTTTCATATCTATAAATTATTATAAAACAGATATTCGGAAATTGTGAAAGAATTATAATTCTTTGAGAAGTCACTACACAATACTTTCGCAATTATATTATTAAAATTCGTTTGTTATTTTTCCTCGTTGTTTCATTCACGGCGAAAGCTCGTTGAATTTCTCTCCGCTCATTGAATACACCTTTTATCAATTAAAAATTATCCAGGTTGGTTTACTTTTGTTTTCTTTGCCTCGGTATTAAATGTATGATGCGCGAAAACTGCGACAAAAACCTGTACGCGCATTTTATTTAACCGGCTTTCTATGATATATTATCGTCCAATTAAATAATGGAAAGATCACTTTCAATGGAATATCTCTCATTTGAAAAATAATATCCTCCTCCTACCTTATTGAAATTTATTAATAAAGTTAATATAAAAATTTTCTGCCGATTTGCTCAATTTCATTCTTTTTCGGGTGAAACGTATAAACTAGATTTCATGCATATTTATAGAACGAAATCCCTACAGTGGAAGATCAAATTATTTTCTTTATTCAAGGAATACTCCGAACTCGTGGATTTTACATCTTTTAAGAAACAAAATGAAATATCACGTCGTTCGAAAAATTCATGACACAATTTAAGAAAAATGTAAAGATAATCTACTTTTATAAGTACAACAGTGTAGATTGAAACATTGTTTTATAATATATCACGAATTCCATATTTTTCCTATGGATAGGTTGTAACTGTATAATTTTAAAATAATTCATGTAGGAGAAATATAGGTATGTTACCGATGTAAAATTTATTTCCATGCAAATGTTTATCAAAAGAACAGTATATTTTAGTATTGGAGAATGCAAAAAGAAATACTGAGCGCAACAAAGTTTCACGAAGAAGATGTAACGTTCCCTTTGCAATTGCACCAAGGAAATTTTATGCTCTTCGTTGTCACATTCACGTAGCACATCGCCACAGACACGAGTCGCTTTCACCTTGTATGCATCTACATCTGAAACAGCCGAGATTTATGTCAAATGGATCGCGTAAATGCATTTTCTTTTATGCTCGAGTTGATTTCCTTTTTCTTTTTATAGCTGATTCAAGCACGATAGAATAAATTCCCGTTCGCCAATAACAATTCAAAAGCATCGTTAAAAGTATTTGGAACAAGTTCGATTATGTTTGGTATAACAGGTGAAACCAAAATCGAAATTAGCGAACTTTCAATCGTTTTGCGATAATTAATAGAAGTTTACTATTTTCTCTTCTTTTTTTCTGCAAAGAAGAAGGAACGCTAATAGCAACGAATAGCGGAACACTTTTTCGTTTCTCTCTGAAATTAGATTTTCTACCATATACGACATGAGATTTTCTACTGCATCCTTCACAATATTCTTAATGGATACTTATTTCCAAGAACGAACCTAGCATTTCTTTTCTCGAATCGTATTTCTTTATTCTTCATTTTATTTCAGGCGTTCTAACAGGAACAAAAGGGAAACGTATCTCTCGAATATGAAGTATAATACAATCACTATTTGACGATTCATTCAATCAAATAATGAACCAGTACGAGTGAGTCAAGTTAAATCATGTAATTTTTTCGATAAAAACGAGATGACTGTTTCGTTTTTACTAGCGAATGTTGTAAACACAATAATGGATTTAATTAAAAGAAAAGATATATATATAGAGAGAGAAAGATAAAACGGATTCTTCTGAAAATATAGAGTTAAATGTATAACGTTTAACAAGAGTTACTTAAGATTGTTTAAATGTAATTTTTGGAAATGTTTAATTAAAAATAATCGTGGTAAACCATTTTAACATTTGGCACTCTTTTCGTTTCCAATGTATTATTACCGAGTCAGGAGGTGAAATAAAGGTTCGAGAACTTTGAAATATCCTGCAGATTCCAAGAGATGTACGTGATGTCTTGGTGAAAATTCTTCTGGTTCCCATGAGACCATCGTAGCACTAGATGTGTTCAAAATAACACGGTCACGTCAGACTGTGTTTCCCGAGTTTACGATAACTCGAAGACATTTATTCGCTATTTCCTACATAGCTCCATGCAAGAAGTTCAACATATTCTTTCATTTGTTACAAAAATGTTCATTATCGACGAAAATTTCCCAGTAAAAATAAAGTCGTCGATATTTTTTTACTTAAAGAAGCTCAAATATTAGAGAGGGATCTAGACCAAAAGAAATATATTTGTAAAAAGAAATAAAAATTTGTACAACCGATTCGAACGAAGACCGATTGCACTCGATGATAATGAGAAACATCGTATCCGATAAAACAGTTTCGTCAAAGCGTGTCTATTTTGCGCGTGTAATGATTCGATGACATCCATGACGGACGATGTACGGTTAATTGAATATATCTTTACAGAAAATTGAAGGTAGAAGGTTAAGGAGGAAAAGAACTTTGTAACGGTGCCAATTATACGATGAAGATTATAATCGATTCAGGATAGCTTTCGCGCTTTCTTAATAGAGGACATATTTAATTCATAACACCCTTTGCTGTAACAACACCGTCTACGAGCATTATTTGTTATGGAAATATAGTCTAATGATATTTCGTGCGCATAATTTTCAAAGCAGAATTACTTGAAATTAGCCAACTCGACTTCGTTTGAGATTCTCGAAACTATTCAATCTTTCACAAAGGGATAAACTTTATATCGCATGTTTGTTAAAGGAATAGAAAAGATCCAAGAGGAAAGTGAAATGAATACGAGGGAAATTATCGAGAAAGAAGACGCGGGTTGTTAATGAGATAATTCAAGAGCCTTCCCTATTTAGATAAAACACGATACTCGATGAATTGACGGCGAAGAGCATTCTTTGGTCATGGTGTTAAGGGGGAACAAAAGCAAGGACGACGCCGACGCAGGTGTGATAAGTAATCGAGTTCTTTCATCTGTTCCTTAATTGAGCTTACATTCCGCAAAGTACGTTGTAGACAACTGGCCGCCATCGCGGTCGGTATACCAAGTAACAGAAGTTTTAAATCAATTTCTTTCTTTGGAATGCGGTTTTCATGCTGCAACTCAACCCGTAACGAGTTCTGCGGCCTCGTAATCAGTTTAAAGGTGCGCTCCGTGGAGAACACTTTGCGGCACATACATGTTCTTTACGGTTTCTTTCTTGCACGGGCAGACGTGTTTCTTTAGTTCTCTCGACACTGCTAATTCTTAAATAGTGACAAAGCGTTGGAGAAACTTTTTCTCCTATTTCTTAAATTCTACCGAGTACGATTTCGCGACAAAATTAAATCTTCTGCTTCGAATACCCTTCCAATTTTTAATTTCTACACCTATTCTACCATTGCCAATTTTTATACGTTTTAAGGAAGAATGCTTTGATCGTGGATGACAAACTAGAAATAATCAAGCAATATTATCCTTTAACAAGCGAAGTTTGTCAACGACGTTGGGAATTTGTGTTCTGGGATTCTCTTTATGCATCATATATTCAGCGAATTCTTTTCCCATAGCGATCCAACTTTGTAACGTAACGCAAAACGACGCGATGTACACGACAGCAACTATTTACACTTTTTACAACATTATTTTCGTTGTATCGCGTTATAAATTGAATTACTGAACTCGTTTAAACATCGACATAACAACAACGTTGTATCTCACGCACCGCTTAATCGTTTGGTTAAATGTTTTAAGAAACTTGTCTCTAATCGATGTCAGCTGACAGCTGGTTTAGAGTCAACTTGAATGGAATTCTTCGACGCAGCGCGTGATTTCCTAACGACTAATCGACCAAAGCATCGTAGATCTGAGCGTGGTATTAACGATTCATTAAAAGCAACAACCGGAAATAACGTATTACAGGCGGCGGTCAGCAGTGTGTGACGAGCTTCCGTGACGTTGCGTGACAAGCTACCCCGTTAACACGTGTTAAACGGCCGTGAATGAACGGTTCCGTCAGGGCGGTCCGCTTTCTGTCGCGAAAACGTTTGCTCCGGACTCAATTAGCATGCTACAGCAGTGCTAGCCGACGGATAACAAAACGATAATACAGCCGAGTAATTTTGCCCGCCGCTTAAACCGCGTGGAGGTTTAATAAACGAATTCGTGAATATACCGATTATCGTCCCCGTAATTTCTCTGTCGACAGTCAGCGTGAATTTTAACAAAGCGAAACCAGTCTCCGATATTTCGGCCAGATATCGACCGTCTATTAACTGATACCGATCTTCTTCCCCGAATTCAGTCCACGAGATTACCGGGACGATCTTACGAAATTGAGTTTAAATGCGGGTCTTTTCATCTGTGTCTGGATTTTGGCATTAAGTTGTCCATTCGTAGGAATTGTAATAAATAATCTCGCTTGTTCGGGAAACCAGGAGACTGGCGCATCTGGAAAAAATCACCAATTGTAAAATGTCTAGGAGAATGAACTCGAAAAGTGATTATATTCCTAAATTCTTAAATATCACAAATCTTTGAACAGATTGAAGAAAGTTTAAAAAAAGAAGATTATCTTTTGATTTTCCTGGGAAAAGATAAATATTGACAAGGACTATTTAAAAAGTAATTATTTTACGAATAATACCACAGACCAGGAGATCAATTATATTTTTACTAGAAATACTCACGTTGTCTACGCTCCGTAACCTTCCGAGGAATAAAATTCTTCGTTCCTGGGAAAGATCTATTCGTTTCCCTAACGTTCGCCGGTGAACATTACATCAGCGAGGCAGCCAAAGACATTTCCGGGCGAGTTCCCTGGAAAAAGTCACGTTTCCATGCTAGTCCGTTGTCATACACCGGAAAATTCTCGAGCGAATCAAATCGATCTGAAATTGGCCTGTAAACCGACGGGCAGGTCTGAAACGATGCAGTGAAACCGATTTCTGGGAAAATCGCTGACAGACATGCTCTCGTTTTCCTGGCGTAATCCTGATAGACTACTGGTGTAGGACGTAACCTTACAGACTACTAGTTTTCACGAGCCGTTACTTTGTGTCTAACCGAACATGAAATATTGCTAGAAACCTAGGTCCACTTCCTGGCGACTTGTTGTGTTGCGAAAGATTCGGTACGCGCAGATATTAAGCGGTCAACGTATGTTCAAAAGCTTGAAAAATTCTTAATCGACCTCCAACCGAAAAAGAGTTTCTCTAGCGGGGTTTTAAAAAATCCTATTAAATGCGTCTCTGCGGAAAAATGGCAAAATATACTCGTCTTACATTCGGAAAATATTTTCTGTTATCGCGCGAATTGTGCGGTTCAAAAGCTGCACTATAAAAGGAGGTGTTAGTAAGATAAACGTTTATTTATTCAGTGAAGGATGTAAATTTCATGTTGAATACGGTAGTAAACACTTTAAATGGCTGAATAATCTATTTTAGCTTTTAGAAACTTCACAAGACTAAGCTAAAATTATACTTTTCCATGCTTGAAAAGGATGAAATAAAAATATTTCAGAAGATTTCAAGTCGCTTTTGGCACTTGTGAGATTTACCACTTCAACCTCTCAGTTATATTTTCATAGTACAAGATAATTTATTAATTATTCTGAAATATCTAACTAAAAGCATAACTCGATCGGTTAGGGATGTGTTCATATTACCAAACTGTGTATGCTTAAATAAATGACGATTCTATACAAAGGTGCAACGTACAATAATTCCAGCACGCGAGAATATCTTAACACTCTGTAGTAAAATATGCAGGGTAATCTCAAAACGGATGCATAAATCCTGGTGCATCACCAACGGTGTAACATCACCGAATCCATTTCTCTTCCCTGATGTGCTTAGAGCAGTGTAACTTTCCCAGTTGATCTTTATTTACGCCGGCGGCGAAAAATATGGAACGTTACGTCCCTGTCGGCGTCATAACTCAAATCCTCGCAAGTCTGTATCGTACTACAAGAATTCACAGGCGTGTTAAAAAAATCACGTTGCTCTCAGAAGGTATCGAATAAAATGTACACACGCGTGTATAAAGCAGTGCAATTTTTCTTTCGCGTGAAAATTATTAGACAATTTATAACACGACCTTGTTCGCGCTATACGTCAGCAAACCAGTTCCCACTTAAATATCGTTCCACTGCGTTTCGCCCCGACCTTTCTCTCCGTTTGCTGTCGATTAAAATCTCACATTTTCCCAGGAAAACTTTCCAAATAATTCTTCGTTGAACGCGGGCTAAAGAAATCATGAAGACTAACAGTAGAATCGTTGAAAATCGCTGCCACCTCGAACGCATCAGCGATTTCTTTCTTCGTCTCGAGCAACGGTTGGTTCATAAAGTTACTCTGGCTGATATTTTGCGCGGCTCCAAGATAAAGGGTTCCCTCGATCCCGAGAGACCATAAATCTGAAAGTGTGCGAACAACTCACGTATGAATTCCTAAGGTTCTACCCAGGGAACAATCTCTCTATTAATCGAACTTATAAACATCGTTTAGCAATGACAAAATAACATGGTAACAGCACTAACGAAACATACGGGTTTCGCGCAATTTCTTATGTAGTATAATTAATGCACAACTTGGTGAATGAAACTTTGCGGATGGGGTGTAAGTTTAAAGAACGACTAACTCCTGGTTAGTTATTTATATGGGTGATGATTTGCAAAGTATTCAACTCCTTTATTACTAGAAACTCGTGCGCAAGTTTTAGACGGAACACCATAGATTGAAAATTATTAGATACGTACTGCCAAAATTATTTATTAAAAATTGTTGTATATTTAAAGCAAGGTGAAAAACTTTTAAAAAGATTTGTCAGATGATTTTGCAAATCCATAGTTAAATGATTCTCGAAGATCAATTCCAATTTTCTGCTATATATGATCCAGAAAAAAATTTGTCTGCCATTCGTTTCCTGTTTACTAATGCCGTATTTATGAAATGCGTCTTATGAAATATGATCGTGTTAATGAAAATGGGTCGATTGCACCCTATTGTTTCGTCCAGTGGAACGGTGCATTCACTGAGAACGGACTTCATTCCGCGGTAAAATTATCGGCGTGAAAATGGTTCGATTCCGATAATGGCATTTTTTCTTCCTTTCTTGTTTTTCTCAGAGAAAAGCAGAAACCATGGCATCATTTGTATCCCATTTACATCCATTCTATGTTTTTTATTTTCATATAAATGCTGACGATCACCACAAGTTTTCAACTATACGTTTTCGTACCTTAATGCAAGTATTAATCCAGGGCGATGGAAGATAGCTTGAAAAATTAAAGTCAAACGTTGCAATCGCCAAAATTGTTGAAATAAATTATCCTGTCTTGAAAGTTATGAAACTCAATCGATCATGTCGCGGCTATAAGCATTCAAGTAAACAAAAAAGAAGTTACAAAAGCAGAGAGTTGAAAATATAACGGCGATTCGAGAGAAAATAACTCTATAACACAGAAAGAGCAAGTCCTTTTCTAGTCTTTTCACACAGCTCTCGTCGATTTGCAAAGTCGCAGCATGTCCTGCAGAACGATTTTATGAAATTCTTAGAAGCAAGCTTCTGCTCTTTAACTAGCTTTACGTATTCAATTCGTGTTCGTGAATCCAATTACCGGGTACGTTCTCTCGAAACAATGAACAGCAAATGTTTCGCTATTTAGCTTTGCTGTATCCTATTTTGTTTGGGCAGGTGGAAACGAAGGAAGTCAAAGGGTCTATTATCAAAAGAGCGTGAAGGAGGAACATATCTTTTCAGTCCATATATTTACGAACGTTTATTACTATTTATTTTCTCTCACTACTCTTTAATCGATTGTCTCTTAAACGAAACGAGTTCTTCGAATTTATAATCTCTTTTGCAAAAAGCTAAAGAATTTCTTTTATAAATTATTCTTCACAAATATTTCTTTAAATTCTAAGTATCTTCCGTACGATATCAAAGAAACAGATATTTTGCTTTGCAACGTCAAACAGAAAGATAACCGGTATTATACGATACAATCATACGGCGGTGAATCGAATTTTTTCTCGTCGAGGGGATTCATAATTCATATTTTGCCTTTGCATTCCAATGAGAGGGTATCTACAGTTCCATGTCGAGACGCGAAACATGCGTGCACACACGATTACTCCAATGTCGATCATTCCGCATTCTAATTGTGAACGCGGATGCTAACGATAACGTTTGTACTGTGCCAAATGCAACGACGTATCGGTGATGCACGGAATTTTCCCTTAGGGAATGGAATTCTCATGATTTGAATTGCTTCCGAAAGGGCTTGGAAGCCAAAGCTGTTATAATCGAAGATGGATATTCTGTTCGAATTAATGATTATATCACCGTTTAACCTTAGAACTACTAGCAACTAATGTTTAAAGCGTGTATCAAAGAAATTGAAATGGGAGGCACATGAAAAAAGCACGTAATGTAAATCTTTAGCCATATATTTTACAAGAAACTGTTTATATTCCCGAAATGAATCCATTATAAATTGGTCATCTCTACCATTCTAGTTCTTGCGTTGACATTGTTACGCCAGGTCATAAAGTATAATAAAATGCATCTTGTTTTATTTTACTTTCCGACGTTTCCTTATTCTCGAATCCTATGCTCATAACGAAGCGCAGTATCGGCAATACTGACGCGACAAGTTGATTCAGCAACTTCTTAAAACTATTCCGTGGAACAAGATATCGAATGGTGTCTTGTGAGCAACAGGAAAAACGAGAAACAGAGACAAAAATACGAGGGGATAGAGAAAGGAAGAAAAGGGACAGAGGAGACTGGGTGGATAGGAGAGAGATCCGGGTAGAAAGAGAGATTACGAAGTTGTATATTCGGAAAAAGTAGTGCAAAACGTCACCGTGGGGTGACTCCTAAAAGCGGCTGAACAGAGAGGAGCTTGGGGATAAATCGAAAGAAGATAAACGTTCTTTAAGATACTCGACAGAAATTTGTATCGTCGTTATTTTCCTTTTTCTTTTGTTTCTTTTCGTCGACACGAAGCGATACGACATCGATAGGACGAGGGCCAGTCGTCGATAACAGGTCTGTGAAAATTGTCTAGTTTCCTTTGATATTCAACGATTCGAGGCTGAATGTCCACGACACATGGACTTGCACTTTATTCCTATCGCGTGTGCAACCACCGTGAAGCCAATTAATTTTTCTACACAAGGAAAAATGTAGAAATTTTTTCTTTTAATTCTGTTTAATTTTCATGTCGATACATGTGGCCATTATCGTGATTACACAGAATCGACGTGATCTTCGAAATTGTTCGAGATACGTTTAGAGCGAAGTTTTAAAGAAAAGGAATCAATGCTTGTTTCTATTCACAGGTCAGTTGCAAATTTACCCATGCAAGCGTGTGAAATTCAACGACTCACGGATACCTGGAGACATTTACCCGTGCCCTTTTTAGCAAAAATGTGTACTGTTGCTTCAAATTAGCTTCTATATATGTTTTTATATTGCATATAATTCTTGTCAGACTTACATTCTTGTTATAAAAGGGGCAACGTAGTTTTAAACATGTACACTTTGAACCACGACTAACATTCCGTGTTCCACGTACGCAAAATATCTACGAAATTCTAGTCGACACACGTTTCCAGACAAGACGATACAACGATCGCTAATGATAATCTTCATCTTCGATTCCAACTGAGACTTTCAATTGGTTTCTACCTTCTTACATAACGATTGCAATATTTAAGAAAAGAAGAAAAAATATCTTTCGTCTTGTAAACATTACTTTTTCTCGGTGAATTTCGAACAAAGGGAGAATGTGGTGTTCTCGAAAGAATGCGAGCGTGGACCGCGGAAGAGCTCGAGAGTCGACGAGGCTAGTCGGGGCTCAAAGTGGTTTAAAGATCGTGCTTGTACAGAGATGACTGAAAAAATGATAATTGGTCAGGGCTGGTAAACGGCGGTTCTCACGAGAAACGGCTGCTAAGCGACCTGCTGGATACATACAACGTGCTGGAGCGTCCGGTTGGCAATGAGTCCGAGCCCCTCGTGTTGAGCTTTGGCCTTACACTAATGCAAATAATCGACGTTGTAAGTTTTCAACAGCAACTTAAAAGTTCCTCTGTACAAAACGCATAAAAGACCTTCTCTCTAACGTAACACGCACACCGCACACAGTACCAACAGAATTCTAAGTATCTATTATACTGAAACGAAAAGTGTGCTCGTTTTATCAAGGTGCGAGTTAAGTGAGTTGCAATAGACAGAACGTCCTTTTTGCATTGCTTTCTGCTTCGAGTAGCACGATCAGTTTTCTTAAGATTCCTATTTGCATGCAACCTTATCGTATTTTGTTCGACAGGTAACGCCTTATGATTATTCCCTGCATGAATTTTGTAATTAAGAAGAAGGTATGCATACATATACTTTTAGACATCCATCTGACGAGACCTCTGATTTCAAAATGTATATCGCAGTATTGAAAATCGTCGAAGGTTCTAAAATTTTTCTTGTATTTCTGGAATTTTCTTTTTGTTAGATTTGAAAATACATTCGAAAACTAAACGATCAGTTGTCGGTATACAATTGCTAATATATCTCACGTTTGCGAAAATATGAAAAAATAAAATTTCTTTTTTAAAATGTCGTGTCAACAGCCAGAGACCAATGTACCCAAACGCGACCTGGTTCGTAATTAGAAACGTATCGTATCCTTTTTTCTCCGGCCAACGAAGCGCTGGTATTGCTACGAAACGGGGCTTCGATAAACGTGTACATACACATACACGTGCATATATAGGAAAAAAGTACACAGATCGGTGATTACCTACGAGGGCTACGTGCAGCCCTGCATACACGTTTTCCAACATGCATCTCCCGTTCCTGCACGTTTATACGCACCAGTGTAAAACACGTACATACCGCACATGCACACGGAAGGAATGACATTAAAACGAACAAAGACCAATCACTGATATTACGACTACTCGCGTGTACAACCTGGATGTATATAGGATGCATCGACGAAACGGAAGTGTTCATTGGCTGCACTCGGAGGCCGCATGTAACATACGATGCACTTACGCTCTCATCAATCATCGTCTGGACTCTAGACTCACTGTCAGTTTCACGGTTAACCCTTGTAAATTATTGAACGAAGATCCTGTTAGTTTACCCAATTCAATTTTCTCCATGTCCTTACAATTCGGTATATAAATGTTTATACCGAATAGAAGTTCCCAATTTTATTAGGGGCACATTTGTTTCTTGGACTTGCAACAATAAAATCTCTCTAGTCTTGAATTTTATGATTCAATCGTGTTTAATTTTAGAGGAATTCTTGATATGAGGAAGATTAAACCTCGGTTTTATCAATTACTGAAAGCCAAAAGATGTTAAGTTCCATTAAAATATAACACTAGTAACATCATTTTATTTTACACTTTCATAAATTTAGTGTAACGTTGATTTAGATATAACATTTCTCGCGAAGATGATTTACGATAAACCATAGCTGTAGGAGTATGGTGCGGACAATGTTTCGAGCATCATTAGAAATGATTAGTAGAAGCTTCGGGGAATTTCCTTTCAGACAGCACGTGGCGAACTGCTGGTTTTATGTGTAATTAGAAGCCGGATTAACAGTGTCGTCTATTCTGCCCAGATTCGTTGTTCTATTTCAAGCGTGTGCCTTGTAATTACTTTGTAGATTTTGCTAATACCAGTGTATGGTTATAATCTTTAAACGTGGGCAATATCAGGTTTGTGGAAAATATTAATTTTCAGGGCTAATTATTACGAGACGCGTATAATTATTTAGACGGTAAATTTCTATTATCCTTTGAAACTCTCGATAACCTCGATATCGATAACCTCGTGGGAATTTATTTTTCCACGATCGTATGTATGTAAATACTTAACGGATCATCCATATACAATTTATAAATTCGCGTTCGAAATACACTTCACGTTCGAAATTGTATATTCCACGGGAGAAGGATCATCCGAAGGATTTTAAGCTAATCACATCGATCATTCTCGAGAGCGAGAATCAAGCTCTCTCAGTCAATTTCGATATTCTCAAGTTGATAGTTCTCTAACGTATCAAAACGTCGAGTAGTTGAGGATGAGTTTAGAGTTTAGACGTATCTGGTTAATATATTAGCAGAGAAACTATACTCTGTAGTACATACTGCGGTAATTCTATACACGGACTTCCAAACTAATAAACTGAACAAATTAATAAACAATATATTCGACTGCAATTTATCACATATATATAGATACGCGTACATCAATATTCATGCGGTGTAATGACAAGTGTGTAAAAGTTTAATTAAATCCTGAAGACCAATAATTCCGTTGACGTTTATATCGATAGACATTCGTGTCTATTACATATTTAGTTTTGACGCGTAGTTCAACTCTTTGTAGCTTCTTCTCGTTCTGTATCAGAAAGTTTGAATTAATTTTAAATTCTAGTTAATTTACAATCCAACAGACAATGACAACATTTATGAAACATAACGTTTTCGCGTAAAATTCTATCAAATATCGTACGTTACATAAAATGATTAAGGAATATCTCGCAAATGGCCTAGTAAAGGCGTATTTGCGATATATTGTTACGCTTCACGAATGAACGATTTCATACATCGTCAAAATTCAATCGCTTCGCACAAAGGACATTCTCGAGATCTAAGATGACGTTCTTAAACTTTACAAGTCTTCATTTCAAATCTTCTCATTCAAATATGAAAATAAACATCGCTTTCTTTCTTCTACTTTTCTCTATAAATCATCGAAAAAGGAACTTCAATGAATTTTCAATGCTCGTAATTCAAGCAACATTTCCTTCGTTTCGTTAAACGAGCCATTTTCCTTGCGATCGAAGATCGAATGGCAAATTTAAGGGGTGTCCACCACGATCAGGAAACTTTTCATTTCCGAAAACGTGGACGTGATCGCAACAATATGGAAACGAGGCATCGGTTTCTTCTGGTCGAGGGGATGCAGGGTGGAAGGAAATATCGCGAATTTTCGTAGCACACGCGTGCGCGGGAATACAAATGGCGCGTACTGGCACCTAAATAATGTACAACGGCACGGCTAAATATGCCCTGCGCATTGTTTCGCTGCGCCTGTTTTGCCGTTTATCGTTTCCCGTGTCCGACAGCGGCTGCCGTTTTTGCAGCGTCCCTTTGTTCTTCCTTTCGCCTTGTGACCTTCTTCCATAGGACCATTACAATTGCGACCGAGATTCGACCTCCAATTTTTTTTATACCACAACGATTGCGAAGAAAGGTGCGGTATACACCATAAGCATCGTTCATTTCTACAATCATTTTTAATTGCTCCAGAAATTATTTTCGCCGTTCTTTCGATACCGGAGGACGTGTTCTCCTCGAATTTAACCTTTTTCACTTCGTTGCGTTACTAAGATCAATCGATTATAAATTGTATTCGAGAAATATCCACTTTCGTGGAAATCCCGGTGAAGGTTTCGTAAGAATCTGATACGGATGAATCGATGGAAAAATGATGGTGAGGTGATGAAGT
Source organism: Bombus fervidus (assembly GCF_041682495.2). NCBI lineage: Eukaryota > Metazoa > Arthropoda > Insecta > Hymenoptera > Apidae > Bombus > Bombus fervidus. The sequence continues at coordinate 1,139,766 of NC_091528.1, read as the reverse complement.
AGTTTCGAATAATCGCGCAAGGAAGTTCAGCGAGAATAAAAGCAACATAACTGTTCGCGTACATATAAAAATCTCGTGAGATACAATAATGATTACAAAACATATTTAGACAAGCTCCTTGTACGCTAACCGTTTTCTACTGATCTCACCGAATCTGAATTTTATACGATTCAAAAATAGTTTAACGAAACTCAAAAAGATTACTATCGACGAGATGGAAAGTCTCCAGAAAAAAGCTCCATTGAAACAACTATATAAAAGTTATAAGCACATTTTCATTAACGAGGATATAAAATCTGAAACTATTACAATTAATCAGGCGCATTTCCAAGGTACCGTGAAATTGAATGTTTGTAACGCAACATAATGTCAGTAAACCCTTATTGCCGAAGAAACGTTCCTTTTCTGCGGTAGGACAATACTTAGTCCGAAGATTAGCCGAGTTTCAAAGCTTCGCCAGCAATATCAGCGACTATCTAGTTTCTTTGGTTGTGTACGTTTACCGACACACCAACAGTTGCCCTCAAGTAAGAGGAACTTACATCGTTACCGTCGATGTCTGCGATATATTTTAGAACATTCCCTCAGGGTCGGTTAGCTTATCTGACAATGAGTTTGCCTCACAGCTAAATGTGACCTCGCAAACCGATCGCGCGCGCTGCTTTCCGCTAGAGAAAATACAAGATAATCATAATAATCTCCTACTCATTAACGTAATTAAGCAGAGGCGTGCAGTAGCTTATAGAAACATCGATTGCGCTGCTAATCCGACCACCTTTGGAATTGAAGGCAGTTTTGGATATAGAGATCAAAGCGCGTTTCATTCATTAGAGAAAGATATACACTACCATCTCTGTACTATGTTTGTTCCGATTTACATTTCGATTCGATACACATTTATTGAATTATATAGACACCATGTTGTTTTACAACCTTTCTCCATCTTTCACACAACTTGAATACTCCACCCTTCCAGGACGTCTCAGGTTTTTCGGTGAACAAATTTTCAATATGATCTTTCGTATCGATCAAATTCCTTAAAAATCGGAACGAACTTTCCGGACAATTCAATATTTTAGGATCGATGATATTGTAATGTATAATAATTTAGGCTTCTTCATGATACAATCAGTTGACAAGTGCTACCTTTATCTTGCAATTGATTCATCATTATTTTAAATCTACGTCCTAATGATATTTGTTCAATTGTGGAAAATATAGTATTGATTTAGGTAAAGAACCTGTACTTCGAGTGTCATGAACGTTTTGATTCCTTGATTATATTGTTACTGATATGCTAAATAATCTTGAATAATTTATACCTCTGCGTATTCTAATTACAGTTCCATTATACCGAACAAATTGAAGTTGTAATTAAAGTTATAGTAACGATATATTCAATGAATACGAATTAACTATGCTCCACTTTGTATAAGTTTAAATGTATTCGGGCTGAACTTCTGGATAATGAAATATTTATGGTATGGAAATCCATGGTAACAGGACTACTTGGCGTGGTTACTAGCAAATAATAGTGTGCTTAATCGTGAAGAGTGAAGAGCAAAAACGGTCTAATGTAAGTACATCATTTCATAATTATACGGAAGTATATAGTCTAGAAAATAGGAAGATCAGACACTGAAATTCGGACCTGTAATTTTCACTTTTTGTAAAAGTTGTTTTGTTTTCTTCCTCTTATGTTAGATTATTGTATAATGTCTTGACTTTCAGACAGGTCTTATCGTGCACTCACTTGTTGAAATATTAAAGGCACTTTGCATTAATATTCAGACTCATCTATTTTCAAAACGCTCGTAAAAACGGTACTTTTGGGTACGCTTAAAAGCTTCTAAAAAATACTACAGCATTAGCTAAATGTCTTGGAAAAGTTTGAGAACGATCGCGATCGGAATATTTATGCGTAATATTAAAAATACGATTATAAGTACGTCTCTGAAGAAATCTTCTCGGAAAACTATGCCCTGTCAATTTTTCATACATTGCTTTTAATGTAAATTGTAATAAACAAATCTGTTTTTCCATTTCTACCGAAGAATCGACTTTACCATTAATATACGAAGCTGAAGTACATTTGTAGCGTTTACTCAAAGATTTACAAAAAGAGAAAGAAATAAAACGCCTAATAAAAAATTTGAGTTAATTATTTCTTACAACGTCGTGCATCAGTACACTTCTGTTCTATACAATCCTTTGACGACATTATGTCTTCTGCAGTTCTTTCTTGAACACGAAAGAAAATACGACAAAGGCGAATAACTGTTCTGCTACACAGACACCTTAAGTTTCCCGCGTTTTTCTCAGAACGTTCTCGCTATTTTAACTGCGGCGAGAGCTTGTGGAACAAGAACGTCGCAAAATACATCCTCACAATCCAACTTGGCTGGCTCATAAAAAAAGATGATCTCGCCTTCGTAATGGTCTTGTTTTCAGCTTGTAGAATAAGGGACTTCTGCCTGTTGGTTTCAAGGAAAAACACCGTGAAAGAAGAGCGTCGCTGAAAAAAATTCGGTAAAATTTCAAATGCGAACCTATGATATGCTTTGATAACAAGCAACATCACAGTAACTTTTGAAATCGTATCAAAATGCGATGGGCCTCGGCGTTGAGCGAAATTCTACGATATCTTCAAATATCTTTCCTTTTTTGGGGAATTTATGGTTTTGTACGCGGGTAAGGATTAAGACCTTTGTCAGGATTATGTGTGCGAGATCTTTCAATCCAATGGGAAAAGATAAATTCCTCAGATGGACCCTTTAGAGAGGAAGAACGCGTCAAAGTAGCAGCCATATTACGAATGAATTCCGTGAGACGGTTTTAGAGTCAAAGAAACAGACATAGAGAGATGTACAGCTGTACTGAAATTGAATCTCAAGGCATCCGAAAAATTTCTTTGCAGGAAATTATTGCTTTTAAGCGATTAGATACTTTAGAAAGAAAAAGGTAGCACTTGGTGGGAACAAACGAAACCGGAAAAATATCATCACAAAAAGGTAATCGTAAATCACAGAAAATAGATAAATAGTAGATTATTAATTTTTATTATATTAGTAAAAAATTATGCATAGCATTTAGAAACGTTTTTAGACTCCATCTATTTATATTTAACATCGCGTTCCAAGCGTTTAACGAGGAATAGCTGTGTCTGACCAGTTGTGGACCGATTCTACTGGATACGAGGAGATAGTAACCATTAATATTTTATTCAACATCCAAACTTTTTAACGATCAAAATCAAATGTTTCCAGGAGTAATTCTTTAGTCATACGATGAATTTCAAATCTTAAAGCCTGCCTAAAATAATTCCAGATTTATATATAACGTGACGATCAAAGTGCAATCAAAGCACCAATCATTTAGTCTCAATCATTTCAACAAGCAAAGTATTTTTATCAAAATTTAAAGGCGTAGAGGTTCTACGAAATCAAACTAGTTTAGGTAGCACGTTCAATCTATATCGAATACGATAGGCTAAAAAAATTGCTTATGCCAGAAGAAGACGGGCCAGAAACGCGAGTAGTAGCTCGGGAATAGAATCTAATTTCACATGAAAGGAATCCTGTTAATGGTAGACGAAGTACGAGAAGTCGCAAAGAAGATTCCTCTTGATATCGGTTTCTCATTTCCATGGCGGATACGTACGGATGACGCATAGCGTCAAGGATGCGCCAGCACAGAAACGAGGTTGCAAAGTGGATTTGTTCGAGTAGGAAATGCGCAACGTGCACCGGCAATAGCGACAACAGCACCGATGGGGAACTGCATTCGCAGTTCTACTTGCTATGCCTCGTCACGTACCGCAAAAAGTTTCAAGCCATACGTCGAATTAACCGACTGTGCTGGATGATATCTAATTTTCTGTATGCTTACGGCGTTTCTGGCTCCTCCTTTCCGACTACCCTAGGTCCATATAATATATCGTTGTCTCATCAAAATATCTCAGCCAGAATTTGAAGAAAAAGATGAAAATGCCGCGGGGAAACTTGTAATGTTATGAGAAGAATACATTATGGAAAAGAGACAAAGAATTCATAACTTACCCTTTCAATCTCACAGACCTTGAACTAGTTCGATGCATGGGTGTTTGATTATTTTTATTTGGAAGTACTAATTTTCTGACTTCCTTTCGCTTAACGAGTGCCATCTATTCATTCTGAATCCCCCATTTACCATTCTGCATAAAGACAATTGGAAGCTGTTGTGAAATGTTCCGCGCTTTAAAGTCGTTTAAGGAAATTAAGTCGAAACATTTTCCTGTATATTTCTTTGTTATTTTTCCTTCGAGATTCTTTGCAGAATACAAATCGAGATCCAAAATGACAAATAACGATCTTCTTTGCACACTGCTTGAAAATTTTACGTCAGTGCTAACTACTCTCCGCTCTTCGAACCATAAACTCGTCGTCTTTTAACTAACTTACAATATTTGTTATAGTAGAAATTGGCTTACCGTTGAGAATGGAAAGTGAATCCCAAAACTTTATCCGTTCATTCCAGGCCGTACGTGATCTGTATAAACCGACTTTCTACCACTGCGTCTGTAACTTTTTCCACATCCGAAGGCTGTGAACGTGTGACCCATAGGGCCGCAACTGTTCCCACGAATTTATTTTCCTCCTTGCCATTACCACCGCGCCGTTGTCTCGGTTACACCCACCTCGTGCACCGCCTGAAAATTATTTAGCGCAAAATGAAACCACGGATCACCTCGTCGGCTAATCGATTTCGTGGCTAACGAATCAAAATAAAATATCAGCGCAGATCGTTGCGCGGCACAACGTATAACAATATCATATTAGCGCCACATTTTTAAAGAAATATTCAGGGTCGATAAATTTCCATTCTTACAAAATATCGAGGAATTATTTCACAATAATTTACCTCAAGATTACCATCCCTTCTGCGGTGTATCGTAGTCGAATGTGTACTGCGTCGATAGCATAAGAAAAATGAATTTGTACAGCGCGAAGCTTCTCGCTAAATCAGAGAAATTCAAACAATACGATGGAAAGGGCAAGCTACGTTATGAATCAGATCAGTAGCGAGTAACCATTCCGGCGTGGTGCCGAAAATATGCAAACACGAGGTTGTCGAATAATATATAGATGCGTGAGATTTGAAGATTAAACCAAGAATCAAGGCTGTCACTGGCGGCTAGATTTATAGTTGGCAATGCGGATCTTTGCAAGACCCAATTCGTATATCGTTCGTGTACTCTTTTCTCCTCGAATACAGATGCAACCGGAATATGTCTTGCGTTTAGAAAGCGTTGGCGCGTGACCCACAGCCGACACGTACCAGCTAGAGATCACTGGAATCCTGGGTCATATCCAGGGGTTGGGGATATACCAAAAGTTGTGGATGGGGGCTTGGTTTGCCTTGCTGTATCAAATTTCGTAGGTCAATTTTCGTTATCCATGCTATCCTGGTTCGTGTGATTTCGTGGACGATTTCGTGGCTAGTCAATAGTAATTGTTACGTCGGCCGACTCTCTACCTGGACGGGGCCTTGCATCACACATGGCAACCATGTGTCTGCACCTCCTTACGGCATACTCTAAAGAATCTCAGGGACCGACCATAAATCTTAGAAAATCTCAACAAAGCGTCTCAGGTCGAACAAGGATCTTTTCAACGAAAGTAATTTCTAAGATCTCTGGTTTGTGTCCGGAAAACACTTAAAATTAGTTATTTGCACACGTGCGATGCTTCCCACTACCAACCTTCTATCGAGGGCGGCTAAGACCCCTCCTGGTCCACCAACAATCGTAATAGCCAATAGAAACAACGTCTATTTCCCTCACTTTCCTGACCAAAAAACTGTCATTAACGAATCCGATGATCCCATGCGTTAGACACACCCTTTCCTAGCTCTCCTCTGATACAGCATCGTCACTCTCAGTGTAGTCCGTTTTCATCGTCCGAACAGTCAGTAAGTCTACCACGGTTCTACCTAACCCCAATCAATTCATTTGCAAAGTCTAACTATCGCATCGAGACATATCGTCAAATCGGGTCCTATCTCTGTAACGCAAAATCTATACTCATCGTCAAATACCTGTAACGCTCATAATATTGTAATCCATCGTTGAATATATCACATTAACCTGTTAACACAGTGTTAATTTCAATTAACCACCCCTGTTATCCTAACCGAAACACGGGGAACGACTACTTCGCGGCGTCGATTAGCCTAATCGTAGCGAGAATTTACGCCTCTCGCTGACGCGTTTTCCTCGCGACTGCGTCTCCCCGCGAACGGTCGTAACATTTGGTCCTTCGAGCCGGATTCAGTGGTAAGTGAAAAGTGCACACCAGTGACACCCACTACCATACAGTGCCACATGAATCCAACATAACCAGCAGCGGAAGCTTTACCACTCCAGCGAAGTCAGTAACGTCAAGGGGCCGTCACCTTGGAAGAGGCATAATTCGATGGTTGAAGACGCAACCATGCAGCCTCCCGCCGCAACTGGACAATCGGGAACATAACGATATTCAACAACTTCGATCGCACGACAAAACACGTCACTTTCGGGAAGGATCACCTTCCTCACGAAACGTACGTCAACGACATTCCGCTGCACAGGGACAAGCGACAACCTGCAGTCGGAACAACTTCAGCTTCATTACAACACGAGTGATCCTCGGGAAGAACGCCTTCCTCGCGAACATCACAATATTCCGTCACACGGTAACAAGCAACAGTTAAACTCGCAACTACAAGGTAAGCTCGCTCAAGGCATCGAAATCAGTCATGGATCCCAATATGAAAGAACGCACGAGAAAATTGGTACGACAACGAGAGGGGTTCAGAAAAGGGTTGGAGGCATTTCGCACAGTACTCAACAATTATGTGGAAGGGACACAAATATATACTATCCAACGAAATTTAGAGGAATTAGAGGAAGAATTCACATCATTCAAAGAAAATCAATGGGAATTAGACGATAGGAAGGGGGGCCAAACACAGCAGGACCGCATTGACTTACAACAAATGTTCTATATTCTCACCGGACACGCGACTACCATAATTAATAACGCAAACGAACAATCAAGGTCGACAATCCGAAGTTTTACATCGAGCTATTCGAACATTTCATTGCCGAAAATTCATTTACCTACCTTGTCGGAACTCTACAAGGATTGGCCAGAGTTTGCGGATCTATTTCGCTCTACGGCTCAGACAACCAAGCTCGCGTCATCATTATCGGAACAACCTGATTCAACGCTACCAATCGGCTTGAATCAGACAATCTCTAACGTTCGTAACTCAGCGCCAATACGCGACTTGACGGCAACCAAGCTCGCGTCATCATTATCGGAACAATCTGATTCAACGCTACCAATCGGCTTGAATCAGACAATCTCTAACGTTCGTAACTCAGCGCCAATACGCGACTTGACGGCAACCAAGCTCGCGTCATCATTATCGGAACAATCTGATTCAACGCTACCAATCGGCTTGAATCAGACAATCTCTAACGTACGTAACTCAGCGCCAATACGCGACTTGACGGCAACCAAGCTCGCGTCATCATTATCGGAACAATCTGATTCAACGCTACCAATCGGCTTGAATCAGACAATCTCTAACGTTCGCTACTCAGCGCCAAAACGCGACTCGACGACAAACAATTTCGCATTATCATTATCCGAACAATCTGATTCAACGTCAGCAAGCGCCTTGAATCAAACAACCTCTGACACTCGCAGCTCTTCGCCAACGCGCGACATGAAGACAACCTCTCGCGATCCTCTGGACCGGAAAAAACTGAATCCCGTTCAGGACAACAAAGTCAATTTCGAATCAGGGCCTACAGCAGGGGTTTCGAAATCCACGATAGGATTCTCTAGGAACATTTCCTCCTCAATCAGCATCTCAATGTTCAGTCTGTCTTACAGCACGTTACCTGTATCATCTGAGAGCAGGAGTATCATATCGGAGAATCCTTTTCCTGAACATAACACGAAGATGCCACCTTCGCCATTTCCGAAAGGGGCCACATCTGCGAATTATCCGAGGCGGAATAATCATCACGCTGTCACCACCATGGCGGCATCGGACAAGTCTCGGGCCACGAAGATCTCACCGGAGTCACCCCTGGCTCCAATAACGCCAACATATTCTCCGACGCTAAGGCAAGTCACAGTTACGACGCCCAACGCTCATTCTCCGCCAAGGATCATCACCAAGAGAGCGCGATTCGGGCGGATCATCGGGGGGAGCCCAACCTCCCAATCAACTACAAACCTCCACATTGTGTTGGACGACTCAGCATCAGACAACACAGGAATTCCGTTCAACGACACCTCATGGGCAGAGGTGTTCCAAGACACGTCCTGGGCAGAGGTGTTCCATGACACTTCCTGGGTCGAGGTACTACACGACACCTCCATGATCGAGACATTCCACGACACTTCATGGGCAGAGGTGTTCCATGATACTTCCTGGGCCGAGCTGCTGCATAACACCTCCAGGATCGAAGCATTCAACGACACTTCTTGGGCAGAGGTGTTCTACGACACTTCATGGACAGAGGTGTTCTACGACACTTCATGGACAGAGGTGTTCCATGACACTTCCTGGGCAGAGGTGCTTCACGATACCTCCAGAATCAAGACACAATCAACAGCGACAACGTCTGACGAGAAACCCACCTCACGACATCAACCATATCAATTGATCGGGAACCTCTCAACGGGGGGAGGATGTTACGTCGGCCGACTCTCTACCTGGACGGGGCCTTGCATCACACATGGCAACCATGTGTCTGCACCTCCTTACGGCATACTCTAAAGAATCTCAGGGACCGACCATAAATCTTAGAAAATCTCAACAAAGCGTCTCAGGTCGAACAAGGATCTTTTCAACGAAAGTAATTTCTAAGATCTCTGGTTTGTGTCCGGAAAACACTTAAAATTAGTTATTTGCACACGTGCGATGCTTCCCACTACCAACCTTCTATCGAGGGCGGCTAAGACCCCTCCTGGTCCACCAACAATCGTAATAGCCAATAGAAACAACGTCTATTTCCCTCACTTTCCTGACCAAAAAACTGTCATTAACGAATCCGATGATCCCATGCGTTAGACACACCCTTTCCTAGCTCTCCTCTGATACAGCATCGTCACTCTCAGTGTAGTCCGTTTTCATCGTCCGAACAGTCAGTAAGTCTACCACGGTTCTACCTAACCCCAATCAATTCATTTGCAAAGTCTAACTATCGCATCGAGACATATCGTCAAATCGGGTCCTATCTCTGTAACGCAAAATCTATACTCATCGTCAAATACCTGTAACGCTCATAATATTGTAATCCATCGTTGAATATATCACATTAACCTGTTAACACAGTGTTAATTTCAATTAACCACCCCTGTTATCCTAACCGAAACACGGGGAACGACTACTTCGCGGCGTCGATTAGCCTAATCGTAGCGAGAATTTACGCCTCTCGCTGACGCGTTTTCCTCGCGACCGCGTCTCCCCGCGAACGGTCGTAACAGTAATCGGGTCCCATTCTTACTGCGATACTTTTACCATCGGTAAAATACAACGAGTAATTTACGATCGGAACGCGGGATAGTCGTTCTGGGGCGTAGAGATCGATACAAGCCAATAATCTTATATAATCATGTTTCAATTTTAGAATTCTTATAGAACGAAATTACATGGTCGTTTCCCTTTTAATAGAAATTTTTCCGTTAGCGCTCGGTTTACAATGATTCGGCATGGTTTAGCGATAATCAATATTTTATCAGAGCTCCCGTAGGAGTAACAGAAAATTAATGCCGGTAGTTATTGGAGTTTAAACTATAGAATTAAACCAGCAGGATTCGAAACCAATTTAATATCTAATTATTTCCTTTTTCCTAATACCGTTCTGTTTGCTCGTTTCGGCTTTCATTTAATCCTAATACATGTATTTAACTAGAACATAGGATAAATTAATTATAAGTGATGCAGTTATCGAAGTAGAATTGTATGCTCCAAGTTATCAACTCTGGCGCAACGAAGTACCTACATAGAGACATTCTACCATTTATAAATACTTAAAACAAGCACGAATGGTGTAACGTTGCTGTATTATATATTATTATATTATAAATCGTATTTGATACCGGTGAGATAATTGCAGAAAGGATCATTGGAAAGTAATCGTCCATTCGTAAAAATTCAATGGGACAAGAAATCGATGCAGCTGTTTGCCAGGGTCATTGTGAAAATATACGCGAGCCTGTGTAGAAAAGGTCGGAACGCACGGATGCATCGTAAGGAACGCATTGTTACAACAGCCAGACGATATCGAGCTGCTCTTGCAAGCGTACGAGAGTCTAATTACACGTTAGCAATCTGGAGGGAGTTTTCAAGTGATATTATTGTTTCATGCTAATCGATTAGTCCCTATATCTTCTCGGCTATTGAACGATAATCGGAAATAAAGCACCCATTGAGTATGTTCTACCGAGAACTACTTAAGAGTGCAACTTAAACAATATCAAGTAACTTTCTGTAAAATAATTAAAATATTAGTACATTCCATAGCCTCTCTTGTACGATATTTTATAAATCACGAGATAAAAATTAATAAAAAAAAAAAGGAAAGGCCAAGAATTACATTAGAAGAATATTAGAAGATATTCTAAGTAATGATGGACATGTCATTAACCGATACTATCTACTGGTAGTATCTACCGAATGGGAGAAAGATTGAAAAGATCGTAAATTAACTGTGTCCTCCGAAAAATGCGAAGCTCATCATTGAGTAACCGAGAAGAAAACAAACACAAAGTTCGACAAAGGAATTCAATACCGTGGAGTGCGGTTAATATCCAGGAAGAAAAGCGAAAATGGATTAAACTGCGCATCAACGAAGTGCCGTTGAAATGCTGTGGAATCCTTTTGCAAAAGTTTTCGCTTTGTCCGATATTCCTCAAATAAAAACACTCGGCTCTCAGTTTATCTTAAATGGAACATTTTTTATATTAGCTCAGTTCTCATTATGACCCGACGCACAGCCACGATTAGGGTAGAAATGGGCTTCAGATTACGTTATTTTTCGTTTGAGCCGCTTGAAAAATCGTCGAATCGTCCGTGACATATTAACTGTTTATTATAATATTAATTGTATACGCTTTTTAAAAAAATATCTACATAACGAACGAATTTCTCGGTATATATGATATCGCAGCGTGTATCTGTTCTTCATGAAACTTCTTTAAATAAAACGTTTTCTCGTGTCATTAAATCTGAAGATCACTTCTCAATTTCAAAATAGATGTTAATAATATCAATATATTTTTACATTAATCTACCAAAAAGGTTGATATACCTGCGTATTTAGATAAATGAAGAGGATAATCCATTAATCTTATCGGGCGAGTTAAATTAACTTCATCCTATCAATTATGTAACATACATTTCATCCGACCATTTCAAGGGCTAATAGTTTTCAACTAGTATACTAGCATAGTGAATATTAAAAATCACGTGAAAAACGAGGCCATTTATTCCTCTTTGTACTGTTGATATATACGTCAAATGAAATTAGGTTTAATGTATTAGCTCGTATTCGTGAAGCAATCAGTTTAATGCAGTGTTTGCTGCATGCCGCATCTAGCGACTGTATTGTTGATATAACGTCGGTCGTTTGCATTAAATAATTCGTGGAAAATAAAAACTCGATCAAGAATTCGTAGATGATAAACGATTTCGTCGATCGATGTGTGAAAATTGTTTCCTTTCACGAAGCTAGACTAACTTTTTCCCTTTCGAATAATCTGCGTGGCGAAAAGAAATTTGCTCGCAGCAGGTACATTTTGTATCGAAAAGTCTTGTGTGGTATTGGTGATTGCAGCCGCGTCATGAATTACGATGGTTGGGTTTCCTGTTCCAGGTTCGAACGACGACCAAGCCTGTCTTCGACAACTTCAGTCAGGAAAGTTTTGTGTACCCTTGCGAACTTGTCAAGTCAAGTTTATTTTTACTAGCCAATCGATCCCCCGACTTCGTTTGACTTCTTTCGAGCACAGTCAGAATTGCTGTTATCTTTCAAAAGATACTGTATCTTGACATTTTTTCTTTATATTTATTTATTTATTAACGATTCTATTTATTTTAGAGATCAACTATACAGTTCTTTATTGTTTATACGTAGTGCGATGAAAAGCATGAAATAGGAGATGAATCTTTATGCAAAAATAAATAAACGAAAATGTTGTTTAATAGTCAGTGACTTGAAGTATTTTTCCGATCTGTATCAAAATCATATATTTGGGGTGCTATTTTATCGACATTTCGTTGTACGTGATATGTGGCCACTTGTTGCTTTTGATGCACAGACTTATCTACAATCTTGCATTCAAATCTTCCACGAAAGTACATAATTACATAAACAAAACAACTGCCACTATTTAACGTTACATAGAAGGTTCGCTCTTGCGCGCAATATTACGTACACTTTAGAATTAGTGACACGTGGTTTCCTGGATAAATTATAAATAGGATAAAAAAATAAATAACAAAAAATAAAAGGAGTAGAATGTTACTTTATTATAAAAAATACTTTTTATAATTCTATTTCAAATCAAGATTGTTCATCGAATGAAAATTTCAACATATCAAACAATAGGTCATTTTATTAAACTTTCAGGGGAAGAAGATTAATTTACACGCGAGAAAGATTTTCTTTCTTTCGTCTTCATTGCAACTTTACTCTACAAAACAGAATTTCTTCCACTCGTGATATATTTTACAAGATATAACAAACTTTATACTCGCGAAACTTTATACTTGTTGTATGAGTTTTCTCATTGTTCTCTTGGTCAGATGCATAATTATTATTGCGTGGATCTGCCGGTTGAGGGGAAATTACTTTCCTTGCATCGTAACGCCGCAGTTTCTGCATCGAAGCCCGCAGTTGTTACGCGAAGAACGCGACACATGAATTTTAAGCGACCCCATTGTACCATCTGATCTGGACTGCGTGAAGTTTCAAAATAACACTGGTTTGCATAAGGTAAATGCGTTTGAACCAGCTGCGCCATCGTTCGTCAATTTGTATATTTATCCTAGATGTGTTTATTTTACTGTACACAGTGCTCCCTTGAACAATGCGGTTTCAATTATTTGACAGATTTCATTTCTTTTTTACATTTATTTCGAATCAATTTATTTAGCATATCGTTACGAATTTCCTTATCGTGGCGAATACGAGATGCGAGAAAGAACAAATGCGAATTCGTTCGCGTGAACTGATTCCTCGCAGATTGTCCTTGCACACAAGGAACAGCATCAAATTCAAGCACATAACGAACCGTTATGGGACTTGGAAGAAAGATTAAACAACCAGTGTGTCTCTGCGAGGTACACAGCTATAGTCTCATTGTATGTATGCGCAAAAAGAAATAAATTCTTATCTTTTCCTTTCTCAAACAATTTGTCAACTGTTCGAAGTCGATGCTGTTCGATGCATATGGTGATGATATCAAAAAGACAGTTCGCATCAAATCGTCTTGTAGCGAAGAATATAATGACTGAATATAACAAACGTAAATTTTAAATGCTACATATATGCACATGCATTGGGGAAATATAATATGCGTATGTATGCGAGTATATACCTACTTGCTTCAGCCTTTAAGGAAGAGTGCCTCCGCAACTACGCGGATTTCACTTTACGCGGTCAGTTGGGATCTCTAACTTCCGCGTTGTTCGAGGGATCATCTTATTTATGCATATGGATTAGCGAATTCCTTGCCTGTTTGCAATTTGTGGAAATCGCCGAATGTAAAGTATTAGGTTGTCCGAAAAGTTTCTTTCGTTTCATAAGGTGATAATAGATGAACAACAATTTCTGTTTTATATTATTTTATTGAATTAGGTATGATCCATTTCGTCATATTTCTATTATTATGTTCGTGCATAATTCAATAAAGTAATATAAAACAAAAAACATTGTGCGCCTATTATTCCCTTATAAAACGAAGGAAACTTTTCGGACAACCTAATAGTAAATATATCTACATGTAAAATTTAGCGACATAAATTTCCAATTGTACTAATAAAATTGGACAATCGATTATTTCATGCACCGAGTTCCTTCGCGACAGAAGTAAAATCATAGAATAACGAAGCTTTACGATCACGTCATGTATAAGTAAACTTTTCACGCGTGCAATCCTCTGATGACCTTTTTCGTACGAAAGACTGAACACCACATTTCATTAAACATCTAGTATGAAGTATGAAGGCCAGGCTAAAACTAGATGTATTTTGATAATTTTAACACTTTTAGTGTCGAACATTTTAAGAAAATCCTATCCTGAAACATTTCGTTATGAATGTGTTTCAGTATCAACTACCTTTACCGCGTAAAACAACTGAAAAATTAAAATTCAATGCACATAATTATCATCCTCAAGAAAGCATCTTTTAATAAATCATCGAAATAAGACGTTGTAGTTTAATTTTGCAAGTCGATTTTCTATCCTCCAAAGCTTCAAATTTTACTTTAAGTTTTACGCATACATATTTGGTTACCAAAAATCCAGCACTTAATTTCTATGCGAACGCACGTTTAGAGAGAAGAAAAATCATCGACGTGTGAAGTGAACTAGTGCAAAAGTCATCCACTTTACATGTAAATAACGTAGACCACCAATCGATAATATAACGAGAGTAAGAAATTTCAATTTCCGATGTTCCGATCTGAGAAATACGACGAACCATTTTTACGCCTTTTTAGCGCTTTCTGATTAGAATACGAGAGTTCTCTTGTGCACGTTTCTCTGGACACTGAACGAGGTCGTTGTCGTTTGTCTCAGCTGTTCGATCCGAGTTTGTACACACACAGACATGCACACACATACGCGCGTGTGGGAGGATCGCTATCAATCACCGAAACGATGCAGCCGCGAGATGAATCGTCAATGCTCTAGCGTTATAATCGGGAAACGTTGCAAGCCGTCTCGATTCCACTTACCTCTAATGATCGCGTTCTCCGATCGTTGAACCGATCCCACCCCTATCGGCTTAATTTTCCGACATTAATTACCCTCGTCGCGAGCCGCACTCAATACTCGAATTTTCGCTTGTAAAAACACACGCTGTTCGATCCAGTTTTGCTTTTTACTCAATCGTATAAACACGTTATCTGGAAATTGGTCTGGTACGACGAGATTTTTAACATTTGTACAACGCCAACCATTTCGGTACCGTCGTTACCAGCAAGAGGTTTTGAGCGTAAAATTACGACCGCTGTCGCTGTTTTGGCCGATTCAATCATATGGGACCGCTGTTCGGATATAAGTTTTCTCTTCTTCTCTCTCTCTTGTTTTTTGAGGACACTTAATCTAACTTCAGCGGATAGAAAAGTGAAACGAAATTTGTTCTGAATGGAAGATTATGATTTATACGAAACCGAAAGGTATATGATAGCACAACGAATTGTAAGTTCTTGCTTGGTTTATGAATGTGCGAGCATGTGGGAGTATCGTTTATTCTGTAGAAATTCGTATACTAAATTCTGGTCTCGTAACAATGGGTTTCGTTTCCGCCAATTGTATCTTCGCCAATATTCTTGTCAATTGTGTAGTTCTTCGTTATATATGCATATGATTGCTTAATTAACATTAGAAGCAGAACGTACGATTCGCTGTAATATTTATACTTCTATCGCAAATAAAATATCTCAGTGTAGTTTACAGTCTGGAAATAAAGAAAGACGTATCTAACAAAAGATTCCAATTTTCTCATGAACTCTTGGCTCGAAAACATGTTTTCGAGGTGGTTTCTTTTCGCGGCAACTCAATTTTTACAGAGATAGGTGTTTCCTTCGAATTTTTGAAAGATGTACCTATATAACCACCGCCCCGTTGACCCATTTACCACTAATGTCATCGTCACGTGTGTGGACCATATTTTGTTCGTTGCACAATATCCCGTTCTAGGTACGTGTCGAAATAGTTGGCAACTTCTCTTTCCCGTGCAATTTTTTCCGCTTCATCTACTTATAAAATACCTACATACATGACGATCGGACCCGGTTTTTGTGTCCCTAATTAGATTTCCACCCTTGCGTAACGTCCACATGCATTGGAAACCACAGTATTACTTTACTATAGTGGGTGGAAATTGTTCCTATCCGTAGTAAGATAGCATTCTGTATCGAAGACGTGATCAACAACAGACTATAATTACCCTTATCGCGAGTTATATTCCCTGAGCGTGAGAATTACTTCAAGATGTTCTCCGAGAAACTTGTAACCGGAAAGTAGACTATGTAGTTGAACTATGGGGAGTTTATAATCATCAGCGTTGTAGAATAAGCAAATTTCCTTACCTATTTCAATTAATTAGTTTCGGAAATACATGATAAATTAATGTTAAATATTAATTGTAATAAAAGATATGATTTTTTTCGATTACGTATTTTGATTTTATTTCAATTTGCAAGTGAAACGGTACGTGGACAGAAATGAGCTTGTTCTTCGATCCGAAACTATAATTTTTGATAAAAGCAAAGGAAAGTGTTGTACTTAGCTTGAGGCAATAATCGCGACGGAGATCGATTCCTATGCCGGATGTATGATGGCGCGAAATAAAAAAAAAAAAGCACCAAATAACGGTTTTCGTTCTACGTGATAAAACTGCATTTAATTTTATAGAGAACGAGGCGGATTTCCTGGTGAAACAACCTCGTACGTTCTAACCAATGAAATACGTTCGGTCACAAGCGATTGGACATCCGTTTTCCTACGTTGCTATTGCTTAACTGTGTGCAAATAAGAATCTAGGAGTAGAAAAAGAAAAAAACAAGAGAGAAAACATGATTCCGTACTTTAATTTACGCCAAAAAAGAGATCGATTTAAAGGTGATCGACGTAAATTTGAAGCACGAATTTATCTCGAACGAATCAAGCTTCAAAAATCAAATAGAAATTGTTTTCTCTAAATGAGAAAAGCTTCAATCATTGGATCGTTAAAATTGTTTTATGTTTGAATATCGGAAGGCAACATAAAAACCTATGAAGTAGCGAAGAACTGCTAACATGCTAATAGGAACATATATTTGAGCAACAAAAAATTTTTCCAATTTTTCCCCGCACGAAAGCGGAGAACTTATATGAAAACTTTCTGTAAAACAACCTGCGTAGAAGTTTTAAAATGCTAATAAGGATGTATATTTGGACAATAAAGAAAAGAAGAACCGGAAGAAAAGGGCACGTCAACTTTGAGTATTCCCCAGCATGGGTGAATCTCTGGTTGGCCGTTGATGATTTTTACTGTGGCATCAAAATTATTCGGGGATGGTTCCTGACGAAATTGTTCCCGCAGGAAATAATCCTGGTTTTAAAGGGACTGGGATCAAAGCGAAGTTAGAGAACTCGGGTATGCTGTTGCATACGGCTGAAGAGTTTCCCTTTTTCCCGGTAGTTGCTGCCCTCTTGGGGGTTCAGATTCAAATTACGGACTCACGTTTCCGGGAATAGCGCTCCTGTCGACCGCACCGGGTTATTTAACTCTGCATTCGGCCGTTTTGTTCGCTCCGGTAAAACTCAATATCACCGGTGGTAGAGCCACGATCAGATACGAGTCTGTTGGGAGGACGTTAACTTTGTCACAGTAACTCGGAACTGTTTATCTTTCGGCAACAATGCAGGAACGCCACGGCACATTTAAGGAGACGAGACCAGGTTTCATCGAGGCAACTACCACGTTGTCAAGAAGTCGACAATGCTCTCCGCTAGACGATAATACTTCGAACAACCATTGATTCAATCGATCGGAAACATCCCGTATGTAAATACCGTAGCAATTACCGTATGGATCTGCACAGAATTTTCACATGATAGATAATTTATCATGTTATTAGATAAACGGGAATGATCCTGAATTTGAATAAAATATACCGCGCTCATAATATTTAGGAGCAGTTGATTGTAGAAAATTAAATCTGGTTAACCAGAGAAGAAGAATTTTATATAAATATTGGAAATTGCGTCACAGAAATGGAATATACAAATTAGATTTATATATTCTGCGATATATTTCGTTTAAAATATTTTTATCGTGAAATTCCAATTTTATAATTTTCTTGTTTCAAAACGCGAAAATATTGAAGCCGCGTATTACAAAAAAATATCGAATTGGTGTAACTGAATTTTGATATTCGCGTTCAATTTAAATTCCTTCTGAGGCGAATGGATGTAGTTTTTCCTCCGAAAACATCGAAAAATTGCGTAACTCATGAATAGTGACACACATACAGATTTTATCGGGCATTAAGTTGGCATTCTAGATAAACGCGATATCGTTCAGGGTGTTCATATTGAATATGACTAAATCGTCCACCATTAACCTGGTTTCCGTACTATAGACCTGTTTATCCATTAGCCGTTGTAAGCAGCGGCGAAATGTTTCGTGGATAACTGCTCGCGAAAAGAAAATAACTCACAGTTTTCGCGATGTTATGTTACCTATTCTATGTTACACCGGTGCGAATATTTTAAGCGAAAATTACTTCGGTGGTACAAACTTTATCATGGAAAAATTTTAGCGGAATATGTGAAACATCAATCGATATCAACTTTATCTTCTTTTCTTAAAACGGATTATATGAACTCGTAAGATGGGAATTTCGATTAGACCTAAATGATCGTTAAAATTTTAAAAAGGGCTCCTTATGAATCTTCTTAAAACGGTGCTGTACCTACTTCGCTTTATATTGCTCCAGATTATTTTTATACCATTTTTATGCGTGACTTTGACGTTGTAACGTTTGTGATGGGAATTCCGCTCAAAAAATGTCGCAGAAAATTTTTTAAAAGGAAGATACTGTTCATTTTATTGTCTTTGACGGTACAGGAGTAACTTTTTTGAAAGAACAGAATCGTTTATGCGAAAATGATTTTTTATGAATTTTTGCGAAAGTAAATGGCAAAATTGCATACAACGTGAATGCTCACGAACATTGTAAAAGTTTTAAAAAGAAATTTCACTTTTAATTTCATTCCTTCTTAGAAACATAAGGAACCTTCTAAGTCTATCGACGTATAAAGGAACAAATATTTAGTTCATTGCAGGGATTAGGATTTTGTATAAATATCACAAGTGGGAAAAACTAACAACGTTGCACGTTGTACGATCTTAATTACCATAAAATTATATCTCACTCTCGTTCAATATTTTACCTTCTTGAGATATTGCGATAAAGCTTCGTAGACTAAGATAGAAAGAAAATTTTACCGTGAAGAAATGGCACCGAGTATCTACTTTGTATCAGTTTTAAATAGAGTCGATCGAAACGAAAGCGGATAATTCTCAAACTTTATTAACGATATCGAAAATAATTGAA
Source organism: Bombus fervidus (assembly GCF_041682495.2). Taxonomy (NCBI): domain Eukaryota; kingdom Metazoa; phylum Arthropoda; class Insecta; order Hymenoptera; family Apidae; genus Bombus; species Bombus fervidus. The sequence continues at coordinate 1,120,388 of NC_091528.1, read as the reverse complement.
TTGCTTATTTCAAAAAATTTCTTAATATGAAACTTAAAACAAACCAACTACTTGCATAACAGAATTTTAATTATAATGTGATGAGGAACATTTAATATTACGAGAAAATAATCTACGATAAGCACTGAGAATTGAAAGTATAAAAGTTCGTATTGCAAATAATTGTAACAAATGCCATAATTCATATTTTTGCTTATAACCTTAAATTACATCGGAAAAATTAGACGAGTCAGAAAACATTGGAAAATAATTTCGCAAAAGGTAAGAGAGGACTGAAAGCTGTCGGACAAAAACAAAATGGGGAGTCGGACAGGAAAAAAAAGCGATAAAACAGATGATATAGAAGACTAATTGCATTACCACTTCCATTTTTCTGCCCCTTAAAAAGTTTCTCATTCGTTTGTCGTTGGAATTTCGCGGCAATAAATTATTCCTTTTTCGAATTTCCGTTCTCCTCTGTTGATTAATGCATCGTCGAAACTCAATGGACACAAATTCCTCGAAACTTTCCATTTCTCCTCTACGTATTCGTCAATCGAGTTTTTATCAATTATTCGTCACTGTCACGGCAGAAAGAAATGTCAAATAATTTATCACGTTGGTATTTCATGATCACTGTAACACATGACGTAAACTAAATTATATTCAAGCTGTCACTTTATATAAGAATTACGAGTACGTTGAAGCAATCCTTCAGGAACGAGAAAATTACGAGGATCTTCACGCTCGAGTATGTACATTCCGACGACGTTACACCTTTTTACCGTTTGCCAAAAATGTAATTTTTACGAAGTGTTAAATAATTTTTATTGGACATCGTGCTATGCATTGAAATTAAGAGAAATATTATGCATATAAAGTGCTATGAACATTCATGCGAATTTGAGAAAAATATAAAAACAAAAATAACATAGAAGTTGTCAAAAGTATACATTTTTCCAATTAATATCGCACTAATATAATTATAAAGTTATCAATAATAATTATAAAATATATGATACAGTTTTAACTAATTTTCTTGCGACGAAACTAGGTTATTAATGATTTGAAATTCTCACGTTTCACGTGAAATATTTGTGGTTGAACAGAATGGCGCTGATAATCCGTCAAGAGGTTCGAAAATGAACTTTCGACATTTTGTTCTTCTTGCAACGATTAAACCACCACAATCTATCACGCATTCTTTCCTGTTGAACTTGAAGTAGTTCCGGGATAGTTTGATCCTGGAATGTTGTCTCTAATTACATCACCATCAGTCTGAATTAAAGTTGGACGATTTATAGATCTTATCCGGCAGTTCATTTTTCCGAATGGAAGGCCAGAATACGAGAATTTTCATACGCAGAACAATAAAATGAGAAACTAATTGTATCCAATTATAATATCACCATATTTATCAAATAAAGACAAAAACTTTTCCTATTTATTATTATTATTTATTTTATTATTTTATTATTTATATATTTTATATATTTATATATTTGATTATTTCTTCTGAATTCTTCGAAAAAGACATTAACCTAACAACAGACTTGGAGATAGAACGAGAATAAATTAAATTTAATGATTACGTTTTATAAATCTTACGGGGACAGTAAATCCTAGTAATTCTCGACCAGCTTGTATTTTTGCACGACCTACATCGACCACAGTCGATAAAACCTTTTTATGGGTTCTTAAAATTGTAAGATCCTCATCTTGCTGGTAGCTCCAACGAGCTCACGAAGAGAAGTCACGATGCAATTACAAACCATTGAATCTACATCTGTAAATCTGCAGATATAGGTAATTGCGTTTCCTCTTTTATCTATGGACTTATACCAACTTCATTATACTACGTCTACCGAATACGGAACTCTACAACAAAGTCGCTAATATATGATTTCAATCTACTATAAATTATCCGGACAAGTTCTGAAACTATTAATCAGGGTAGCGCGGAAATAAATTAACGACTGACAATATAAAATAAAAGAGTGCAGAACAATTTTTGTAATAAACCTCGCATTCTTATTTTGGCACAAGGCACATACGATGGACAATGGAAGAAGCGGGAATGGCAAATCAAACTGTTCGTCGATTATGTATATCTTTACATTTCCATAATACCCGGTGAATCGCTGCCACAGATAACCGAGAGTTACTGTGTTGCTTGAATTTCTAGGAAATGATAGTATGTACGATTCAATCACGATTTGCGTCGGATTTGATTTATGAAATTTCAATTTCGCCCCTTGTCCCCTTTTTCATTTGTTCCTCGACGGTTATAATTATCTTTTAATCCCTCGGCCAACTCTTATTTGACGTTTCATTTACACAAATGTATAATCTTTTTAACAAATGATTAACCTTTTCTTCGGTAAATGAATAAAAAAGTTTCGCCAAGCCTTCGATTAAACTGTGCAAATGAAATGACAATACTCTAGATGAAAATCTAGCAATTGATGCGCTTGATTGATACGCTTATAGAGAGAACTGTCCCAAATGTATGTCTCAATTTATCGAAAATCGCGCACACTTTGCAAACAAAATTTAACGCAACAGAAACAGTTACATAACGAAAAAAGTTATCATTTTTGCAATAGAAATATTTGCTGAAGAATACTGAGTACCGAAGTGTGTACATATTAGGTTGTCCGAAAAGTGTCTTTCTTTCGCAAACGCATTTTTTACAACAGTGCACCTTCATACAAACGTGAAACCAACTCTGTGAAATGTCACGGAGTTTATCTCAACAGAACAAAATGGATCGTACGTAATTCGACAAAATAATATAAAAATAAAAAACGTTGTGCGTCTCTTATTTCCTGATAAAACGAAAGAAACTTTTCGGACAACCTAATAGTTGTACGTAGCTTTTACAACGCGAAAATTGCTAGGAAATTTCGAAGCTGGCGCAATTAACGACAGTTGCGTGCCATTTCTATTCATATACAGGCAGACCTAGCCGCGAATATTAGCATGTGTGCGTTCAGATATGCGTGCGCTATAGCACCGATGTGTTATTACAATCGGCTGGTTTGACGTATGGTTTCATACGAGGGATATCTTAGCTCGGGATCTGGACCAAGGCACTGTTCCAGCGGCAGTAATTAGTAGGCAGGTAGTATATTCATGCATGCACACAACTAGAGAGAGAGCGAGAGAGAGAGAGAGAGAGAGAGAGAGAGAGAGAGAGAGCTTTGTTCAGACTATACCTGACTAGAAAGTGCATCCACATGATACCTTATATTTGCATAACTTCGTGAGACTTAAGGCACGAAGAGGCACGATGAAAATTCAAGGGATATTCGTCTAAACTTAGCGAAACGTTTCTCACAGCACAGTCGACGAAAGTAAGCGAGTTTTAATATGGGCAATATTAACATCAAAAATACAAGTTTCATTTGAAGAACCGTCATAAAAAATTCCAACACAATCGTAATATTACGTACAGTTTGGTTACTAATGAGTTTTTAAATAGGATCGCAGCTTGAGTCTAAAGCGGACAACCAGCACTCCGATGAAATATTAAATGTTGCCGCAGAAGTTTTAACAAATACAAGCTCAAACGCGAGAAAAATTAAAACCGAGATGCTTGATCATCGTAGAATCGTTTCGCAAAACGAATAATGGTAATCTTGTAAGAAACTACGAACAGAAGAGAAATCCGTAAATATATAGATCCACCTGCTCCTAATGAACGTACGACAGCGTAAGCCAAACTCGACGGTAGTTTAGTTCAATACGGTTCTCCATGTTTACGTTCGTCGTGGATGGTTTCAGGCTTATCCAACCAGAGGACCCGGACAAATGTACTGTCCCCACTGATAGTAATTAGTAGACAGGTGCTATACTCCTGGAAATACGCGCATCAACTTACGCTACAAATACTATTATATACACACACATCTATATGGATGATCTGCTGTGAATTACGATCGCGTGAAAAGCAGTAAACGTGTGTTCATCGATCGACGGCCAGTGGTCTGTTGTAGCGAAGCACGACAACCATAATTCCGATATGATCCAATTAAGGCTGATCCCGTTTCCATTTAATTGTTTCTCTTCGCAAAGTTATCTGTTCCTGAACGATGGGTATCCCTATAGTTTATAATTAGGAAGTTCAGAACGAAAACAATCTTCATCAACTTTTTCAATTCCTTAGGTAGTAACGCATTGTAGAATACAAAAGCGTGATTTACAATACAGTGGAACCGGTACTGTAAAGAGCGATTCGTGTTCTTACTTATCGTTGAATGAAAATTAACGTTTGAATTAACATTTAAATTAAAATTATTTTCGTGTTTCTCGATTACGATTAAATAACTGTTATACGTACCCTGACGCGCGCGGAAGATTGGTATTAAATGATTAGATAATTACGCGATTCAGAAAATAGATCAAACTAATAAGCTTATTAAGGATGCATTTCACGGACACGGACGTAACAAAAAGATAGAACAGCAACAAAGGACATCCTGTGTCTCTTAAAAGCTTTCTGTCCCTTTCGAAACGTTTGACGATTAATTAACCGCGATCCAATTAACATGCAATATGGAGTAGGTTTCTACTAGAATAGCACTTAATCATCCTTTATCGTCATATCGTTACGCTGTTTGCTTCCTGTCACCATCCTCAAACAAGTTTCCGTGTAAAACCTTTGATGTCTTGATGCACAGAATTTCGGATATCATTATATTATTGTATACAAATGACAATATCCCTATTTAGCTTCTGTCGCTACTAAATGAAAGATGAATTAGTTTAAGATGAATTTTAATTAGGTGATTTTATCTGCGCAAATTTATAGTACAAAATATACAATGTAGCTGTGGCAATTTCGTGTCGATTGTAAAATACCGTTTTGACGAGATAACTTTTTCTATCGTTTCACAAAATAATCGCCTGGAACTTTTATAATTGAACGTGTTTCGGATAAGGAATGACCTATAGTGACTCGTGAAACGTTCCAGCAAGTTTATTTTCATTAAGTGATTTAACGAGTTTAATGAGTTCTAGAACAGAAGACGAAGTGTCTAACGAACGTCGAACACCGCAGTCGTTCCGCAGGATAACCGAAGTTATCGTTTCCCCGTCTTCTTTATGTATTTAAGAAATATCATCCAACTGTATTTATAATAACTTTCGGACAAGATTTCGTGGTTTTCTATATGAAAATGTCACAATTTGAAACGGTCCTTTGTCGAAAAACGCCAAACAAGTAAACGATGTGATTGGCAAAATTGTCATGTACGCACTTATTTCAATTGGAAATCTTTGCTTCTTGTACTTGTATTATTTATCAATTCAACTCCACGTTTTCTAACTTACTTTTTTAATTATCTTCTAAAACGCATAATTTCCTGAGACTGGAATAATATTATTTATAAAATATTTCCCATATGCATCGAATATTTCACGATTTTGCTGCTTATCATTTCGAAACGAAATTTCCCCGTAATTCGTTTGCCTTTAGTGCCGGAACATCACGTTGCCCGCTGGAAAACTTTTTTACTCGGATGAGAATTCCTAGCGAGAGTACTAGAAAATGGAAGTACTCTAACTAAAATTTCGACCAGTGAAAAGTCAACAGTACGCTTTTTATACTACTGCCGCGAATTAAATAGATTAGTGGCATTTCAAATTAACGTTTCGTCAAAAACGTGATCGCAAACTCGAAATGAGAAGTTTGTTTCGACTCGGACGTTTTTACAACATTTTAATTTCCATTAGGAGGTTGCCAACGCGACGGCCGGAACAAGGGGAAAAGCTTCCGATTAGTTCGATCGCGTCGACGGAAGTTTAAATCTATTTACGATGCGCTTGATTGACCGGTTACGAGAGAGCAATCCCCGATAAGCGAATATCTCTGGTTAACGATGTAACGACAAGGTCAAACACATCCTGGACGTACCAGGAATTGCCGCTGCATAACCGAGAAATCGTGTCTTTGGGCACTTAACAGTTAGTCCCGTTGAATATTCGCCACGGTCGGGACCTTCGAAACTTCTCCCTCCCCTCTAAAAGCATAAATTTCAAGTGGGTCATGGAAACCGACCTGGTCGAATAATCGCCTGGAAAATGAGGGAAGCAATGAAAGTGTTCCTCCTTGGGAGCAGTACGAGTAGAAAGTTTGTTAATTTCGTTCGATTGCTTTTAGATTCGGTAATTATATTCTTTCTCTTTTTTTCTACTTTTTCCCTTCCTTTTCTTTTAATTGCTCCGAACGACGGAAAATTCAAATCGCTTCCATGATTGGAAGTGTGTGAGTAATTCTTAATACGCTTTTAATGCGACTTTGTGCTGATCGTTTTTTCATAAACGTGATTAAGGGTGCTACGTCTGTTTGTAGCAACATCCGCGGGAAAGCGAAACGAATATCGTAAAAGCGTAATTTCCTTCTAAACGTGAATGATTACCGTGATTGAGTCTTATAAATTATAGCTTTCTATTTTAACACAAAAAGGAATTCAAATCGCACAGAACATTCTTTTTACGTTCTACTTTTTTTTCTTCTTTAAGAATGTATTTTAAAAAATGCAAGAATCGTTCTGCGATAAATGGTCAGCGCGGGAAAAGGGCAATTGCATGGAACGGAAGTTTTAAAGCAGTTCGCAACTTTTCCGGTAGCACTCGATGATATAGCCAGTAAATTGAACCGATTAAAAATTTAGTTATTCCGATGAAACTTTCCGACGTAATGATTTTCGAGATTTAGAAAATTAAAATCACATTATAAGCGAAGTAGCGCCATCAGCTGTGCATCAAATACTCTCCACCTGCTCTCCGTTAATTCCTTTTAATTTTTTAGTGAGCAGCAGATGGCACACCAGGTACCACCTCTTTTTTCGTCTATCTCTTACATGAATTATCGATTGATCATAGATGTTCGTATTCTACACTTTCCTTATAGAATATTCAACGATATACTGGCAAATCGAGATTTCATATTCAATTCAAGAAAAAGAGAACTGCAGACATTCGTAATTAATTCATGGATCAATTATTCGAATTTCACTTTATCTCGAATCTCGATTTATGTCGTAATGCACATACAGAGATTCTCTCAGCAACGTAGAAATAAAATATCGAGCCCCAGAGTTCCATAATTGAATGGAAAATTATCATCAGGGCTGAAATATTTCTATTCGCCGATATTAATTATCCACTTAAGTATTCTATCTCATCGAATTCGCCATTTTTGTAATTGTTCATCAACTAGTTAGAGTAGTTGGCGTTTATTTATTTACGCCGCTTTTTTCTATACTCGGACAAATGTAGAATAGAAAATTAAATTCGACAAAAACTTTCGAGACAGACAGTCTACAGTTATTTACAGTGCCCTTAAAATAAAGTGGATGGCTGGAGGGTACAAAAAGTCATTAAAGTTTCACCGGAATCTCGGCGCAAGTTCACCGAGCCCTGTGTATTTATAGATGTGTAGTCGTGCATCTATCTCACCACAGATTTGATACGGAACGATCTAGTTTCGTGTGAAAGAATGTTTGTGTGTAGCCACCTATTCGGTCTACAATAGACGACAAATCTGGTTTCAGCAGAATGCCTTCCTATCGCCTTTCGAAACTTCGTTAGATCGTTCATCATCAGGAATGTACGTAACGCCACTGGAATAGCAATTTTAAGAAAAATTTTGTGAAAGTATTTCAGACAAGGTGTTTCGTATCCTGCGAGAAAATGAAATTTTGTTGTAACTCTCGTTTAAGAAAATAGGAATCTATATGAACTTTATTTAAATATATACAAATGGAGTAAATTACGGAACGTTTAGTCTATGACTACTGACTACTGAATCTGCACTGCTCTATTTGCATTCAGTAGCAAACGTGCAATGCTATAAAGATTTTCACGAAAAGAATTTTGTATCGGGTAACTTTTTTTCTTTATACATCATTTAAATTCCACTTTCTGTTCACTTCCACAACCCATTGTCTTTTACCTACTTACTGTGAAGCTCGACGAAACCGTCGACAAAGTAATTTTATCTTTCGAAAAAGGAAAAGAAAAAGGGGGAAAAGAAAAAGGAATACGGAGAAAACAAGGAAACAAGTCGACAACATTCTCTTGTGGGATTTTTTAAATTAAGAAATTCAAAGTCCAATTGCAAAAAAGTAGACGCATGAGAATTGCAACTGAAACAAAACCTGGGACGATCCGTGCAGAGAAAAACGTCCACTCTGGGAATACAATCGTGATAATGTTGAGAAATAATATTTCTACGCTGAGGGAATCTTTTTTCAACGACATGTCGCGTGTCCGTCTAAACTCGCTCGTGGAATCTTTTCGAGAAAGCTTCGTAGTCTCTTCTTTTATGAAGACATCATCTCCCGTGCGTGTTCAAGCTGCGAATTCTTGACTATGTCATTAACACCGCGTCACGAACGCGCAATTCTTCGGCTTTCGGCCGCACTCCTGATACATGTAGTTAACAAGCCTTGAAAGCAAGCTTTCGTGAATCGGGAAGTTGCTTCCGCACGCAACTAAGTGGGCAAAGGATAGGAAGAAATCCTATTCAGCGCCGGGTTTTAATTTCCTTCGGGGCTAATTTACCGTGCATCTTTAATTCTGTTTATGCTACTCTTAAAAATTGCCCGCTTCGTTCGAACCGTTTTATAATTTCGTCCTCGTTATTTATTTACCGTACCATTCGTGGTTGTTCGTTTTCTTTAATTTCGGGGTAAATCAAAGAAACGTTGTTTACTTGAAAGAAAGAAATGGAAAAGACGTCGAGAGCAAAGTAACGAAAGATATCTTTACATATGTAAAATGCGCTTGAACAGAAAGAAAAAACGAGAGGACCTAATATAAAATTAATTTTCTCCAGGACCAAGATATCATTTTTTATTTGTTCCGCATCTATTAATATTCTTGTTATCGTTTCTACTTAATATACATATATAATCCCTGGATGTTCGGAAACTCCTAAATCCACAGTAGTCATAAATTACGAAGTCAAAGGAACGTAAGCTTCGCATACATCATTCTGCGCGGTACTTTACCAAGCTACTTCATATCTTCGAAGTACATTCGTAAACTCCAGCAAATCTTATTCGCTGCTCGAGTTCAATTTCAAACTTTTCGCACGATCAACAGATCAATCAAGCATAAGCATCACGCCTAGCAACGATGGCGACCGTTTAATTACCAGCGAGTTGGTCTTACGATATCGAAGCCAGACTTCCGCCTACAAATCCACAACACGAGTCCCTGGAGGTGGTTTCTAACTCTAATGGAAGTAGAGCGACTTCAAATTGGCGCGGCTGACGTGTTTTAATCCGGCCTATTAATTCGCTGCTGGAAAGACGTCGCGTCGTGGTGTATTCTATACGGTCGTGACCGATGAATAAATCGTTGTTAGCGGCGCGCGAATATCATTCTGGCCGACTCTGTGTAATCCACGCGGGATTTCGAGTGATGTCCTTGAAACGAACGGAAAGCTAGGCCGGTGTATTGCTGAAACAGCGGGGTATACAAATGAGAAAAGGAAAGGGATGATCCGTCGCTCTGCGATATCCATTCATCCTTTTCCTTTCTTCGTCTCTTTTTCCTTCCAATTCTAATTTCAAACGAAACTCTGCTGATTCGCGCGAAAAAAAAGAGTCAACTACCCTAGTCGGAGCGCACACGCCTCGTGTCGCGGATACAGACAGTAACGCATGCTCATTGATCACATTAAACCAAGTGGCCGATCGATGATGTTGTTATTTGGAATTGAATGTGGTTTCCCTGCTCGGTCGAAACTCACACACTGGGGCAGCAGCTCCGAGTAATTCTGAAAGAACAAAAGGGAGAGAAGAAGAGAGAGAGGGAGAGGGGAGACTAACACGATTTTCAACCAGTCTCCAAGTATCCAAGGATTACACGAGAAATAAGATTCACCAGAATAAAGGATTTGTGGAACAGCTTAGCCACCGAGACTCCGCAAATGTTAGATAAAGTACGAGTATGTACGATTCTCGCCAGCATTCGTTGCATTCGCTTCTTATTTCTTTTCTGAGCGTCAGAACAGACCATCACCGTTATCCTCTTGTTTCCTCTGCTCACGAAAAACGGCTATCGAATGGGATATCGCTTGCCGAACACTGAAAACTCATTTCAACTTCGACCAACGTACCTCACGGTCTTCTCGAGAAGAACTCGATCAGGGTTTTTAGAGCGCAAAACGCGTCGGTGGTAGTTGCTAGTTGATAGTTGTTTGGAGTGGAGAATAACGTTTAGACAAAAAAAAAAAAAAAAAAAAAAAAAACAGGCGAAAACGCAAGTTAAAATGGAGAGGGCAGTAGTTGATCGTGATAAAGTTGGGACAGAAGATCCGTGGAAGTGGATCTCCTCGAACGACCTCCTTGTTTCTTAGAGTAGTAGCAGACACCTATTCGTTAACCTCGCGGAGACTGGAAAAAACGTAACAAAGGGGTAGCGGATAAGAAGAACACGGCGGAAAAGGTCTCCGGTGTGTAATTACTGGGTGAATTCTTATTAGTCGACCGGCGCCAGCACTCCCTACAGGCCTGTCCCCGCATTTCTCTTTCTTTCTCCTTTATCTTCTTACCGCTATGTCCTTTACGATCCGTTACTTTCGAACCGTGCAACTCCGCAGAACCGCAAATACAGCTTGATTACCACCATTTTCGTACCGCTGTGCTGCTCTGCGACTCCGTCTCGTATTTTTTGCGACTTCCGCGATTTTTATCGTGGGATCAAAAAGTGTTACTTACTTGTGAGAAATAATCGACGTCTCTTGTGTCCTGATTAATAAAGCGCTTACCGTAACAATTTACTATATAAAAGTATATACCAAATAAGGAGCTTTTGAACTTCGATGTCATCTACCTCGATCAAACGATGTTTACGGCGTGAGAAGTTTGAAATTCCTCGCAAAGAATTTATTATTTTTCATAACTCTGGCAATCTTTCGCAACTACGCAAAATGGATGTTATAAAGATACAACAACCGCATTAATAAGTAAAGCAATCTTCTGGTTTATACCTTGCGCTAGCTTGGATTCAAGATGCGTAATGGGTCTTTCATCTACGAAATTAGGCATAAAACGATGCGCGTCTAATTAAACACGGGTTCGTACTACTTACACCTAGAGAAAATTCTTTCTCGTAACTAGTAGAAGATTTATTTATTTTTTTTTTTTTTTTTGGAAACTATGAGGATGTTATTAAGTACCACCTACCCGGACGAATATTTAAAAGAAGAGACACTCGAAAAAATTCATACATCTCCAGCGTAAATTGTGAAATGGGGCGGAACAATGGTAACGAAAACTGGTAAAAACTGGTAAAAGCGAATCCTCGATGAATTGTTGGAAAATTCTGACACGTTTATGAACGCGAGGATAACACACGAAAGAGCATTATCGAAAAATTTCTGGTGTGCAATTGATGCCTTGAGTTCTCATTACTCAACACGAGTATTCCCCACAGGCTCTGTCAGAGGTTCTTTCACGTTTTGAAACGAAAGACAGCGACGTGCTGCGGTTTGATTACATAGAATTTAATAATCTACGGAAGCCTGACGGTATATAGATCTTTGTTTTAACGTCTTCACGCATTTTACTCAAATCAGCTCCAAAATATACCCTATATCAGCGCAAAAATATAGTTACTAAACTTGTAAATGTGGAACAGATTCCTTAGAAAATCTATATTTCAGTGTTAAACCATATAAGCGAAGAAGCGAATATAAACACGTTTTTTGTTTCTATTGGAAATCTCTCCTTTTGGTATTTACATCGTTTTCAATTTTAACATCTCGATTCATTTACCGATACGTTTCAAAAACAAAGCTCTTATTTAAATTTTCCTATCATATATATATGAATTTCTGATGATTAAAAAAGTCACCGTTATTTTATCTTTCGTTTAATTAGAATGCAAATGCTAGCGGAAAATCTCAACTGCCGCGGCCAGTTTCCGGGATATGCAAATGTTCGTATTTCACCAGAACGTTCCGAAGAGGAATCTTTTTTCCTTTCCTCTTTTTCCTCTACCAAACACCTTCAATCGGCACGGAAAGTTAAAAAAAGAAAAGAATGCGACGTAATGACAAAGCATGTTCAAACTCTCCGCTTTTGCCTAAATCACCAGATTCAGTTTCCGCAAATTCCGCCGATCAAAATTTAATTTCATTATTGCATATTCGACACACGGACGGCGGTAGGTAGACCGGACTCCGGATTTTGTGGCCTATAAAACTTCTATTACTCGTATTTAAATTTTCCAGGAAAGCCAGCCAGACGTTGCCTGTACGCGCTACACTTTACATTGGCAAACGCCATTCATGCATGTGCTACCTCTTTTTTGTGCTGCAAGTTTATTGCGAAACGATATCGAATTGAAAATATTCAACGTATCCCAATCATGGCGCGTTAATGTTTGAAATTTATTTTAAATACGAGCTCTTTAGTGATCTCTAAGTGAATTGATATAGAAAAGAAATACTTAAAAAGACTTTGATACTTCTAATATTAATTATTAACAGCGTATCCATTGTTGAGAAACTATTAGTACAGAGAACCTGCTTGATAATTACCTTTATATAACTTCTATACGAGGAAGAAACTATTCGCATCCATACTGCACTCTAGTAAAATTTTATAATATAAATCACGAGAGAGAAACTCTGTGGAAACGAGTTTCGTTTTTGCTTGGCCATTAATGGCATGAAGAAGTTGTGTCACATGGGGGAAAAGAGATATTCAAGGGAAAAAGAGTATCGTCGACTAATGCGCGCATTACGATCAAAAAATAGCAGGATGCGTTTGCCGAAATTTCTTTTTCATAATAGTAGATATATGCATCACAAATTTTTGGAAAATGAACAGCTTTAGACGAACTCGTTCGCAATTACAGACTATTTAGAATTGCAAAATTCCATTCATCGTAAATGAAACACGATGCTGAACGACTTTGTCGTACTACATTCAATCTACGTTGTCGATAAAACTTGATACCTATCGATGTTGCACACAAATATTATGAAAATTCTTGTCTTTCAGTAAGTAGTCTGTCTTTTTTATTTACAAAAAAATGTACTTTAATTTATTAACAAATTTGTTGCCATACTACAACGCGCGATTAATCCTTATTAAGTGATACGATACATTAACAAATTTTATTTTCAACGTTTATAACGTTGACTAAAATATTTTATGCGGTTTATCCGCGACCCTCTTTAAGATTTCTATTTCACCGGCGTCATTTCTTCGCCTTTGATTGTTCAGATGTGATCGTACCCTTATTCCTTTGCTCGCACTGCGCCACGATATCGGGAACGAGAAAAAGGGAACGTACGAAGGGGCAAACATCGAGCAAAGAAAAATATGAAGTTGGCATTCGCTTCGACTGCGCGCTTTTGGGGATGCAAGATTTCGTGGCAGTGAAACGGGGGCAGTACAGAGAAAAGAAACAGAAATACGTGTCCCTAATGCGAAATCACCGTGCAGCTTACGTAATACGAGAATTCCAAACAACTGCAACGCGTAATTCTTGCTAAAACAGGCGTTGACTCTTCGATGCTAAAATATTGCGATTTTCCATAACCGAAATTAAACTTTGAAAAATTCTAACTCCGTTCATCTGTTTCAAACTATAGAGTTTTTAATATTTTTTGTTAAAAAATTAAAAAACTGTTTTATATCATTTAAATGTGAATATTAATGTTAGCGAAAAAGAGGACCCACATTAGAAAACATATGATCTGTCCGACAATGCCTATTTCGACACTGTTTAAAATGTTTGAGCTACTTTTTTTACTTTCTGACTTAGTTGACTCTTTTTGTATGGTCCATTATCGGAACGACGTTCGTATCATGATCTTCCGTAAGCAAGGATAGAAGAAAACACCTGCGACGTATGAATAAAATGCGAAGAAAAAGATAATCAGCAAAGAAAGTACGATACAATAGAGAGACGAAATTTTCTCAGTACTTATTGAAATTTGAGAATATTGGTTTAATAAAATCAAACAGCGTTATAGATATTAACGATTTCACCTACAATTCTTGATGTAATTGGTTTGAATTAATACGTTACGATAAAATGATAATATTTAATTATGGATTGAGCGTTATCGAAGGAACATTATTTCCTTCTTTGATGTATTCAAGGAAAAATGAAGAATACACATCATCCGAGCTACAAGCTCGGCGTAGAAAAGAAATTTTCTTTAATGACGTTTATTCCAATTTTGTCTTGAAGCTAAATCAACATTCATTCGCCGCAAAAGTTTCCTTTTGGTAGCATCGTTTTTCACACTAGGATCGTGACAAACGTGTATAATTTTGCATAAATTTTCGCGACGCTCATGAATAATATACACTGCTATCAGAACTCTTTGATTACTCTGTTGCATTTCAAATCTAACACGCTGTGAAGCCTTTTACAATGCGGTGATTAATATGTATGAGAGAAAAATTTCCTTCGGTGCTTCTCATTAATTGAAACCATTTGGCCGTTTACAACAATACCTCGTGCTCTTAAATATCTCATCACCTCTGTTCTGCCTGACACAAGCTAAGGGAAGAATAAACAAGTATAACATAAAAAAGAAAAACATGGCAAAGTTCTCTCCGATGTATCTATATATAAAATATTTTTCACTTCTTTTTCAAAGCAAATAAATCGTATATTTATTTCTACATTCTTGTTTATCTTACTTTTAGTTTACAAAAAAAAAAAAAAAAATAAAAAAATAAAAAGAGAAGAAGAAGAGAAAAAGGATAAGAAAATCCATTGTGTTGACTTCGGAAAAGAAGAAAAGCATCTCAATTAGACGCGTATATATATTTCTTTTTCTTTTTTATATAATTTCGCCGACTTCTCCAAAACAGATTGACCAATCAGAATGATTCTTTTTTTATATTTTGTAGGGTTTCTTTTTTATGTTTTCTCGTTGGCTCCGTTAAAAAAATATTTCGATTTAGTCATCATAAACTTCTTTTTTCAAAAAAATTAATATTTTTCTTCTGATTTTGTGTATATTCGCCGATTTCACTGGAACGGCTTGACCAATCAAGATGCATCTCGTAGGGTACGTTTACAAAATCTTTTGAAGTTAGTTTTCTGTAAACTATCCTTTTTTTAAAAAATCTACGTTTTGTGTATATTCTCCGATTCCACTGGATTGGATAAGTTATCGAGATAATTTTACATCTTGTAGGAGTAGTTCACAAATTGATTTGCAAAATTTTTTCCGTTTCCTCGTTTTTGATTATTGAGCAAATTAACTAATTGACCGCTAACTATGCTCTTAACTATTGAACAAATGAATTATTATTATTCGCCGATTTTGTTTCACTATGTTTGATCGTTTCTCCACAGCCTTGTCGCTGGAAGCGACGAAATTGGAAAGTTTCTTTACAAAATTACCTCTGGAAGCGTACATCGTCCGTTTCTGTACATAGACTCGTCACTCAAAGCTGATTTGACCTGTGTCGTTTCCAGCGTACTTGGATCATTTCGTTACACGTTGGTCGTAGAAAGTAGACTTCAGCGATATCTTTGCGAAAGGAGTCCTCGTAATTTTTGCATATCTGCAAGCGTTCCTTCGTCATGCGGTTTATTAAGAATTTATGTTCGGTGCTAAATCAGATATGGCTAGACCGTCTAAACTTTGCATAAGACTAAGAGCGACGTAGATTTGGTTCTTTGCAAATTCTTTCAAGATCAATTACAGCCCCATCTAGTGTAGTCCCTTGTAATTTATGTACGGTTTCTACCCAACTTAGGATTATCACGAACGTTCTTCGTATGCACGACGAGATTTCGCTAATTCATCAATCATTTTTGCGTTATGTTCGTCCAATAGTTTTACTGTCGAAAATATAACTACTGCTACACCATCGTCGAACTCTCCGGTTAGAGCAACTCTTCTTCGCTCGTATAGTATTAGGTTGTCCGAAAAGATTTTTTTTTTTTTAAAGAGAAGCACATTTATGCCATCAAATATTTCTTCATTAATCTTGAATTCTTGCAATCTTAAATGAATTATTCGCAAATTTTTGTAAGATACCATTGACATTTTATCAATTATCAACCTCCTTATATGACGCCACTTTCGTCTGTCCTGTCCACGCCTTTGTCTCGTCGTTCGCTGTTAAGTCATACCAGTGCCTCTCTCACTAAGCAAGGAGAACACGGAATATAAAGTTTTCACAAATATTTGACCGGCGGTAACACCAGTCAAAGAAGTTACTTCGCTGAAAGACAGTTTTATTATCGCATCAACTGTAGGATTATAACAGCGTTTAACGTGTTCAACAAGTAATTTTAAAATAAATGACTTGCCGCTGTCAGCTCCTCCGGTAATAAAAAGCAACATTTCTTCCGTATTTTCATCACTTTTAATACCTTCCTCAATTACTGCGGAAACTGATTTAAATAGATCTTTCTGTTGAATATTAAAACTTCGAATGCTATTAAGGGACACATCTTCCGGCATTGCAACCATCTTTTGCTGTTGGTCTTCATATAAATCTAGCGAGACATCGTATATCCTTTCATCGGCATAAATCATGATTGAATCTTTTGAACATTCATTATTAATTCTTTCTTCGTGTATTACATTCAAAGCAGCAGCTTGGGCGAACGCCGCTACAATAATTTGCTTCGCATGAGCAATTCGTGTTTCCGTCGCAGGAAACATTGCTCTGCGGATTCGTTTTCGCACATAAGCGCACTTTCATCGAGAAATGATATGGCGACACACTATTAAGTTTTAGAAATACCATTTTCTATCACGGTTCAAAGTATGATATCGATAGCAAAGTATAGCTGATTTATTCCTTATTCGCACATGGGACTAAATAGCCTATACAATTGTTTATTCATTAGTAAGAATTAAGAATTGAAATAAATAATAAATAAATAGAAATGAACTATTAATGATAATAAAAATTAGTTTATGTTGACGCTATAATATTGGCTGCGATATTAAAGACGTGAAGTAAAACATTTCGCCAAAAAAGTATTACCTATTTAGGAATACGTTGAAAAGTGAAAAGTGATTTTCTTTGTATTTGTAGAAACGAAGCGCGCCAAAAAGTATGAAATAAATGCTATTTCATTTATATTTTATTTACACACATATGCAACAACGGTTGAGATTATTCATTTACTTACTAAACAGCATGCTAAATATTGTGCAACCTTCTCGAAGGCGCCACAAAATTAAAAATACTACTAATATATAGCTTGTTTCTACATCTAATTGTATAACATCAATAATTGTAACGATTGTATCTTGTGTTAGTGAGAAACTTGATGTACACGTAATTACATTAAGCGTAATTTGTATCAATACGGATACAAATGGCGTTTTTCAATTTACCCACTACCAAAACATATTCTTGGTAACTTTGTGTTATAATATTGAAAATTAATACAAGTAAACATAAATATGTGGAAATTTGGATAATATAAATATAAACCAATTGAAAGTTTATAGCACAGCGCTCAAGCATTGCCATACTAGCATTTACGGCACTTTGCGCCGCTTTTGGAAAAGGTATGCTGTTTAGTAAGTACATGAGTAATTTCATACGTTGCATATGTGTGTAAATAAGATATAAATTAAATAGAAATTATTTCATACTTTTTAGCGCATCTCATTTTTCTAGATACAAAGAAAATTATTTTCCACTTTCCAAAGCATTTCAAAGTCGGTAATATTTTTTTGGAAACATTTTTTATTTAATAATTATACTTCATAGAGTTCTTTTTAATTTGTTACTAAGTTAAAAAGCAACTTATTGTTAACTGTTGTAGCCATTAATTTCAAACAGAATGGAAACGTGAAATAGCCTGTTACCTTCGGTTGTTACGAAACTCCATGCAACCCGAGCTAATGATCTGAATCATGGAATCCTTTGAGACATGCTATTTAATGCAATTTTATATCTCGCAGTAACTATCAACTGTAAATAACATTTTATATGGCAATGCCCATATAAGAGTAAATTTTAATTATTTCCATTTGAAATGACAAGAAAACACGCAACAAGATAAAAAAATTGAGAAAAAGACGTTTAATTGTTTACAAATTTTATTATCGAGCAGAGTTTGAAAGGCTGATCGAACTAATCTTCTTTGAGTATACCGAGTATTTTCACAAATTTCAGCACGTTTTCATCGTCTCTTGGAGATAGTGATATTAGGTAACCACCCAATTTTCATTGGAAACGAAACGAATCTCTGCCGGTAATGCGGTTCGTATAGAGGTTCTTCTATAGAATTGTAGATACTTCTGTTCTTGATCCTATTCTTTGTACGTTAACGCAATCAGAAATGATTAGGAAGTTGGACAACAGTTTGGTGCAGTGCTCAAGTGCCGAAATCACGCCCTTGTGTCTTTACCACAGACACAGAACACCCACGTATTCTTAACTCTGTTAAACCGCAAACCACTGTCTGTGCAACCAACACCACTTTCCTAACCCAAACCTCAAGGTGTAAGTTTATTCACGGCAACGAATTTTCTACACACCATGATTTCCACGTGTTTCCTATTCCAAGATTTCGATCAAATTCAATGAAATAATAACGCGTCGCTATTGAAATCTTAATTATCGCACATGGCATTAAGGGTGGTAACGAAAACGACGTTGAAACTTTGAATTCCGAACCACGAGTCACAGAGATTCGCTATTTTTTTTTAAATAACTTTTTTTTCCTCCACCTATCCTCTCTCGCCTTTTTATTTACTTAAATACAGATAGCGTAGGCAAAAAGTTTTTCATTGGGATGAATATTCCACTTGGGAAACGCAATTTGTTTGTCCCTAAAAATGCTGAACTTCGTAAACAGCATGGAAAAGAAGTTGCAAAAATATGTGAAATATAAATGTTGATAAAAATGCATTCCACGTATAGGATATATATCTGTGACGTTTATATTTTTTTACATCAGCTTCCTAACCAGAATTCCGAAAATATCAATGCGCCGCGAAACCCAAACGTGTTAGAAATGTCAATTAATATACTGGTGACATCAAATACGGCGGAATGTGGAATATTAAAATCAGAGAATGCAAGATATTTAATAAAGTTTGCCAATCCCAAAGATTCTTACTTCGATATTGATAATCAATATTGATACGTTAACTACAGCGACACATGAATGTACCGAAATAAAAGAAAACCAAAATAACGTTAAAATCGACCGACAGAAACGGGAATATTCTAATAATTTCCACGTTTCGTTAACCAGGTACTAAATGTACATATGTATAACAAAATCGTGTTTCTACGGTTCGTCGTTCGAGGATTACCTTCTAACCGAAATTAGTCGGATATCCGTAATATTCCAACAAAACGACACGAAATGCCAAGATATTTCCGCGTTAAGCCAAATCCCTTTCGCCGAAATCCTGCGAATCTACATAAATTCAGCGAATCGAGTTGGTCAAATTAATCGCACGTTAACAGCACGAGTGTAAATAAATCAATAATTTCATTAAACAAGGGGGCTACTCGTTCCGCATTGAGTCACGACCGTTCCATAAATTATGTCCATTGGCAAGCCGCCAATGATGCAAATTATCGATTGTATCTAAATTCAAAATATCAGCAGTTCGACGACGCGTGGCTGAAGTTTGCTTGAAACTCGTGGTCGTGCCACGATTACAAACGAACACGGAGAATAGAGAGAGAAAACCAGCTGTTTTCCGTGGCTTTCCACGTGAACGAGTTACGCGTTCTCCACGATAGAAAGCACATTTAACTGCATTAAATTAATAGTGCTTCGAATCACGTTGCGATATTTTCAAACGCCTTCGTGATCCGCATCGGCGAAACCGAAATATGCACGGCTATCTCGTGGTTTTACGAAACTCCAACGACTGAGAAAATAAAACACAGCTGGTTTAAAACATTCCGTGTGCACTTTACACAAAGAAAAGAAAACGTATTAATGCTACTTTAAATTCCAACGAAAAAGGTATATTGGAATATTCGATCGAAGAAAGGCAGTAACAGTTGTGCTGAATTCCTGACACTCGATCTACGCTTATATTTATTAAACGCGTTGGAAGGATTTTATTTAGAATACATCCATATATTTTGTATTTAGAATATTTAGAGCATTTGAATTACGGTAGCTTCGTTGCTGTTCAGAAATATATTTACCCCATTTACTTCCGGAATGTTTCTTTTGAATCTAAGTAAGAATAGTTGCTTCAATGGCCGTGCGAAATTTTCAATGGAATACAAAATAGCTGTATGCAAGCAGCGGTTCTATTTCTGATCCCCGTGACGCTATTGTGAAGGACTTGCAATGCGCTACAAACACCGTATCTATACCATGTAGTAAACTCTGTTCGAATGGTTCCGTAAATAAATGGCTTTTTAGTTCGTTTTGTTAGATTTGGCGTGAAGTGAAACTGTTGAGAATTGTGGATCTTAATCGCCGAAATAAATGTATAGGAACACTTAAATTACACTTAGAATTGATATCAAAATAGTTTCAGATTTATTTGATATGCGATTTACAAGATATTCGTCGATACACATTTGCATGCGTCTCAGCACTCTGTTTGTCTCACCATCTTCTTTACCACACTACCAACGGAACAGTTGCATTCTTCTGTTTTACGAGACGCTGTACACGCACATACTCCCACACTCTCATACTCATATATGTGTGTCATTACTACACGGTTAATCTAGTGTAGCACACAAAACTACACATATCTCAGTAGAAACAAGACAAACAAGAAGAAGTTACTCTTTGATTTTCATCATTTTTCTACGTCTAATGGAAAAGTCCTCCTTATAAAGTCCTCGAAATGCAAATAATTCCTCTGGTTTTCTTTTCTTTTGGTTTCGAGAAGAAAATTGCGTTGAAGAAACGAATTTCCCAATTTTCGACCAATTGCAGCAGTGGTATATTAAATTCTTCCACGTAGGGGATTTCATTGAGATAGATAATCAATAGAAAAACAAACAGGATATAGATGAGAGACTGTTAGAGACAGATACTGGTAGCAGACGAATGCATTGAAAAATTCAATAAGCCTCTCTCGAATCCCACAGGACTGGATGCTACGTGTTCAATGTTTCTGAGTATAATCCAGGTAATTTTTCACGTACAATAGCGGGAGTGGAACGTCGTTACTTGTAATTTGATATAAAATCAGTTTACTTCCTGTTTGCCACGTGATATACTGCACATTCGAATGTAGTCTGAGAGAGAACGCGATCGTCGTTAAATTTCACGCGATTATATCTTTCATGTAAGTCGCATGTAAACAACACTTGTACGTGGATAATATCGACGTTTATTTATTTGTAAATAGTATTTATCCACACAGTCAAATATAGAATTCCAAACTGTAAGTATATTACGTACCTAAACTCGTTAAACTATTGTGACACGACGTATGAATACCAATGTTTACAAAATTACAACACAACGTTTCTCACTGTTCTCTAAATCGACGTATGAAGAATTACATGGCATGCAGCGAAATGCGAGAAAATTTTTTTTTAAAGGTTTATCTATGCTCCAAAATTGCTATAATAAAGAAAGAAAGAACAAAGAAGTCAACGTGGAGTTACGAATGATTTATGGAACACTTTTACGGAGGAGAAACTATTTCTAATATCTAGAATTTATTTTTTTGACCCGGAGGAATCCTCGCATAAATCAATCCGCTTCGTGACGAAATAGCGGACTACAACCGAAACCTTATTCCCTTTATACAAAAAAGAAGAAAGGAAGAGAAACAGGGCGGTATTAGACTCGGAACCAATCGGTGCGGTGTATTCCCTTTTTCCAGTTGTGGAAAATTGGGTGTAACGCGTAAGAGCTAGAAACACCAAGCAAAAGAAGCGAAAGATATCGGAGATACCTTCTCTTGGCAATTTCCCCAGCTGACGACTTCCTATAAATTGTACGTTTTCCCGCGTTGTTTGTCACGTTTCAAAAAATGGATTCAGTGCGCCAACGTTTCTAATTCGTCATAACAGTTTCGAATAAAATATCAGATTCACGTTTTATATTTCTATTTGAATGGAAACGCGATTGCGGATCAGGGATGAAAGTGGTTTAAAGTGAATCATCAATCGAATGGACGGAGTTATCGGTTCCAAATAAATAAAATTTGCAAAGATATAATTCATAAACTGAAACTCATCGAAGTTGGTTGATCACTTCGATTGATATATAAGCGAAATAATCGAAATAATTCGTAGAAAACTGAGGCTTGTTCTACCTGGAAAAAGAACAAGTTCAGTATTAATTATTGATGAAATAATTTTAACGCTTCATATGTTACAATTTACGGAACCAAAATATTGTTCATAAATCAGAAAAACAAATATCTCTTATTTTTTCATATTTTTTTCAAAAGATCTTATGTCTGTATTCGTTACTTTTCAACCTTTAGATTTTAAATCCGTCGACTCGAAGCACCTAGATGCAGTTTAAAAAACAGCAATTCGAGCAAAAAATTATTTAAATAGTCGTTTTTCAGTTGCGCGGCTGCATAGTTCTGGCTTTCTCAACCCAGTTTTGTAGTTGCAGGCGCGTTAAAAGGTCTTTCAAAGAAATAAATCCAGATTTCTTGGCATCTTAATTCAACGTCGCCGGTCTTTATTTAATCTGTTTGTTCCCAAATTGAACGACGCTTGCGAGCGTTTTCTAAGTACGATGCGGTACGCGCGTAGCGTACGAACTACGTAATAAGAGACAGCTCGCAGCTTCGTTTCGTTCGCATCGTGTTCCAAAATGAGTTTCTCGGTAGAGCTGCTAATTATATTTACTGTATATGCGGCACCGGCCGCGTTGTTCCAAGTAAATAACGTATAGCTAGATCAAGTAACCGGTAGAAATATGAGCGGCTAGGGAAAGTAGAATGAGCCTGCTAAAACACCGACCATAGCTTAGCATAGTTGCCGCATATCTACCAATTACATTGCTAATTCTAAGAAGTTTTGATTAATGCGACCCTGTCAGGTCTGTTAAAACAAAATACCCAGGCTAAGTCGATTAACACCGTCGGCTGTTCGAGCGAATGCGATTAATAACACGAAAAGTTTCCAGCGCTCGGCTAATTACAAAATTCAAGGTGTTAAAAGGAAAATGCAGTGAAACAGAGATCTAATAGACGAAATTCATCGGCGAAATTTTACCATCTTCTTGTAATCCCATCCGTCTGACTGCGAATTTCGTGTCACGTTGATCTAACTCGACGTACATATCTGGTTACTTTTGATAATAGTGATCTTTTATTGTTTTTATTCTCCGAGGTTGGATATCGCCAATTTAGGATTTCAATAAAATTTCAAAATTAAAATCCAGATAAAATATTCGATCGTGAATAAGCTAATCCTGTTCGTTAATTACACGCGTAGATATTTAACGAGCCAGTAATTTATTGCGTTTCACGCACGGCTATTGACATTTTTCGAGGTAGAACGTTTCGTACGAAAAGACCTCTTTGTTTTCCATTCGCAGTCAACTGCCAAAACCAAGTTTCTATGTACACGAGATCGGCCACATTTTCCCTCCATCAACAGTAATTATCGTAGGTCCCACGAATATGCACTTCATGAGCCCATCGCTTGAAGGGAAGGTAAGGAGGAGCAACCCAAGACACGTACGACCGGTTTAGATCGCGAACTTTTAATTAGAAGAGGTAACAGAGGAGGTGTCAGTAGAAAGTGAGCTAGCCGAGTGTCACCTCAGTTGGAATTTGTCGTTGCTCGTTTCTTCGAGGAAACGTTCGACGAGGATCACACAGTCTATCGGAAATTCTTTCGCTGAAATGTTCGATCCTCTTGTCCATTTTTCTTTTCATTATCACCGACAACACACCACCGTAATGACTTATTCCTTGTCAGGGATTTAACCAGCGGTTTCCTTACGCCCAACTCGCTTCGCTCGAAACTTGGAACAGAAATCTCGAAGAAATGATTCCGGGATCTTTTGCAGGGCTCGTTTAGCGAGTACTCGGACGCGTGATTGGAATTTCTCAGAAAATTTCTTCACCAAATTAAATCTGGAATTGATTTTCCCATCGTCTTCAAAGTAACTTCTTCCTAAGATGAAATCAAGCACATCGACGAAGGAATTTGCGCGATTTAATTTCTGCTAATAATCTTTCGTAGTTAATACAGGAACAGTTTATAAGGATTTTTATCTATACATGAATATCAACCGCGAAGCGGTATTTTTTTTAATTTGCTAATATACATCGTGTTATATATGTTCTTTTTTTTTCGATGTACCATCGAGAGAACAATTTCCTGACGTTGATTGACAGACTTTAAATCAACGAAACGCTGGGCATCGATGCATCAGAGATACGTTCGATTTTATTATTCTCATCATTGTCCTTTCCTGTATGAGCAAAACGAAATTGACGAATTGACACGCCACTTTAAAATCGGCGTAACAAGTATTATAAAATAAACAGCGATCAAAATGGGAATGGGGGTTGGGTCTGTATCGTTTTTCTTTTTATTTTTTTCTTCTTTGTGCTCTTTTTATACTATGTTCTTATTAAGCAGATTTTTCTTTTCATTGGTAAATTCCCTTCGTTGTCCGTGTGGTGAAACTTGAAAATTAGAAGAGTAGAAATGCTCAATGACGCAAACCATTCTTTCCCGTGAATTATGCCATCGATCGTAGTTTACGATTGTATTCAATATTTCGACTGAAAACATTGAAAAGAAGAATTGGTAGAAATGACGCTTCCAACCACCTTGCTAATTATCACTCGGTTCTAACGGAGAACTCTTTACGCGCGATGGCAGAATGGTTGGGTATCTATTTGTAATGAGCGTTTCGATTTTCCGTCAGAATGCCTCTAAAAGGAGGTAATAAAACGGCTTTTTTTATGACGTGCACACCACACCGGCTAAAGTTCCTCTACGTTGCTGTTGCATCCGCAACGAACAACAGCCTGCCTTCAAATTACTTTTGAAACTATTGCCTGAACCCTGCCTTCACAACTCGTCCTCTAAACATTTTAATTAAAATTCGTTAAGAAGAACTAATATTTCATCGCGAAAAAGAAAGAAATAGGACGTGAAAGAATCAAAAGTATAGGGAGATTATACTCAAATCTCCGCCGACTTTTTTTTTATAAGACAATTTAATATTCGATACGCTGCAAATATTTCCAATACGATAATTACTTGATTGTTAATTAAAGTTGGTTATAATATAGTACACTTAGTAGATTATATCAGTGGTTTATATCTAATTAGATACAAAGTACAACGCGATATAACGTTGAATAAACGGTATTAATGGGAAAGATAAATTAAATATATCACGCCTTTTTCGCTTGCATTTAATAGCTGTGCATTTATGTGTCCGAGTTCTTTTCAAGATCAAACTTTCTCAAACGACGTGCAAACAACTACTTGAAAACTATCCCCCTGTTACACTTGGAGTGTTTCAGTCCGACTAATGACGGTCTGTTCTACTTAACCCGTCAGGATTTCGCGAAACCAGTGAAGTAGCTGTGAGGTGTCAATATACGTATTTACGTTAGAAATGTTACGTAAAAATTGTACGTAATTTCCATTAGGAAGCTTGGTTTTACTTAGTTCTTCTCTTTTACGTTTTTACTGAAATCCTTACGTTTACAGTATCTACATACTACAATTGTAAAACACGAATGATATCACCATTCCCAATAGAGATAAATAAAAATTGTATATGACGTATTCACCTTTGTATAAACGGCTACCTATTATTTTACATATTCCATGATATTTCAATGAATATCTCGTGAAAAAAAAAAACTGAATACAAAGGTATACAGACTCTTATTTTAAACAAAATTCAAGGGTTTCACTCCAGTCACGTAGCACCGAGCGAATGCAGTACCCACACTTGTGAATACAGTTTCGCAAATTACAACAGCGTCGAACGACAGACCTGTCGATACATTTTCCCCAATTTAAAGGAACGAAGAAGAAAAGGGAATTTCATGGAATACCGACCGACAGTTGAATGCCTTTCACGCATATGCATTCCCAAGCTGAAGTGCGCGCCCGAATATTTGAACCGCAATTCGAAGTATTGGCCAGCGAACTTTCGAATAATTAATCGTTCGAAAATTTCATCTTCCCTTAGCCGGCCGTGGCTGAATACCAAACCTGTGATTAATCTTATTGCCTCGATGCGATCGATGAAAGCGAGAAGAGCCCTGAGCTGTATTCATTCAGTGCACTTTTTACGTTCCACTTTTAGAACACTGCGTACTAACTGCGCGAAATGATCTATCGTTGTTCAGAACTAATTATTTTAACGCAGAATTTCACGGCAAAGGGAAGTGTATTGGCTGTTAACGAAATTTTCAAGCATTCGCAATTTGTTTGGGACAATGCTATAACACTTCGTACACTGTCAATTTTTTTTGCTGAATCTTATCAGACAGTAAATCTAAACGACGCGCTTCTCTTTGCCTTTCGCTAAGTTGCTCGTGTAAGGGGATAGCAATTCGAATAAGCAATGATACTCGACGCGATGTATATCAACAGTAATGTCGCTCACAAAAATCTGTGTATATCAATCGAATTTTCTAAACATCGACTTATCAAAAGACCACAAACGTTTTTGTTACAGAATCGAAAGCTCACGAAAATCTTGAGATGAAGTTGCGCTAAGAATAATAGGAAGCGAATAACGAAAAAAGCGAGTATCTTTTGTTTAATTTACATGCGTATATAGTAAAAACAATAAAATCTAAATAGTTGTAGTGGTACATGAGTCATCGGGAGTGACTCATATTGTTGTGGCTTGGAGTGTCAACGTTGTTTGTTGCTAGGTTTAAAGGTCAACGAACTCCAGACAAAATATTATCACCGTTAGTCGTAATCGTCAACCAGAATTACATTGGAACTTTTTATAATAACTGTAATTATAAATAGACGAATGTGCTCTCTAGGGATCAGTATAATCAATCAGTCAGTCTGTATAACGAATCAGTATAGAGAGCCTTACAGTCGAATAGAGAACGTATAGTTGAACTGTAGCATCATCGAATGGGCGACGATTACGACCGACATATAATATCTCTGTACTTGTATTTAAAGTGATTTTAATATATACTGACTATTACAATTTTACCACTCGTCTCTTTAATAAACTAACACATATAATAATACCACCTCATAGTAACTACATGTACAGTGGCTCACAAAAGTATTCGAACGCTTACATATGCAAAATTGAATGGCCAAAATAATGTACATTCAAGTAATTTGCTTAGACAGGCAGATGTCAGTAGGAAGATGGAAGTCTTAAGATTGTGTCAGTAAAATTTAAAACGGATTTAACAACGTAGGTAGGAGTTGTGATACATTTATTAGAAACACATATTGTAAATTACTCACAAAAGTATTTGAACGCTACATATATTATTAAATGATTTAATATTAATATTTTGTTAATGTTATTTTTTAAAATATTGTAAATACTTATATTTATGAAGTATTCCATCAATAAATATAAAATTACCGGTGCCACTGGCAGCAATGTACCCCCACACCATGACCGACCCACCTCCGTGTTTCACTGTTTGATGTAAATGTCGAATTTCCAATTCCGTATTTGGTTTCCTCCGCACATAATTTTGACCATCTGAGCCAAAAATCTTAAACTTTGACTCGTCCGAAAAGATGACTTGTCTCAAAAAGAATTATCTTTATTAATATAGGTTTTTGCAAAAGTCAAGCTTTTTTTATGATTTACCGCATTAATACATGGCTTCTTTCGCGGCACTCTGCCATGAAAATCATTGTTTCGTAAGATTCGTCGACATAGTTGCGGGTGAACTTCTTTATGAAACATATCAGCTACCATACTTGCGAGTTAAGAAGCGGATGTAGTAGGATTTTTTTTTTTAATTGGCGAATGATAACTTTCTCCTCTCTTCCAGTCAATTTCTTTGGTCGATCTGATCGAGCTTTGTTTGCAAGTGTTCCCTCGTTCTTTGACTTTTTTATGATATAATGTATTGTGGACTTACTTCTGTTCACAATTTCGGCAATCTCGTTATATGATTTGTCGTTCTCATGTAATCGGAATATTATTTCTCTTTCACACTTTTGTTTCAGACTTTTTGGTATTCATTTTAAATACTATTGTGCACACTTTTACGTTACTGTTACTGAAACGATATCCTAACAACAAGTGAACGTACCAATATTTTCATTTAGCAATGATGTTTACATTCGATACAAAGGAAGATGAAAAACTATCAATAGTGTTACAACGTTCGAATACTTTTCTGAGACACTTATTATGAATGTTTCTAATAAATGTATCATAACTCCTGTCTATATTATTGAATCGTTTTAAAATTTTACTGATGTAATCTTGAGACTTTTCCGTCACTATAGATACCAAATTGTTTTAACAAATTAGTTTAGTACATCTCATTTTATTAATTGAAATATGTAAGTGTAAGCGTTAGAATACTTTCGTGAGCCACAGTATATGGTATAGATAAGCTAGCAAGGGGAAATAGTGAAATTTTCATATCTAGTAATTAAACTTTGTACAGTGAAGAGAAATTAACAATATATCCTAGTACAATCGCCAAAAGATGATTCCACGAATTCAAATAAAGCAGTCTTGTCCCATAACTAATAAATGATGTTAATTCCTAGCGAGCGACTGCTTGATCAAAGGAACGCGTACAAAATTTCCTTTACATTAACAGAAATAGGAAGCACGTCCTTGTTTGACAATGAGCTTACAAAGATATCACGAATCTCATTCGTTCAGGCAGTTTCTTTGATTTCGGATGTGAAATTTGAAATTCAAATGAACTATCTTCGTATTGCATGATTATAAAGCTAGAAAAGATAGCAGAATCTAGCAAATTTAAAAATAAGCCTATGTGCCAGATAATTGAAATGTCATTGCTTTGTGACTAGTAGAAATATGATACGAAGCAAAACCTATAAGATTTGTACGTTTCACACCAAACAGAAGTAATTTTTCAAATTGTCACAAGAGTTGTAATAGAACCAAGCAACGAGAAAGATATAAAATATAAAATATAATAGACTAATATATAATATAATATATAAACTAATATACAATATAATAATATAATATATAAAGTATAAAATATAAAACAAACTAAGCTGTGTGAAGAACCTTGTATGACCCATCTCGTTGTAAAGTATAAAAAACAGCAACGAACTTTTCATCGTTATTTCTTTCAAAGTTGTTGATATTCAGTAATCATATTTAGTTTAATTTCTGGGGTAGCGCGATTTCCTTTCGATACCTATACTATGGTTAGATACAAATCATTGAGATAAATTTTACTTCCAATACACGCTAAAATTAGCAGTAGCGATCCTAAAATGTATCGTATTATTGAATGAATTAAATTAGAAACAGTTCCTGGGGATAAAAGAGGATCCCGTATTTGAGTTTTGGAGTTCCAAGAAAGCTTTGTGATCGTCTCCAAATCGAGACGGGTTAAAGGAAGGAACGTGCGCCCAGGATCCCGCATATTTTCCCCTTTAGATATTTTCAGTGACCCGTCTCCGGTGTATAATCTTGAGAAAATTTGGATTTTGCGTTAAACGAATTTCTTTCACTTCGAGCCGGCAGTATTTCACTGGGATATAACGCTGTCGGGCATTCCGGAAGATTAACCTCGCGAGTTTAAATCGTGGCCATGCTCGAATTAAACCTTCGCCGAGTGCTTTCTCATCGCACGGCCATCAGTGTAATCGTTTTTAAGAAGTCACTCGTGAAAATTAACCAGCGACGGTGTCACGGTCAAATATATCGGGTTTTCATTAACCGTGTTTATAAGCGTTCACAAAGTTTGTTAATTTGTAATTAGAGGGATGGAAAGTTCAACGCATCATCGCGTTGCTAAAAAATTTCAAACAGACGTTTCTCCGAAAACTGACCCCTTAATGTTGTAACTTGCTAATACAACTACGGTTTTGCAACTTGCACGTAAAACCATCATCGGCTTGGAACGGCGAAGAGTACATGAGATATTATCACACACTTCCTTTTCATCTACAGTTTTATCAAAATGACACCATTACTTTCTAGATAATTGCTTATACGACAATATAAAAAAATGAATTTTTCTTTTAATAGGATTCACAAATAACAACCAAAATACCATTGACTAGCAAAGCAACAAATCTCGTAGAAAGTTTGGTCCCTTGAAATTTACTGCTCTTCGTGTCCCTATGAAAATACAAAGTTTTAAGGTATCGAGCTATAGATTGGCTCCTGAAGATGTTCGAAACTTTGTATATTATTGCATAAGACATCTGGCAACGGTAAGTCTGAATGGATCAAGTGCAATCAATTCGTTAAGAAGTTGCAAATGCACGGGCATGTTTTCAAGTTCCTTAAGAATGGGGGAGAGAAGCTGCGTCCGATGCAGAAGCACGAAATTCAAGTTCACACAATCACAGCTCTTTACTGGCTGCTATATCGTGCTTAAAGTTCCTCTTAAACTCTAAACATAAGTTTGAAACAAGTTCAGAAGGGGGTTCTCGATCGAATGGAAGTGCCGTGAGCAGATTTCGTTCTCTAGAATTAACTCGGAACTGGCTGGAACGAGATAAGATTTATTTGTACTTTAATTTATTGCAATGTTGGCGTTGCGAGCTCGCGAGCCGTCAAACGAGAAACATTTAATCAGCTAACATTAAGAAGCGAAGAAAAATATCATCTACTCGTATCTTACGTGCTCGGATATTCGCTAGAAAGATTCCCCAAGTCAATCTTTTCTGTCTAAATGTTCAGTCTAAACTTTCGAAGAAAATATTGAGTATACTGATGTGACTGACTGGATATATATTAGAAATATATGCCCAATAACGGAGCACTGAATTCGGACAAATTGAATTATTGCTTCTAGTTCTATTATAGAGATTTTACGAACAACGAATCCGATACCGGAACGTATATAGATTCTCAAGCAAACAACTTTGAAAGTGACGGCTGGCTTTCGTTTAATTATCTATATAACACTATTAAACGAACTATTCTCGATACTACGTCGTTGCATTTGCCTATAAGAAGAAGATGCAGGAGAATGGAAGGAAGAAATTAAAATAATGCTACTGGATTCGGGATCTTAATACCGCTTAGCGAAGTATTATTTCAGCTAAAACTCATTTGTAGCCGCGACACGCTTATTTCATCCTCACTTAGTTTGCGAGCATTAATTGTTCAACTTGTTGCTCACTTATGTACGACGTTTCAGTTTTTTCAAGTATAAAACCTGGCGGGGGGGGGGGGGGAGAGAAACAGGGACTCGGAAGAGAAAAACATACGGTTACAAGTTACAAGACTTTTACGTTTCCCCCGGGAAATTGCCATGGTAATTCCACTTTCTTTGTCCAGAAGGTCTCTAAAATAAAAATTAATATTTGACTCATCTGGCGGAAACGCAAGATCAGCGACAGTTCTGCGCTTACCCTACAATTTGTACGCGGCATTTACGAGTTTCCTTTAATATCTATTGCAATAAACGAGAGAGTAAAATATTCATAAAAAATGTGCGTACTCTTAGGATGAATTACTAATAATAACAGTCATGTAAAAGAAAAATAAATCTCTATATATTGTTAATTACTTGAATAAAAATGTTTCAAAGTTTCGACACGTTCGTCATTTAAAAACAAACGAAAGGAATAAGAAAAGGAATTGTGTGTCATGGAACACAGAAATCACAAATTAATTGTGACACACAAAGGAAATCTACAGGTGTTAACGAAAACCACGAGTAACAAAGTGGTGGTTACAAGAAAAAGGATAGCGGGCGTAGAAAGGTAAGGGGAGAGAAAACACGAACACATTCTCGTAGAACAAGTGTAACTTCTAGTTAGACACGAGAGATCAACCGGCGGTTTCGCCACTCAAGTTCGGGGTCGACGACGAAGTAAATTCTGCTTACCTCTTAACCATGGCGATACTGTTTCAAAAAGGTTAAACGTTTCTCTAACAATAAGAATGCTTTGCGAGATACGTTTTGCCCGTGGACACATACATCGTTAATATAAATCACACGATAAGGATTTGAGCCGTATCATTACGGCGTCTAATCGTACGTTTCATAAAACATCACAACTTAGCGCAATTTCTTGTATTAAAAGTTCTCCTATAAAAGAAGATAATAAAAAAGAAATGTTTCTTTGGGGGGTTTTCAGAAGTAAAAGTTTCCAAGTAGTTACGCCTTTAATTTTGCTTTGTTGAGCCGTGGGTGAAGAGCTAAAACACGTTCTAAGTGACGAGAAATTAAAGTATGGTAAAGAGAAAGGTAAAAGTACGAAGTTAAGGAAAATTCTTTTTATTTATACATGTATTCATTTTCTTCGGAGCAAATCTAAAACAGAATTGTGTCAAACAAGAACGCAAAACGGACATATGCGTGCATTTCTAAACTCGCCCAAAGTATGTAGGAGTGGAATGTAGCTAAAATAAGTTTGGTGAATTCGACACGACATTTTAATAGAAAATGAGCTAGTAGCATGCTTCAAGCAACTCGGAATTCACTTTGACGGAATCGATTTCTCTAAATATAATTCGTAACAGTCTGGTACATTACTGGCAAACGCCACCCGCATTTCCCAACTTCCAGAACCCATTAAAACTGTAAATCAGTTGGCATTCCTATGTATCCGGTGACCAGAACTTGAGATATGTAAGGCAGAAGGTTCAGAGAACTAACTTCCCATCGCCTGCACAATAAATTGAAATTCAAATCTACGATGCTGTACACATACGTAGATTCGAATGCGAGCGTGATTTACGGAGTGTACGTAGTGCAAATTTTGCCCCATTTTACGGATTTCCGAGATCCAATGGATCTGTACAATGAAATTTCCGTGATTTGTTCTATTTTCCTATCAAACTATTTCGCGTTGCCATCAAATGTAATTTGTTCATATCTATGACTTTATACGATCAATCTTTCATCTCATCTTCTTCTAAACTCGAAAGTTTTGCGATACTTTTCAGTAGTTTGGATTTATTATTCATCCTATTGATTATAGTTGGCTCTGTGATGGTTCTCACTTTATGCGTCTCATGTTGGCTCGAATGATCCGTAGCTGTTTATTATGTAAGATTAAATTTTTATAGCCAAGCGTGCAACACGCGTTTTAATTATAATTTCTATCATTTTTCTTTTGTAACCTGACAAAATGCGACAGTATATAGAATATTTCTGATATTGTCTTTCTTGTATAATATTTGCTTTAACGTAACAGTGTTAACAACGAATATTCGTCAATTTACAGCATTATCATACAATAATTGAATCGAAGGATACCGTTTGCACTTGTCTGATTAACTCTTCGTCATCGGCAATTATCGGCAAGGCGTTGCTACGATATCCGCGATGACAGTAACTGAAACACAGTTCGCCAGCTCGGGGGACTAATTTGATAGTGACATCGACTATTGACAGGACATCTTCATCGACTCTCAAGTCAGAATTACTCCCTCTAGAACCTAGTCCATTGATATTATGTATCTACCTACGAAATATCTCGATCACACTTAAAGAGACTTAAAGTTGCAGTTCCTTTAAAATTTAAGCGAATTTCATCTTTTAACTGAATCATTGTTTCTGACATAGTGCGACCGAAGAATTTTTTAACAAGAATTCCTTAGCTTGTTCGAAATTTAATCAGAAAGTCGCGATTTCCGTAAGAATATTAAATGGTCTGTTATCACTCTGCATAAAAATTATCCTACGAAACAGTTTAAATCGGAATATTCGATCGATGAAGAAATTACGTAATGCGTTATCTATCTAGGAGAATGTTACGCATACCTTTATGCGGCGATAAATCAGGGCGAGAAGCTTAAACTATTTTAACAACAATCGAAGACGGATCGCTTTTCACAGAATGGAGGTCGCTACGTCCTTTGATCGCCCTGTGATCATAGCCGAACACGTAAATTGACCACGCGACGTTATGACATTCTCCAAATGACTACTACGACACGTTATGCCATTGCTCGACTGTTACATGAATGTACATACTATTCTAGCTTCTCACTCTCGACAGTCTGACAAACAATGCATTCTGACCTACAAAGCTTTAAGAAGCATCTATGTATTTTATACACGGTACATTTGTCAACGATCTCCCTCTTTCTTTTCTTCGATGCTTCCTCACGCTCCCTAGGAAGCATTAATAAAATTCTAATAATTGTTTTCGCGCACTTCTCAACACTTCTCTTGTTAACATCAATTAGAATTCGAAAATTTGCCAATCGTTTGTGAACACCAAGCGTTTGTAAATTCTATTCCTAAAGCAAGTTTAAATTTTGTAAGAAACTAAAGTCCTACTAAAGTCCTAAAGTATAATATTATTCCTCAGTTACATAACATATTCCT
Source organism: Bombus fervidus (assembly GCF_041682495.2). Classification (NCBI taxonomy): domain Eukaryota; kingdom Metazoa; phylum Arthropoda; class Insecta; order Hymenoptera; family Apidae; genus Bombus; species Bombus fervidus. Next base: position 1,086,013 of record NC_091528.1, on the reverse strand, counting down.
CTATTTGTTTTTAAATTTCTTATATTCCTCAAATATTTTCGTATGTAGATGAAAACACCTGGAAACGAAACTATCAACGAAAAAGTTTCACGTCGAAATAATATCGATTCGAGAGATATGTCCCACATGTATCGCATATAATTCTCGAGGAGCTTTCCAAACCTTTGAAATTTTTAAGACGCATTTTCGAAGGATTTTCAGTTCCAAGAGAGGTATAGTGGGACTACGACGCACGCAGTAAAAAGATATCCTTAGAGACGATTTCGTTACAGTATATATATTCAGGTGTAGTATAACTTAGAGACGCGGCACAGTGAAGACGAATTTGCGATTCATGTTCCCACAGGAGTTTCTGAGGATTCGAGTCGCAAATTCCTTGCAAAGTCGCCTTGGTAGCTTTGTCAAGCAATGTCCATTGATTTGGAAATTACATACCACTCTGACTTCGTTTCTATACTTTAAAATTGTCAGGCACCATGCTTTTTGTACGAAACCTTGTTCGATTTGTTGCAAATTCCCACTTTTAACACATTGTTGACCGGCAATTTTATTGAGAATTTATCTCATGTCACCGACTATTATTTCGTAATTGGATGTGGAAGTAAAACAATATAAATAAACATTAATAAATTTTATTTATTATTCAATTTTTAATATTTCTTTTTCGTATGATAAACAGTGTAACAATCACCTACTGTGTAATGGTAAACAACAGCTTTTGCAAATATATCTAGTTTCGCTGCGTTTTCCTTTTAAAGAGCATACTCTACAAGCTCTAGTCGGATTTGTTTTTCTACCAGTGAATATTTTTTCTAAGATGTGGTCTCTTAGTTGTCCGGAAAGCCTGAAGAATGCATCATTATAAGCATTATTAGAAATTCGAGAAGCGTCAGGTGCAATGCTGCATTCTTTGGAATCCACAGTTATCTATTCTCTAGCTACTTCCAGTAGAAATTTTTTGTATCTTGTTTTATTTTCTGGTAGATAGGTACAGTACATTTTATATGCATTGAACAAGGTACAGTTTATCAGAAAAATGCTAATTTTTTGGACCACTTTAAAGTTTTTCGTAAAATACTGCTATACGTTAACTACTGATCTGCACGATCTACCGCTTTCATGTGCTTACTGTATTGTAATATGCACATATATTGTAATATGTAATATGCAATAATTTTTTTTCCGATTTCTATTTGATTGACAAGACTTGACGGGTCTTATAAGCGAGAGACACAGCTTGAGGTATGCTGACCAACAATTGCACTGTATAATCTCCAACAGCGCACTGAGAAAACAACGTTGATGCGAAAAAAGGCGCATCACGAGTTTACTCGTAGCCGGTCGGCAACATTTGGGCATGAAGACACGAGTTAACTCGTGGCAGATCAACAATGTGTTAATAAGATAAAAGATTACTATACTCATATTCTGTATATTTGTAACTTCAAGTACATTGAATAATTTCTTGATTCTCAGAAGTGCCAAATTCATCAAAATATGCTGTATTGTGCGCGCGTGGATACCTGTATGTGCTTCAATAATAGGAACATCCTCGAGATCAATACGCAATGCGTATCGATAAAATATAAATTCCTCTTAACCGGAAGGATAATAATTTGGGTCACGGCAAATCTACGAAGGAGTATACGTGTCAAGTAGCGATATCAAGATTCTCTTGTACATGTTACAGAGCTTGTGGGCGGTGATTGAAATGACCGCAATGCTCTGCGGCAATGTTCAGTTCGCTAGAACAGATTCTGATCGTTCTCTCCGTTCTGTTCCATAAAATCGGAATAATCTGAATAAGTTGTACTCTAGAAGGCGGACATAAATCAAACTTTCTAGTAGCCCCCTGAATATATCTTTGCAGAATCAAATCAAATAACCGATAACAAAATCGTACAACAGAGAACTTCCCTTCACGAATAAATTTCCAATGTTATTCCAGACATAACCGTACACGATTGCTGCACTATAACGAGCGAAAATTTTGCTTTCTTTTCCTGCGTGGATGATTGTAAGAAGTTTGAATCTTTTTAGAATTTATTCGTCTGTCCATCGTATACCTTTTCCCACGATAAATTAAACAGGTTAAAGAATCTGAAATTCTCCGTAAGCGGTCGCGAATAAATTTCAGGGTATTACTTCGGTATAAATAACGTTGGTTTCTCGCTTCTTCGCGAACGGAAGAACCTTATTCATTTACATCCGCAGCCAGAAATAGCGTCGTACGGTTTCCTTCTCCAACGTTGCCAAGAAATCAGGAAAAGCACAGAAAACGTAGCAAAAGACAAACGAGTTTTTCGTCAGTCAAAGATCCTACCAGCCAAGGCAATTCTGACCTATTCGTGTTGTTATGTCGTGGTCAAAGTTCTTTCTTTTCTCTCTCTCTCCCCATCCGAAGATAAACGTCCAGTGACGTTGAAGCCATAATCTTCTTAAACTTTCAAGACTTTGCCTTGGAAAGCATGAAAATTTCGAAAAACAACGGAAAAAACGAAAAAAGGCCAAGACCCTTTGCCAGATTGCAAGTACGAGAAAATGAAAACGAGGGGGAGGAACGAGGTCATAAAGAAAACATCAAAGAATTTTTAGTAAAGCGATAGAAATTTCATTTATCCTTCCTATTCCGTCGACTTACATCAAATACATATTGATTTGACATCGAAATCGTGATATGGGGCGTAACGTGCCCTCGCGGATTGAAAAATAATTTACTGTATGATTCGATAAAAAGTAAGATATTACGAGCCTGTGAATCCATGGAAAATTACATTTTAAGCTTAATACAGTTCCCTCCGTAACTCGGAAAATTCGAAATCGATAAAAACGTTACAGCATAAATGAAAAGTTCTAAATAGACTCTAAATATGCAGGAAGCGCAATGCACAACCGCAAGGATTTAGAGGACTTTTCGAATGATTTCCACGAGCTGTTTGAAAGAGGTGAGAGCAGACGATAAGATCCAATTATCGAAAAACAGTTTATCACACGGCCGAGCAAAAGGATAAGCCCGAAACTAACCTTCCAGTACTTTTCTTGAAAATGGAAGTAGACTGGAGAAACGTCCGGTTGTCACCGTGTGCGACGTTGAGAAGCAAGATGAAGCACCGATTGTTACCTTTGTGATATATGATGCAAAGACACGCTGGAAAATCGCTTTAGATCAGATATTAGAAAACATCAAAAATAGAAATACATAGATAATTCGTGTATGATTTAAAGTATAAGCATATTTTATCATTCTCGACTGATCATTAATCGGCTAACGAAAATAAATAGGATAAAGCATACTGAGTTCGTGAGGTAATTATAAAGAGGTATCGATCGAATTAATAATGATACCAAAGCATTCGGTTAAGATCGACTAACAAGATGAACAAAGTTTGTCTAATTTATTAAATATCAAGACTTACTATACTAATCTACCTCAGTTATAGCACATAGCTCTTAAGCTACGTCAAGCTACGTTAAGCTACGTTCCTGTTTAAGCACTTAGTGTTATCGAAAGTTATAGAGTAGTTTATGTTAGCAAAAGTTTGAAACCGCTGCAAGATTCTCATCATCGATGAAAACTCTTTTCCATTTGCTCCCACATACCAATGCTTCCACTTAAACCAATTATCTTCGGATTAAAAGAAACATTTATTACATGGTAAAGCCTTGTCGTCCTTAATTTTCTCTAACGTTACTATACACGAAAGAGCTTAAGGTCAATTTAAGTCTGGCCTAATATTATCACAAACACCGATCCGGCGGTAAACCAAACGATAAATCGAGCTTAAGTTTTGTTCGACCATTCCATAATCCAACCTAATAGACACTGTTTGTTTCGATCCAATCATTCGTATGATGCCATTTTCGAACTCTGTGACTACTGTGAATATTTCCTTTCCGGTTCCAACTACTTACTTTTGTGACTTTTTAGAGTTTACTATGGAGCAGTGGTAGAAAATAATCTATACCTCCATGGGCTTCCCTTCGGTAATATCATACTAACGTGAAATTCACTGTGATGAAATTGGGACTTAGAAAAACTTCTGTAAAAATAATTTTACCACAGGGCATTGTTTCTAAATTGTAAGAAAAATTATAACAATGAGAAAATGTTTCAGGGAATGAGAAATTTGAAAAATAAAACACAAGGTAAGTAGAAAAATAACGTATATTACCAAGAAAAAGATTTCACCAGTGACTCTGGAAGTTTCAGATCGTCGTTTTCTCAAGTTTCTGTTAATTCAGTTGTTCAGACACCTCCAACATGTATCTAAGCTTTAACGAACTGATCGATTTTATGAACACATTATATTGCGGCGTATACCATACCGTTTAATTGTTTCTTTCGATTAGTGCGGCGTTCACAAATCCAACAAGATCCAAATCATAAATCGGTACAAAATTCGATAAATGATTACAAGATAATTGTCAAACCCTGTAGCCACGAGCGAAGCTATTTTCCGCCATTATTAATGACCGGTCGAGATTTTCTTTTCTTTTCATCACTGGTCAAGAATAAAGACAGAGTTAGCCAACTTATTGCGTTTTATTAATTGCCTCGACCTAGTTAGTAATCCCGACCGAGCTCGATAAATAAGCTAACGAGTAACGAAGACGTTTCCGAAAAGTAGAGAACTTCTACGTCACAAAATAATTAGTTTTATTTCTTCTCTCGCAAATACTTTAACTGCTTATAAAATCGACGTCAGAGGCAGGAAGAAAAACGTGTTCGTTAAGGAAATTCTGAGCAGATTGTGTTTGTTACAGCGAATAGAGAAGCAACGGTACAAAATAGATTTCTCTTGTATTCTCTTAAATGGAAAAAATAGGATTAATGTGGAAGTTTCAAAAACAGTTGTTTAAAACGACCCCCTTTAGTTCTGTTGTTTCAAGGTTTTGCTACAAAATCTGCTTTTCTAGTTTTTGTGTCCCTTCTACCCCTAAAAACACTTCATTTGTATTTTAGAACGATTCTCAAACCTCTCAAAATGTATCTGAAAGCATTTTATCTTACTGTTAATTAAAACAATTTTGTACATGAAATGGTTAATAATGTTTTAGTTTGAAATATTCGATGTTTTGCTATGATTTATCCGTACCAAAATAACAATCACGTATAATTGATATTTTTTATGTTTCAGGACGAGAAGAACCAATTGCTCATCACAAACCTCTGGTTGAAATTGGTGAGCCCTTTTTTTACATACATATTACCAATACTTATCGATATTTATAAATATACATACATATCGAAAGGTTCTATCAAATTAGAAATTTGACGAGCTAATTTCACACAATAATTACAATGAAAATAGAGAAATAATTAACAATTTCTCTCACGTTTGTGGATGCAGAATTGGAAAATAAAGAAAATCCAGGAAAAATTCCACTCATAAGATTGAAATAATTGGATCGTTCTGTGATCTCGTAATAATAGAACTTTCTGTTACTCAACAAACGGAAATGAAATCAAATTCATTACAAGAAAGATATTTCACGTTACAAGGAAAATATATTAAAGGGTACCCGAAACAATTTAGCCTGATCAATGATATAACAATTTGAAGAGATCATTAATTTAATATTGCAACATATACAAGTCATAAGATTCGTATTTAACATGTGACTTACGCGAAATGCCGAATACTTCAATCGATTTTCCAAATAGACAAACATGTGACATTGCTGCACATTTGAATTAATACTATTAATCAAAAAGTGATCAAAGAAATAATTATATAAAGCAAGTTCAGCATAATGTGGGATAAGGATAATGTCTATATTGTAATTTATGTAACCAAGCCTAATTTCTCGGCCAATGAGCTGAAATGAATAAACTACTACTATTAATCAATAAATTATTGTGCAAGAAAGTCCTGGCCGAATTAATCACGGTCCTTGACTACCGTATATATGCATTGCACAAATTTCAAACCATTTAATAAAGTTTCCAACGGTGTTAATTCTACGCGAATATCTTCGACATCTAGAACTTGGTAAAATAACTCGTGATATTGTTTTAAAGTTCGAATGCTTGATCATAATGGATTACAAAAGTCGATCGCTATCTTCGATTATCATAAAACGCACGAATTCCTACCGATATAATAAAGCGACAGTGCTAGAACCAACGAGTGAATTCCATGAGAATATCCTACAATTCGATAGAGGAAATATCACGTGACATTATTTCGAAGTTCGAATCGTGATCATAATAGATTCTTATCAACTGGAACTACAATATTAATAGAGTCACGGGCAACAGGTACTCTCACTAAGGTGGCTGAAGTGGCGCACCCTTATTAGGGTAGACTACCGTAATATTTCCTTTCAGGAGGTTTCGAACCGCACTTTAAAACGCTTGTCGTTGCTCATTTCCAACGGCTTATGCCTCGTCAATCCTCGCCCTCATCCACCTCTATCAAGCTGCGCCATGAACGGCTTTACGATGACCCAAATTCACAGTTAACGATTCGACGATGATGTTTTGCCCGATTGACAAATCGACCGGCCATTCCCGCGACCTATGTTAACAATTAAAACGAGACAGAAGCACCGTTCCATCCTCAAATCCCCTGCCACTGATTGTCGTTCGACGATTCAGAGATTAATATTTAAGATGATCTGGGACGTTGATAAATTGAACGAACGATTACAAATAGAACGATGATTTTGACATCATCGGACGTGAGCTGTTTTCGATAGATGGATTGAAACTGAATAGATGATTACAAATATCCAGGGCACGCGTAGACTTAATTTTGGAGATTTCTTCGTTTATGGAATAGTAGAATTCTTATGCATATTCATATCGCAATTTAATTGTAACTTAATAGCAATAAAAAACAGGACCATATTGTGACGATTGGAAACAGAAACTGTTTTAATTTGAGATTTTATTTCGCTGGAATAATAATCCCTATATCTGACACATGAAACGTTGTAATCATTCATTAAGTATATTAGATAATATACCATTAATTTTAAAGCACAATGTAAATGATTACATGCAAATAGATTAACGTAATATACAAGTTCTGATTTTTTTTTAAATAAATTCCACACGAAGTTAAACGACCTAGATTATTTCTTTCCTCTTTAAGAACAATTCTCACTTTCAATCCGCGTATTACACGTACTCTTTTTACTAAAAGAAACGCAAGCGTACATAAACAAATGGAAAGTATTTGTTCGTCGCTTTTTAATCTTTTTCGCCTACCTTTGGATGTCAAGTGCACGTAGTATAAGAGAGAACCTAATGCACAGCTGCACTTGACTTGCAGCGCCTGATATCTTTTTGAATGTAAGTCACTGAGATATTCAACAACTCCGAGATAAGACTTCGAGATATTCAAGATATGTTTGACGTTTTCACATATCGAAACCACGTCCTACATATTTCCTGATAGCATTTCTATCAAATATATTTGTATTTCAGCAAAGAAGAATAGGACGATCGAATCCAAATGCTCTTCTGTCAGTGTATAACTTCTGACTTATGCAATTATGTGGAAATAGTAGAGTACCTGCTTTAATATATACCTTCCTTAATATGAACGTTGAAAACTTGGGGAAATAATACAAAATAGTAACTAAACTATCTATTTTCCATTTAAATTATTACCCTTCAGAAACAAAAATCAATATGTTGAAAAATTGGAAACCTTGATATAATCAATCAAAAACTTTCAATATTAAAATTTGGATACGCAGATAGTAATCAACAAGAAACAATTTTCGTAGACGATATTAATAAAATCAATTACCATTTTAAAACAACAATACTGGTTCAATTTTGCAAATAAAGATATGATACGAAGGGACTTGACGAAAGTGCGAGGTAATGTGAAAACGTTAAGTACAATATTATGTACTTCGTCTTCAAATCCTGCTAATTCTCCGTGAATCTATATCAACTACTGTTACGTCGCATTTGCATAGTTTTCATTGAGATCATAGGATAGGGAATGCAAAGGTACGTACCATATTCCCGAGTTCTCACCACATTGGCACGCGAGAAATACGTATTAAGCGAACATGCACCAAGTGTCCCGTAATTTGCATATGTGCAAGGGATTCCATGTCAGCTGGTCGTACATTGATTAGTTATTAAAGACTCGAATGCATTTACAGTACACCCATAATGTCGTATTTATACCGTAATTACAATCTTAGACGACTAGAATACCGACAAAATAATTGTTGACTTAGAATATGTATACGAAAACAATTTTTTAATGAAACGATCATCCAGAATCTGTTACACTGTTTTTACGTTTGACGTCAAAGAAATGTTTAAGTTCCTTTCCCTGAGTTTCCCATCGCAATCAATCATACACAGGGGACAGATTAAGCGAAAAAATCTCGCTGACAAGAAGGACTTTCCGATAACCCCGATATTAGAGAAAAAAGAAACATTGTGTGTCTAGTGTGGTAATTTTATCGATATCTAGAAATTGACTATAGAAGCAGATTCCAAATCATTCAGTTCCTTGCAGATGAAAAAGAAGTATGATTTATAAGAAATAGGAAATATGAACATAACCTATATAAATCTCAGCTCGTAGTAAAACACGCATATAAATATCGTGCTTTCGTAGCTTTAAAATTCATAGGCAAATGATATGAATAATATAACTCACCAAAATAATGTTCACTAATTGATCGAATGCATCATCAGATTTTCAGGTCAGCTGCTGTCGCGTTCATCTTTCGTGTTTCTTTCTTCTTTCTTACAATTATTATTCGCGAAATCAACGCAAGTACATATATGCAGTCGGCCACAAAAAGATTCGGACACTGTACAATTTTAACCTGTAAACTCTATATTTCCAGTAAATATACGAGGACCGACAAGAATATATTACATTAGGTTACACTACACTATACGTATATATAAAAATAGAAAAAATCTTTTGAGTTATTATTGTTCGTGATTGTACATATAAGCACTTTACCACAGTATCGACTTTAACTGATCTATGAAATAAATTTCGAACGTATCAAAAACTCATTCGACACGAAGCATCAGTTTACGTCGTCACGCAATGAAAACGAGGTTAAGAAAAACCGCCTAATCGAGTATATCGCCGGCATTTGTTGATACGCGAACGTCAACACGACACGACGTTGTTTCTCGTAATTAATAAGGCAAACATTTACATTCTCGGAATTCTTGGTTATTTGACCTTCGACTATTACTTTTTTCTTTATTTTGATCGATTCTTTCAAGCAGTGCCTCTCACCACTATTATGACGCGAAGCGCGGGAAACGACAGTGCGTTTGGCACTATTTCTAGTTCCCCATCTATGCATGACATTTAGACAACACTAATTATACCAATTATAATATTATTTAAATTACTTATTAAGTACAAGTAACTATTATTGCTTATAAATTTATTTTCAAATTTTTCGATTTTTTTAATGAATTATATGTACAATTTTATTGAATAATATGCATTTCTTAATTCGATTTGCATATGTAAAGATGTTGGTTTGACTTTTGAGGCAAAATTAGTTGATCGCAGCCTAGCAAGCTAAATGCTAGTTACACAGCATATGTTGTAATTGCTTATTAGTTTTAATCTTGTTACTGTGCAAATTTATAATCGATAGTGCAAAGGAATCAATAGATATAAAGCGATAAGATGTATTAAATTGAAAAATGATCATCTATGTATTTCACATAGGTTAATGTATTTTGCAATTTCTTGTGTATCTAAGTCAATATCTAAGTCAATATCTAAGTCAAATGTACTCGAAAAAATTTCGCTTATTCTTGTATCTTTGAAATAAGATTTCAAAAATAGGATTTCTATTTTATTACTCTTATCTTTATTAAAATTTAGAGAATATTATATTTGAATTACTTTCTTATTCTTAAATATGACATATAAAATTCGTACATTTATGTTAATTGTTAACAAGTACTATTTTATTTATACTCAAATGTCGAATGAATTTCTGAAACAATTTTTCAAACTTACTAAAATCCTACAATAGAGAAAGGTGTTTCCTTGTACATAGAAAAAGTTTCACAGTGTTCCATTACTGCTGTTCAGATTCTAAATCACTTCAAACAAAAACAATATATATGAAGCTTAGAAGATTTCCAGGAACGTGCAAAGTGTAAAAATTGTAACGAGTATATAATAAATGGACATAAATCTTGCCAACAGAAAACGTATATGCACAAACTCGTTATATCTTATTGAACATTTACTACACGTCCATTAAATCCAATATATTACACAATACTCATACATAGAGCAAATATTTATGCATTCAATTAAGGTTTGCATTGCAGCCATGTAATCGTTACACAAAATTTCGGTATTTTTAACAGTAAAAATGTGGCAAGATATAAAAGGATTCGATGCAATTATTCCAACCAGTCGAGTGCTGTTACTTAAACGAGCAAAAACACTTGTAGACGATGTACTAAGATGCATGTAATTCAATTAACCATCAAGGATGCACTATGGCCTAATTGATATCGAATTTATCGGCTATAGAGTTTGAGAAGCTCGTCTTGTAATTTCCATCGTAATTGGAATTTTAATACTACATCAGATTCATCAAATTTGATTGGGGGAATTGATTATTGAATTCGGCAGGACCGTTTTATTATTTCAGAAATATCTCGTCCGTCTCTTGATTTAACACGATTTCCAAGAGTTTACGGCTAATGAAATTTGTCAATCGTCATATTCTAATTTCATAAAGGAAACAAATTATATTTTCATATATTTTATCATTACTTTTTTCGATTTGTATTTAGAATTCTTTTTTTTTTTAATAATTTATTAGCTTGCATTTTATGTACGTTCCGTACGTTCCTGCACTTTTACGATACCCATAAATGCATAAACATCTGCAGTCTAGTCACGATATGTCAGAGAAAATGGGTTCTCCGATCTTCAGTTTAAATAGAACAAGCAGCATTTTTCTCGGCACGAAACGCTTCACCTTCTTTAGTTCTTATGCTGTCAATGGTAGAAAAATGTTTTCTGGTCAAATTAGTTTCACGAGGTAGGTACTAGCCTACTTTAGCGAATTCAGAATTCAGAAGCGCTTCGATCGGGACATCAACGAAGTAGTTCCGAGGCAAGGCTGAAGTGCATTCGCCTAACACAGTCGTAGCGGGACATACATAGTTACGTGAAAATCCACGATTGCAGAAACGAACTTCTCGGTAGGGTGTAACTTCTTGGCCTCCACTAGAAAAGAGTGGAGCACGACTCGAGTAGGCGGAGTGCTCGCGTGTCTGTGAGCTTTAACGGCTCTATGGTATTATGAGCGAAGTCAGCGCTAGGTGCACTCTCTTTCCCTCTTTACTATCTCACTATGCGTCCCTCGCTTCGCTTCACCCTTCTGTTAGCCTCCATCGCGTCCCTATTTCCGTTTCTCACCCCAGTTTTGTGCGTTCACCTAAGAGAGATGAGTAGGAAAGATGGACCGAGGGATTGGAGAGAGGAAAAAGAAGTTCAGCTACTCAACCTGCCTCGTACAGTGTCCCCTATAACGACGAAAACAAGTTTTCCTTCTTTCTTTCCTTTCTTCTTCCTTGTTTTCATAAAAGAATAATCCGCTAGGCTTAGCCCGTGTAAGAGATTTTCCAACAGAATGTGTGGTAAATGATATTCAGTTTTATACAAAACCCTACCGTTTTATCATAGCTTTAGAGATGTAATTCATTAAGAATTTTTATTATTTTCGGCATTCATTGTTTACGCTTCTTAAATTTTTGTTTAGGCTCGTGTAACGCCGAATAAAAGCTGGTTATCGATTTTTCATTCCTAATATCCGGTCGTATTGGATACTTGTATTTTAAAATACTTAATTGTTGTCAACCTTCTATTTTTAAAGGTGCGACGAATCGAAGATGATTTTCAATTAGTTCATTTCATTTGTATACTATGCACACAGCGAATATGCAATTGCTGCTGCCAACTAACAGCTATCAATGACAGGACGAGATGAGTCAGAAGCACCACAGGCAGCTAGAATCCTCGTTTGATTAGGTTCGTTAATGTGCCTGCCACTGTCAATTGAGACGGACTGATATTCTCTAGTAATCCGCTGAGGGCACCTTATCGGGCTGATATGTTATTGGCGCGGATCAGCGTGTATTCGCTTTATATATTGCATACATATTTGATTAAAAAACTACTGTCATTCGGATGTTACCCTATGTATTGTAATTGGTATCTTTAGAAACTGCAAAAATTTGATATTAGAGAAGCTGTTTTAAAATACACGATGAAAATTTATTTTATTAATTCATTCATGAATGATAAAAAACATTTCGCAAAAATCTCAGTATAATCTTCTGTCATGTTTAACATTAATTAAAGTTTATAGATGCGGTTAATATAAAGTCATGATCATTGATGCATCGCTGCTATATAGTATGAGTGATTTTCTTGATTTAAAGGGATCCTAAAAGGGATTTCTAAAAGGATTATCAGTAAATGGAGATCAAAGATAAGTTCCAGAAAGTTTCATCCTTAGAATTTCGTTTAAATGAAAGTTAAATTAAACCCAATTGCATAGTCTTTCATTGATAAAGATTTCGAACGCGATTATCTGTAATTTTCTCATACGATTATTCTTATGATTTTTTCTTCTTTCACAGTTGCTTCTATAGTAATTTTAATTATAAATCTCAATCATTATTATAATATCTTTTAATTATAATAAAATCTCAATACGGTACGTGAATCTTGTGCCTTTTTTATTTTTCCATTTTTTCTTTCTATTTTTAGGATTTCTCCTTTTTATATTCGATTGATACATCTTATTACTCTTGGGAGGATAGTATTAAGCAAACACTCATTTAACTCTTATGAAAAACATGTATATTGAAAAAGCTTTTAGGAAAATCAAATTACTTCATTTTCCTAATCTAACATACATATATATACATAAACAAAATCCGTCAGCCGCGTTATAAAATGATACTTTGATCTATATAATAACGTATTAACAATATTACCTTATGAACAAATTAAAGTATTAAGTTTTTATCCAACCGGACACAAGTCGAAAATTTTATTAGAAAATCAGAAAAACGCAAAGATTCATGAACTAGGTACATACGCGAAGTACCAAGCGTGCTAATATTACTGATATTTATTCAGAGAGAAGCATGTTTCCTGCAAACGGTTTGGCATCCGCAGAGAAGCGAGCAAATATTCCTTATACATATACGGTGGCACTTGGGGTAAATTCAGGTCATACAAGCAATCGAGAGTGTATTAACTAGCTCTCAACGAGAATTGAGTTACGCCGTGAGTTCGTGGTCCCTGATCAAAAGCCAGTGATGTATTGTAAACGGAAGGTGCAAAATTTTACCCTATTTGCCGTAAATTCACGCGATTCGGCTCCTCTGTGACTAGTAATTTCTAAAAATTTCATGCTCTCTGCCACGAAATTTGTGTGAGCCAGCGACTCTTAGCAATTGGACATTTCTCGTCATCATCCTATCTGACAACTTACCCTAAAATTTTCTCGATTTTCCAATGTCTCCGGTTTTCTGCTCGGAGATAAACCAACTATATCTATATGAATTTCACGAAATTTTAATAATTAACGCGTAGTATTTATTACTTCATCTCCATATTTCCTTTTTTATGTGAACAATCTTCTCACCGTTGAAACTGTATTCCTCTGAAATTCAATCGTATCGTAATTATGCTAAATGCAAGAAACGATCGGGTCATTATTTCAATTGACGTCCATTTTCATGTACGATATTAATTTATCGCTTAACAATCTTCGGTGTTCTACCGTAAGGCATAATTCAATAAGAAGCAGGAAGGGCGCTAAATGAATTGTGTTTGATTCAATAAAATTCGCCAGGTATTCGTCAAGGTACGAAACCGTGAAAAATTGTAAACTTGGGGCGCGAAACAACCCATCTCTACGTGCCAAGCTCAATTTCACTTTGACGTGCCTTACATTGGTCCCGAGTTACTCAGCGGTTTTACGAATCGCTATTTTTCTTTTCCTTTTTCTCTTTATGTACCACACATGCACAAACATGTTAGAAATTGCACAGGTTGCTAACATATAGATGGAAATACACCATACAAGTTAGAAGTATTCTTACGCATGTTTTTGTATATCTACTAACAATAAGTTTGTAATACCTACTGAAAGATAGATCAAATTTACATGAAAGTAAGAATTAGAAGTAAAAATTTCATACTCTCTAAGTTTCAAAGCTAGTTCTAGCTTAAATATTTACAAAAATATATCTTGCAGATTTTAAAAGTAGAAAATTAGATACATGGTATGTTTGCCCTGGTACATGTGTCGAAAACATGATTGTTTTAGTTGTGGAATTCCTTCAACTCTTCTTCTCTTTCATGCTCCTTCCCTGAATTCGTAAATACGTTCACTCGTTTACATCAAGTTCTAATACAGCGCCGTTCGCAACTTATGTATATCGATTTTGGCACAATGAAATTAAGAAATGCGTTGTCGAAAATTGCTCAAGAAAATTATTTGGCAGACTAAATTAATTCTTTAAGACACGAAAACGTAAAATTAGAAATAAAATAAGTTTCATTAATCATATTTTTTGGTATTAAAATTAAATGAATATATTTATCAAAACAGCGAAGTAGAATTGCTGTGAAAACAAAATTATACTAAGAAACTAAAAACATGGATTGCATCGAACGTGAAAAGAATGTAACTTTGTATTTTTAAATGTTATTATGTAGTATTATTCACTGCTTTAATATGGAATTAAATTCGCTACGGGTTACATAAAATTTTACAGTAGTATGGAAACTTAAACATAAAATATTTCCTTCCAAAGATATGTATATACAAGAATATTGCTTGCTACGTATAAAAGTAATAAAACGAAATAAAGTTTTACTATATAAATGATGAACTCCTAAAAAGTATGTTGCCATTAGTAGAACGGAATAAGCCAGCTGAAAAATACTCGCATTTCAAAGCATGATGTTAAACAATGATACGTGATTATCAACAGGATATGAATTTTCAAAGAGTACTACCATACATATTAATCCTTGCACCGTTACAGAGATGGAAACATATTTTGTTACTGAGAAGTAACAAAGTAAGTAGTAAAGTAATTGAAAGAAGTACAGAAGTAAAGTTATTACTCAATAATTACGTAGCTATTATTCGAAGATCTTTATTCGAGAATATTTTACAATCTGGTGATATAAATTTCTCAGCAAATGTATGTATAACCGAAACGCGATCGAACTGTTGTTTATCCATACCTAGCTTTATCTCTTATCTTTTGGTCTTTTTCATCACATCGAGACAGTTACGTAGTTTCATCGACTTGTTCTCGAGATAACAATGAACAGATTTTTCAGCTCGTGGCGGTTTAATTAAGCTTCGACGAAAAAACGACTGAATCAGCGTCCCTTGTTTGCATTAATAAAATAGAGATTCGATGCTTTTCAGTTACGATGAATTTCATTTTAGGGAAAAACAAAATTATGCATTGGCCGTTACATCTTCGATACTACACGTTCAATGGTGTGTATGCGTCAGCTTGTAAAGTACAATTAAACCAATAGAGGATGCATATATACATTATCAAGAACCGATGATTAAACGATCGTTTTCATAAACGGTTATACATATCGAAACGGGTGTATAACGTTGATATGTTGTATTTAACATGCTCCAGAAATTGGGAAATATTAGTCAGCTCATTAAGAATCGCTTGATTCATTAGATAATCTTTTATTTCTGTTTCACATACGGGTAATGATAACAATGATAAAGAGTAGAAACGTTTACAATGAGACAACGAGCATTCATAATAGCTTTAAAACATTGGTATCTTGAACAAAGGCGAGTCAAATCAACTAGCTTTCGCATATTCTTTTTCCCTCGATGATCTCTTTCGATCTACCTATGGTATCTTTGTTTCCATCTTCGTTACTACCCTCGATTCAATCCCATATGCCTTGTGATGAACTTGGTGGCATGGTTTAATTAAGTCACTCATCCGAGGAAAGTGAAGTATGTCTGTGAAACCGATGATATATGTATTTCCAGGGCAAGCATTTTCAGAGAAACGCAGAATCTTCGAGGTCGAGAAAATAATCAATTTACTCAAAATTATCATCCGACAATTATTTTTATGGAATATTAGAAATTACAAGTTTGAATAAATTGATATGGTCATTGTTGACGTAGTCTTTCCGCCATGGAATCGGAATACATAGATTTCATAAATTTTATAGAAGAAATCCAATCAAAAGCGAAGAAAGGTCTAAAGTATCTTAACGACTTTATATTCCAACATAATCTTCTCATCATCTGTTCAGCCGCTCTCTGCTCTTCGCGTTTGGACGAACTTTGGGAAACGCTCTAATTACGTCCTTCAGCGAAGAGAATGGAGACTTAAAATTAGTTGCGAAACCAGCGATCCGGTTTCCTCCTGAAGAGACTGCGCAACGAAATTCTCAGGACATTTTATCTTCATTTAATATCCTCAGATGTTGTAAATTATGGTTTTAACATCCCGCAGTATTTAAAGTAAGAGAAGCAACAACAAAAAAAAAAGAAAGAAGAAAAGAGGAGAGAGGGGAGAACAAAAAGAAATCTTAAAAACTATTTAAAAGACGGTAAAACGAAATTCGGAATGTTCCAGAGATTTTTTTTTTTTTAATACATCAGTAAGAAATAGACCGTACCGTTAAGCAGTTAATGCTTTCGAAGGTAATTCAGAAAAGGTAGTATAAAAACTTGTACGTGGAAAATGCAAAAGAATCTTGCCCGCAGCACTTTAAATGAACTTCTTGGATAGTTTGAAACTGCTGCCCCAATTCCAAGGGTGAATCCGAATAATCAGCCTCGCGAGTTTATACGCGAAACGCTCCATCAAACGTTCAAATCTTAAAGCTAGCAAAGGTTTTAAGTGGTTTCTGCCTTCGATTCGCGATTCGCTCAATGTATTCGTTAATATCGTTTAACGTTTCTCATCATAGAAGATCGAAAGAGCCATTAGTAGTCGGTTCGACTTCTGTAGCCTGCACGTGCAACCGCTGAGAGTCTAAGTCAAGTTTTGGTCAGAGTTTTCGATCGACGAGTTTGGAAGACAACCAGCGCGCACAAGCTACTAATCGGCCAGAAGTTAAATCAAGCGAAAATATAGTACAGCTAGTTAGTTACAGTTCGTTGAATAGTTCAACTTTTATTGGCGCTAGGAACGGCGGCGGGCTTTAAGATCGCGAATTCGAAGGAATTGCAGAAAGAGCACAATGTTACACAAATTAGAAGGAAGGAGCGCTTAATGTCCCGTGAATTTTAACTATGTACGACTCTTGTGGCGATTCGAAGATTTTCGCCGAATTTTTAGCACAATATATCTGCTAGTTCATGTCACACAAGCGGCTGTTATTATTAACAGCCGTAGTACATTAGCATTAATACATTCTGTAAGCTTCCTGGGTGCGGTATTTTATCAAATATTCATTATTCAATAATACGTGCTTCGAAGAAAGACCTGTTCTGGAGGTAGAAAATCCATTGTCTTTTGCTCAGCGAACTTGCCTTTTACATACTTTTCCTTAAGTAATAACTTTGACATATTTCTGATAAAAGAAAATCGCAGTTTCAGGAAAAGGATAGCCGTGTTTTAGTAGCAGCAAATGCATTAACGTGCGGTATTCTTGACCTATTGTACAAATTTTCCAGGGCAGAAGACAAAAGCAAAACGGAAGACAAAGCGGTATGCCGATGCGACGTCGTAGATCAGGTCCTCTGACAAATCTGTTGATCGCATTCGCGTACCAACGGGACAGCGATCGGAATAGCCCGGATTCGAAGGAGCGATAATTGAAATTGTCAAGATTCCCCGCTCGACAAATTTAGCACGGACGTGCCGTTGAATCCTTTGCAAGATTTTCGTGTAATGTCAACAACGGAATCTGTGTCGCGACCGAGAGAAAGGAAGAAGGCGAGATGAAAATCCGAAGGTGGAATTTACGATTGGTCCTTAGAAGTCGAAGGTCTTTCGACGATTTCCACTCTCTACAGTTTGGTCAAATTACCATTAAATGGAATCTTACGGGTACCGTTAACTTGCTTTTTCGCTCATCCTACGGCGAATTCGGTACATTCGATCAAAATCGGTCAAGCATTTTAATTAGTTTGTCGGAGATCAATTGACAGTGAAACGAATATAAAACAGTAGAAAACAGTCGTGATGCGATTTGAATCCAAGAGACGACTCAGTTTTATGTTTATGGATATTGCAAGGGCGGGAATCGTGCTGCACTTCCAAAAGAGGGAAAATTGGGGCAAAGTTCGGAATTATTCTTCGAGAGAATTGGACATGGAAATCATTAAACTCGGCATTTGCGTGTGCGTCGCCGCATTTATATCGCTTAATTCGTAGCACGTGCATTTTGAATTTTCCCTCCTTTTCTTATCTTCGCTATGGAATTTACATACGGAATTGTCTGCAAATAACAGTGATATGTGGACCAATGAAATGGTACTTTATGGGACGTTGTAAGAAGAATGTATGATATCCTTCGCCAAGATACGAAACTTTATATGATAATACAATGTTTGGTATAACATGTGTTGTGTTTTCCTCGTTTGAAATTTTTCCATGAAGGAATGATTTATTTAATATATCCATCTTGGCATGCTTCTCTTATATATATATATATATATATATATATATATATATATATATATATGTTATGTTGTATATATGTTAGGTTGTAACATACGAAGGATTTCTTTTCTTCCATTGAAATACATATGTATTGTGTACGAAATAAATATTTTTTGACACGAAGTAGGTAAAAAATGTAAGGCATTCAAATGGATATTTAATATAAGCTTCCAACTTTATAAATAGTTATAGCAATATGAGTTTTTGATACACAGCAAAATCACGAAACACAAATGAGCTGGGTCGAAATCGATGTGAATCGAAATAAGTTGAATTTGGAGAGATTGATTAGTTTGTCGAAGGAAATTTCAGTTGGCGAAATTGATTGCTTAACTTCAAAACTAGAAAAATGTTTTGACTATGTCGCTGGAGAATTGGTAGATTTCTCACTTAGCGTTCAGTTAATCGGGGAATCAAGAATCATTTTAGCGAAACTCTTCCCAGTTTTTGTTTTACCTTATTTGCCTTAGAATACTGACGCTCTTAGAAAATGTATTTTCGTTGTATGCTAACCATGCGACGAGATTGCCAGCATTCGTCTCTTTTCAAAGGAACGAGTCTTTTCAGTTTTCTCACGAATAGCGAATACAGTGCTTTGTAATATCTGCCGTAAGTAACGGATCCTTTCTAAGAGAAAGCAATATTGGCTCTCAATATTGCCTTATAAATGAATGAGACGTGGAAATATTATTAGGAGAGATATTGTACGGCGAGGATAGTATTATCTGTTAAACGTATAATGAATTTTTGATGTCATGTGTATATATTTGTTATAAGCTGTTTTTATTTCAGATCTAAATATTATTCGATCATTTGAACGATACAATTTTTACGCGAATCATCTTGTACTTTATTATTGCCATATTTGATTACTTCCCTTCCTTCGTATCAAGTAGAAATCTCAAAATCTGAGCGCAAAAGGAAATTTTATGCTGGACTGATGAGTTGTGAACCAGTTTCATTATAACAAACAAGAGGCTGATCCTGTATATCGAGCTTCCACATCCGTGCGTAGAAATGGATATATAATAAACGGCCTATGCGTGCCACGTAAACCATCGGACACAGTAGCCATTATTAATTATCCGCCAGTGTACTCCATCAGTGGCTAATCAATCGGGAGTTGGTGACTAATGGGTGTGAATCTAATGGCCTACACGAAACAGATCGAGCATTCCTGCGGACAAGTATTCGATGAGTGACAACTCCACCTATCGTTAGGATTCATCCATTCGTTTCTTACTCCATGTTCATCATATTAACGACGATATCTCTTTTCGCTTTAATACCCACAATGGTCGAAAAACTGAAATCATTTCGCGTTTGATTTTTTCGTTTAATTATACACGATTCGGAATATTTAATTATTCGCGAAAAATATGTATCTATAAATGACAAAGAATGGTTCAATTTGAAATACATATAACCATTTATCATTATTAATCGGAATAAACCTTTTTAGAAAGGAAAGGGATGTTCGTTTTGTTTAACGGAATGTAATTTTATAAAAATTATAAATCAGCCTATACTATTCCGGAAAATGGTAGATTATGAGATAAAATTGACAAATAATAGAATCTAAAATACAGGAAATCCGAATGTTAGCCATAAATATTTTACTAAAATATCATAATGTATGGGAAAGTATATTGCTAGCCCTATCGATTGGCTCTTTGCATCTTTACTTGTCTTGGCCAAGGAAAACTGGAAATAGCAAAATGAAGAATCCCGCCAAAAGTTTGCAACTTGCCAAATCGCCTCGTATTTTCCGCAAAGTTGCGCTAACTCCGAGCGAAAGTCTAGAAAATTTCCACGAAAACTCTGCCATGAAAGATATTAGCACCGTAGAATCGACAGTGCATGGTCTATGCGAAGAGAGCAAGTTACTAAACTGTTAAATAAAGTTGCGAGTAGTAGGTACCTGCATTTTAAAAATGCATTTTACGTAACATTCCGGCGTTTTTTCATTTTTCCTTTAATATTACAAAAAAATCTGAAACGCAATAAAGTACTGAACTTTTGTTTCGTGTGAAGTTTAACAAAGTAATAATTTGACAATAACTTAAAGAGAGAAAACAAATTTCACTGCGATACATTTTACGTGTAAATTAATTTCGTATCATTTTGGACCAAATTAAAAAGAAAGTGAATTTAAAAGTAAAAATTAATTTAGTAAAAATATCGAGGTATACGTATATCCTATTTATAGGATCAATAATGTAGACTAATGATTAAGTGAAGGGTCGAATAATAGATTATATGAAATCAGTGGTTCGACTTGATTGAAAATTTTCAAGGGATGTTTTAAAATAAAATTTTTCAATTACAGGAATGGAACGATGTGAACATGAGATGGAATACGTCGGATTACGGGGGAGTGAGAGACCTCAGGATTCCACCACATAGACTTTGGAAGCCTGACGTTCTCATGTATAACAGGTAATTTAACGCTGCCTTCATCTGTTTAATATTCATAGAACAATCTACTTTATATCGTGCATGCTCATAACTAACAATATTTTGGACAATTTCTTTCGCGGAACTTACGTAAGTTTTTCTTATTTTTATGTTAAAATATACAAACATGATATACGTGTATTCATGAAACGATTATAATAAAATATTGCTGTATTCATTGATTTTTCAATAAACTAATAAATTGGTTTCACGAATGAGTGAAGTGAATAAAATAAAAGAAATATTATTTCCGGTCACTTCAACTCAACGGAATAAGAATTCTGTTCTGTCATTCAATTTTCATCATGTCTGAGATTGACATCAAAAATGTTCTACTTGAATACTTTTCTATACAATAACTAATGCAATAGAATCTTTGGCAGATCCTTCTTAAATAATGATCGTTATTATTTACACGAGCTTTGCTTTTAAACAAAAACAAAAACGCATAATATATATTGTTAAGATTTGTTAAAAAATAAATCAGTTACGAAGCCATTAGACAAGATATGTTGAATACTCACGTAGAATTCCAGACAATTAGATTTTCCAAAAAAATGTCATTCCCCTCGTGAAATATTATTGCCGGCGCCTGTTCTCGCAATTTCCAGCCGTCTACCAAAAATTTTAGTAAACTCAATAAAAACGATTCAACAATTCCTGTATGTCAATTCTCTTTCACTCGACCCAGAAACGACTATATACTTGTGTTACGAATACGTTCATAAATTCTCTCCTCCACGTAAAGTCAATGATATTTTGCATACACACGTTTACGTACTGATGCTTACGCCAAATTTTTTACCATATTTAGAGAGCTGCACTGCATGCTACTGGTATGCTACTAGTATATGTAAACTGGAAATATTGATTATGTAAGCATGTTTTCGTAATTGATCTTACATAGCATCAATATAGAATTACGATAGGATTCTGTAATGTGTCAATAGATTAACTAATCGATCGGTTTGCCCGGTTGTTAATACAACGTCCAATATACATGACAAAATTGAAAAAGCTTCGTTGCAAATAAATCGTCTTCTTAACCTCGGTTACAGGATTAACTTTTTTAAGTATAGCACGATAACGAAGTGATATGGTCTCTGGGTTAAAACATTAATTTTGACGTTGAAATATTATTTGATGTCTCATTTGGTAAACGATCGTGACAGATATTGGATTGTTCGGAAAGTTCATAGCGTTCTTGTTTATTGACATATTCTTTTGTGTATTTAACGATATTGCAACAGGGCTGTTTGTTATGATCTTCTGTCAAATGCTGAGTTCAATTAGATATTAGTCTTATTGGTAGATATTAAATACATACGGTCGTTGAAAAAAACAACCCGGAATTATTCTATAAAGGTTTCACAATGAAATTTTTCAATTTAACGACATTAGTGAACACAAATTAATGATCAACAAGCTATGTTATGATTACCTTCAGGACATGGCATTACTAACTGACCATAGTAACATGGTAATAATTGTTAATCGCCTTCATTACTACGAATGCAGCTTTAATTGCATCGATGTGGACATTCCACTATTTTCTGTGCATTATTTAATGCGCTACCACATGTTTACGAGCTCCCAACACATAATTACGTTTCTACGCCAGAACCGATATTAAACGGGTATCTACGTAATATCGCGCCAGCTCAGTTTCATTTTCAGAAAGCGTTGTTGATGTCGTCGATCTATTAAATGTTTCGCAAAACCTATAAAATTCGGTATACGACATCGCTTTAATTGATCACGCGTAAGGAACATATTGTATCTAATTGCAGGAAATTTTTACTTTATTCCGTTGAAGAATCCCTCGAAAAAGCGTTACATACTGCCTGTAATCTTAGAGAAAACAAGAAACCTGGTAACGTCCTATTCATTTTTTAATATCCCTCAAAGATGCCCTTTTGGATAATTTCGAATTTTTTAAATCTTGACCCAATTAACTCTGAAAATTTGTATGATACCAGAAAAAGATTACAGATGTTTTTAATGTTATTTACGCAGTAAATTTTCCATTAATTTATAACGAAAAATATAACAACAGAATAGAAACTAGTGAATAATTACAAATTTTCAAGCGATAATGAAATTTGTCGAACGCAGAGGAACATTTATCGTTAATGTTACGTTTTTTCATGAATTTGAACCAACTTTTACACCGGAACCACGCTAATTAATATATTACGTATTTACAATAGTTGTGATATGAGTTTCAACGCGACAGAGTTTATTTGGAAAATCGTGCGAATTTCTCACCTGCCGGTGTCGTTTACCGCGCAAAACTATTAATTTCAGAGCGATATTTAACAATACATTTCGAGCGCAATGGGTGGATGGTAGACGCCATACATTTAAAGTGAATGGTCGCTGGCCAACTTCTGCTGGTACAATTGGCCTCAAACGCAGAGACCAATATTAATCTTGGTGCGCGTGTAATTCCAACGTCGATCGTGAGGTCACTCTCGAAGATGATGCACGGTTGAATCGCGTTGAGGATCGATCAATTAGCCGCTTTGTCGCTTCGTCACGTCACGTTTCTCGTGTGTTCCACTTTTCACCCAATCAACAACTAAACTAGACGTTCTCGTTTATTACGTTGTAATTCTCTGCGCGACGCTGAATCCGGAATAAGATATATTAGAAGAAACTGGTTGAGCGAGGGAAATGGGATGAAATGTTCTCTCTTATAGTTTTGTTTGCGATGAATAGCAGAATTGTTTGTACCGACTTACTGCGAACAGTGCTCGTCATTAGAAATTGATAAAGGCCCGACCGATACGTAATCAAGAAATTGTTAAACAATCAAGCTGTCAAAACTAAACAAACAAGAGGGAAAAGAAAATATCTTACTTTATCCAAATTGTTGAATCTCATTTTCATAACCGTAACGTTAAAAAACAATTTTTAGTAATTCAAGTTAACCGAACCAAAA
Source organism: Bombus fervidus (assembly GCF_041682495.2). Lineage (NCBI taxonomy): Eukaryota > Metazoa > Arthropoda > Insecta > Hymenoptera > Apidae > Bombus > Bombus fervidus. Next base: position 1,061,915 of record NC_091528.1, on the reverse strand, counting down.
ATATTGCGCTAGTTCAACGTTTACCCTCGATGGATCAAACGCGCTTTCGAAATAAAAATCACAAATTTCGTAAAGTAAACGGTGACACGAAAGTTTACCTCCTCTTTTGCGCGACTTTTTCACCTCGTATCTGTCGGAAAAACGCGTCAGGGAGAGAGAAAAAAAAAGTTTATCGAGACAGTCAATCCGCTAAGAACGATCTAGATTCCGAACTATCAGAAGTTCGTGGTGGCTGGTATGTGGGGCAAAAGTGGGACGTCGGGCCAAGTGGGTCAGTCGCATTAAAAACAAAGCCACCGCCACCATTTAAAGGGAATCAGGAAAAGTATCTCCCCCGCACGGAAATATATTGTCGGAAAACGCTTGCGGCCCCTATTATTTTTAAGTAGGTAATGTATCGGCTTCGGGTCGGCATTGTATTTGTCGAATCAAAAAGTTTAGTTTAAGGCGCATTAAAAGCAACGAATCTAGCCAGCTTCGCTTCCAGGAGAATCGTAACCACACGTCGAAACTACTTTTCTACGCAGTCGCCGGACTTTCTCATGCTTTTTCGTTGTATTGTTTCCGTATCCTGCGTGCTACGATTCCTTTTGAAACGACTTTGACATCTTGGCAACTAGCAACTATCCACTACCATTACTGACTTCTATGCTGTCAGTTTTATCAGAGTTCATTCGTTTTGTATCCGTGGCGTTTTCTGAACAATAATTTGATGTATCAGACGGAGTAGTATAGTCGAGGATAGGGCGAACGATCAAATTTTTAACGTACAGGCAAACCTTATTATATTCATGGTCAAACCTCTAAAAATCGTACTGTCTATTAACTTTTGATCCATGGTATACTAACATATATCCTTAATCTAATTTTTAAATTAGAATGTTCTCGGATTTTCAATAATCTTTTATTTCACTTTATTAACCGCTACAATATTTTAGCAAGCATCTTTTCATACCAGTAGCATCATTTCACACTAGCGTAACTGTTTATCTCTGTAATTAATTAAAACAAATTTATATCTGCATGATCGTCAATTATGTTACTGTGTCATTAAAGATATCAGGAAAGGCTACCCCCGCTGTGTGCCAAGTACAATAGCATAAAGTAATTTTCTCTGGAACTAGAAAATAAACGATATTTTTTGCAACACAATTTGCAATGAATCCTCGTTCCGTTGAAAAGCATCAGCTCACGGTACACTTACGTGAGCATGTAACTTATCGTTTGCGGTTTTATAAATATCATCCACTTCACCGGGCTCTAGCAACGTCTCCTTCATATTACGGTACCAGCGAACATTTTGCATGTTACGATTTAATAAATTAGCTAAAAGAAATGCAAAGAAAGTTCAGTGCCTCCAGTCAATATACGTTCGACGCTCCACAAATATAATTTCATTGTAAAAGAAAGCAGTAAAACAGCTTGCTCACGTAGCAAGTGTCACTCTATAACTCTACTTCACACATCGATAATTTCATTTAGGGGACACGGCGACCAATTTATAAGCAAAACGAAAATAAAATTGTCATTGTTTAGTCGGGGTAACGTGACCAAATTTTCCAGCGTATGTTAGTTGGAATCGAACTACTGATCGGAACATACGTGCCGCACGTGCAGACGTACGTTATCGTTCGCGGTTCTAGAATCTGCTGCCATTGGTAATTTCACTGAATAAATCCTCAGCCAACTGGCATATCGTTCAATATATACGAGGTGTTCAAGAAAAGAGATTTAATTTTTGGTCGCGATACAATATCTTCGGTAGCTGCGTGATGAAAAAACCCGAAATGAAAATTTTTACGATATTTCGGTTATATGAATTATATCATACAACATAATGTAGGTTAATATAAACAGACTATTTGCATATTTGCATAGCGCCCCATCTAATTTCCATTCGAATAAACATTTTCGATCGATGACTTTTAATTCACGAGTGCACAGCCTAGCAAATAAACGAGTGTTTACCGTCGCTATATTTCCCGCATATATTTGAAACGGTTTCGAAATTATGCATTCCGTAGTGCGATTTTCATAAATACTCTTTCCGTTAATTGCCAACTTCGATCTTTACACGAGCCTTTTTTTCATTCCATTTATCTCTGTTGTAATTTCTTCTGTTTTAGCCGAGTAACAGTTTAGCAATTTTGTTCTTATTTATATGTTCATTGCCATTCGCGATAATCGTGAAAATTTATTAGGACGTCTTTCTAATTTAACTACGCTTAACTGTTTGCTATTTTAAATTCAATTATTCTTCGTCGTTCGCGCTCGCGCATCGGAAGTCGTGCAATCCGTACATACACATTTGCGTTCCTTTAGTCACCAGGGATTAAGGGCAAAGCAAATAGTTCCTGCATTTCTGCCACGAACTAACACGTCTCGACAGATCATATTTGAGAAACGTGCTTCGAAATTGCATTCATTTTCAAAGATCCTCTATCATTATTCATTTGGAAATTAACTCAATTGAGTTGGAAATTAACTGGAAATTGATTCACGGATATCTATTTATTTATACGTATAGCGAAGCTTATGAAATAACAGCCAACTTAGTTAATCAATTATTCGTTGATCCTATTAATTGGCACCCCGTATAGCGAGTGCTAGACGACTTTTGCTCTACTTTCATTCTGCCATCCAATGCAAATCCAATGTTTGACGATGCTGTCTTTTGTGTTCAGAGAGCAGTGCGAGATTCATTAATTAGGCCACGGGCAACTTTAGTAAACACGAGTAGAGAAAGAGAAATTAATGAGTCACGGGATTTATTGACTTCAGATGTTTCATTCCGTCGGATAATCTTCGCACAATGATAAATTTTCATTTGTATAGATCAGTAAAAGTTTCTTACTGTTTTCTGTCTTATCGAACATTGATTTATCAACGTAATCGTGATTTTTATAGCAGTAGAATCTCACTATTTATCTAAAATTGAAGTGTTAAGCGAGGAAATAGAATCGTGATATAAAATAGGGAGGTAATAACATATATCCAGTGAAAAGTTTCTTTTAATCTTCGGACGAATGGATTAAAAGCTTTAATTCATTGAAGAAAATTAAAAACTTTGTGACTGGGTAATTATGAAGTTATTACAAGGGATATAAGTTTAATTTATTTCTTGCATTTTTTAAAAAACAGTCATACTATTCTTATATTGTAATAAATACTCTGAACTCTTATTGATCTAGATGCAATTCAGGGCGGAGCTTTCGTAATAAATTTTTTTAATGTCCAAGTTAATCGAGTAAGATTAATTACGCATGGTTTTTTGCAATCAGTTTCTTATACTTGAACTTTTGGGCCATTTTTGGAGTATAAAATATCCAAATTAAATAAATTTCTTAGCAAGTTCAATGGCGTTATGCGATGAAGTAGAATATAAAATTCCGTTGAGGATTATTCCGGCGATATTCCTGCGATGCGTATGTAGAGTACATAGGGTGCAAAAACGCAATCACAAGCATTTTCCGGATGAGAATGTTCTCTGATGAGACTATTACCGGTCGTTTTCCGGTCGGAACAAATGATCCTAAACACATTAAACCTGTTTCAGCTGTTCCGATAGGACAATTCAATCGCTGTTAATCGAATTTTTGCACAACCTCCATAATCAATGTTCCACACTCAGCAATCAATTAACCAATTATAAATCAAATTCTATTCGATAAAAAAGTTATCTAGAGATGAACTATCGATTTGTATTCATTGTAGATTTAGTTTTTAAATACAAATGTTCTCAGAAAGTTACGATGAAAAATGATTTTATGACACATTTTGATTAAAAAAAATAGCTTTACGCGAAGAGTAAAAACAGAAAAAGAACAAAGTAGCTTTTTTTGAAATGTAGCACCTCATAATTCGTTATCAGTGTAGGATGTTAGGCGTTCGAAGAAAATTCGCCGTTTTTAGTCTTATATATGCAAAAACCACAGTTTTATCTTAAAGTTTTTCCAAAGTTACGAAATATAGCATAAAACTGAGAGCACAGAAAATTTTTCGAAAGCTAATATACATCCATTGAACTAGTTGTCGATATCCAATATACGCATCCTCTCGAAAGTCGATCCTGATAGATCGAACACGATCTATATTAAGTCTAAAACTGATGCAAACTTTGCGATCTAGGGTGTAACCGTGAACAAGTGAACATCTATGGGTAGAATTTCATTTCGGACGACCGACTTCCGACATTGGTCGGACCAGTGTCACCGACTGGATATTAGGCCACCGTCACAAACAGTGTTCGGTCCAGGATGACACTCGTGTGTAGGCGCATATAAAGGAGATATCCGATTAATATGGCATAAATATCGTTTGAAGGAACGCGAGAATGTCGCGATGATACGAAAAGGTCAAGAGTTAGCAGCATACGCCCGCTTAATGTATGATAAAATGAGTTTACATTCACGACGAGGATAGAGACCGTGGGGTTGAATCGTTTGGTGGTATAGGAAGACAGAGCGAGAGATTAGACGGGAAACGAGAAGAGGAAGGAAAGTACTACTGCTGGAGGTTCGACTGCATAGGAAACTTGGAACGAAGCCAAAGGCAATATGCATTAGCCATCGCGTATTTTGAAATTCAAGCCAAAGCAGATTAAATCCTACCCCTGGACCCCTCTTCGGCCCATGTTGGGCCTCGTCCGCCGATTTTTCCTTTAACCGTACTGTCCTACTGTCCTGTTTGCGGATACATAATGAACATCAACCCTCTGGTACCTCGATGTCTGAACTTTTATAGCGTTTCGATTGCCGCGGTAATCGATATGCGGTCACCCAAATTTCTGCTACAGATGGCCCGAAATTTCGTTCTGCTTTGGCTACTAATCGTCAACTACCACGGTGGTTTCTCGTGTTCTGTGGTAAACCAAGACTTTCATCTTCCTATCTAAAGTTCCAGTCCTTTATTTACTCCATACCTACTACCGTCGCTTGTGCTTTTTTCGTTTCCTTTCTTTCTATTTTTTCCGTAGCGGAGCGCCTTTTTATAATGCAACATTACGTATCCGTCAATAGAATATACAAATTTTTATAATTGAAAAATTCTTTTATTGAAGATTATATTGCACACCACATAATTACATTACATGCAAATATTATATATAAATACATACCAATATTATATTCGAATATAATCGAAATATAAGCAAGTATCATACATACCAATATTATATTCGAATATAATCGAAATATATGCAAGTATCGCACATTGTAGTTCGCCACAATTATGGCAATGTCTTACGCAGAAACCTTAGACTTGTCATAAATTCCTCTGTTCTATTGGGTATCCTCGAAACTAGAGATTCCTTCAGGCTCCCATAAATTTCCTGTCATCAAACGTCTGACAAGGCGTGCCGAACTGTAAATAGCACTTAGCCACACGGGGTTACGGCAATGTTTAGGAGCACTTCAATTACCGTTTTCAGTGGAATGCGGCCAACCAGATCCAAAGGAAAGAGGCCAGGTTTCGACCGCAGCGGGCACGGTTTATTGAGGCCTAAATCAGTTTGGCTAGGCATGGCCGCATGACTTTCCAGTAATTAGGTATTGAGAGATCGTTTCCAGGACGTTGGACAATATATCGGTAGTTGGTGGCGCAAAGTGCGATTCGGTAACGTATAATTCCGAATGCTAGCAACCTCTATCCATCAGTTTGCTACCCTCATCCCTTTCCATTCTACGAAGATTAAGTTGTTTTCAAGCTCTTGAGCGTGAACAGTGCCAGAGATATCGCAGATACAATCGAGCAGGTGGAATTCATTCCGTACATTGTGAATGTGATATAGATTGTATATATATTGTTGATATTGCTGTATATTGTTGTGTATTACTCATAAATTATCGTATATAGCTTGTGGTGACAATTACAGGACCGCTGCCACGTCCTTGTTCCTTTAGGCATTACTATTAGGTTTACCTCCTCGAAACGTCGTGTATTTAATCAAAGTGATTCCCACGTGGCTCGATATATTTTCACAGTGGCAGGCTCTTCCCAAGCTGTTTATTCAAGAAGTCGTTCATCAACGTGTATAAGACACGCGTTAGCGTTTCTATTGGGCTTCTACTTCCTTCGAAAATCGTCGTTTCGAACCTTGACGTTTCATGTAAAACAGACGATCGATCTGTCTACTTAAATTAAATAATCCACCTACCGAGCTCCATAGTATTTGCTTCGAATAAACATGAACGCTTAATCGATCCACACCCCTCTTTAATTTATGTATTCACGATTGCACCCAAATTTCTTTCGGATTACATATAACCGTAAACCTGAAAATTTTTCATGGAATTTAATTCAAGTTTAAAAAGAAAACTGTGTTTAGGAAGAGGGCTAAATGATTTAAAAAAAGTTGCGTTCGTTTACTTAAGTGTTTAATGTGACGAAGTGGACCAAAGTCATGGGTCTGGACCTCTTGGTGTTTTCTTGGCGACTGACTAAAACCAACCGATCATCGACGGTTCGATGTTGGGGAATGTTTAGATTATTGGCGCTCGGACCGCCGCAAACACCGATGCTTGACGCGAGTTCTCGAAAGAGGTCTTATTGTCTACGTGATATTAGCTAGGGGTATTTAAACAGATATTGTTTTTAACAGTTAGATGATAGTCGTCGACCGATAGGCCGGAAAATGTGGTTACACTTTTAGAATTCAAATGTGACCACTTTTAGAATTCAACGGTGTACAGTATTTCACGACAAAAGCCGTACACCACCAAGTGACGATGTATGTACCAAATATTTTAGATTGCCATTCAATTTTGTATTTTGGTACTTCGTATGTCGAACAAATCTCAAGAATATCGGTTTCGAAAGGACGTGCTTACTTTATCATCAACTATCAGCTTTCATGATAACATTTTCGCTCTAAGCTCCGCTCTTTTCAGCTTATTTTAGTCGAGGAAGTTGCAACAGCTTGTTCATGAACTTCGTACCCTTCAAACTGTTATACATCTCTTTTGGAACGATTCTCGGATCTGGTAACTCGTGTAAGTGCAACGAAACACGCTGTAAATTTATCGAGACGAGTTTTATTTTGTACTTTCAGTTTCTTCAAAATGAAGCTCTTCGTGAACGACACAATTCTATTATCTTCGCAATAGAAAGGCAAACATCGACTTCGTAATGAAATATCAGGAAAATCGAAAGGCTTTCGTCACCAAAGCACATAGCAGGTAGAAACACGAGAGGAAAGTAGTTTGGCTAAAGGTACAAAGTGATTTTTCACTCGGTACGACTGGGAAATCTCGGCTGATACGGCGAATCCGAGAACATTTTCGAGAATTATCTGGTAGTAGTGGCTTTGCCAAATGTCGTGCAATAATGGAGTTATATCTGCAGATTCAGTTGCACCAGAGAATTTCAGATCGACAATGGTGTCTTGGTGCAAACAGCTATTTAATTCACAATGATGTTCTACAACGACAAAGATCTTTGGGAGAAATGGAAAATCCAGCGTAGCGATTTTCAAACGTCACAAATATTCCATCGTTTCGAAACTCGGTCGACTGTTTAACGTATTGCATTTGACATTTTGTTTCTCAAACGTGTCCTTGAGGAATTTTCCACTTTAGCATGTGACAAAGGATCCCTTTTTTATATCATTCGTATTCTATGTTTTATTAGAATCGTTTACGTGTCTACTTTTATCCCGAACGAATTTCGAAAAATAGATTTTCCGATTCCTAAAAATGTTGAAAATGATGCTCCGTTAAAATTTTAAGAAGAACTCCAAATTTCAACTTTTTCCTTTTCTACATTTTATCTACGTACCGTGTTTACAACTCTCTTTTGTGTTATCGATTTCGATTAAGATAATAGTAATTTAAAAATTCCTGTTTCTGAATTACCTCACCAGTACTTATTCATTGCACGATATCATTTTAACTGGTATTTAATTCGAGGAAAGAAGCACAAGTGGCTCTGTTTCATCCTTATTTTGTACGAGAGAAGTTCATTCACACAAAATGAACGGAACGAAATGCGATTCACTGGTGGGTTCCGCGTAACTGCACTCATTTCCACTTAATCTTGTTCCGTTTACGAGCACAACTGTCTCTTTTGGCGATCGCAAAACTCGCAAATAATACCGCGACACAAAGAACCCAATTGCAACTCCCCGTCCAACGTCGACCCTTTTTCTATCCGTACCTATAACCCGGACCACGATCTCTCTTGCCTTTCGATTTTCCAGCTTCCTGTGTGTACCTCGAATACACGAGACCGTTCGAGCGCCGTTGGAAAGGGTTTGAAGGCCAATGAACCGAAACTATTTACCTGGTCGTACTTGGCTTGTACAAATCCATACGGCCCTGGGATGCAACCATGCATTTTACATGTATATGCATCGAACGATAGCTGTCGATCGTCGACACGATACTGGCACGAACAGTCGTGACGAACTTTATGAAATGAATCTTCTCCTCTCTTTTTTTCCTCTGCCTTTTCTTTCAAGAGCCAGAGCACCGGAACGTATCGAGTCGAACTTTATCGGAGCGTAGTCATGGTTGCATGAAATCGCGGTAAATTGTTAATGTTCTCTAATGTATGCCAATATCATTTGCGGCATTTTATCGAGGACATTCGGTTAAAAATGAAAACGAAGACGAAGGTTCTATCGATCGACGCCACTGACCTAATAATCGAAACATTAACTATCGGAAGAGTACGGTTTCTACTATTTCTTGCGCCGTACCTTTAATCGGACCATACAGGCAGGAATTGCGATTCTTTCGAACCAACTACTCGGAAAATCGACCGATTGTATAACTGAAAAATTAATACAAAGCATGCCACCCGAGTTACGTTGTTCAGCTCCTATCGATTAAGCTTGTCGGTACGGATTCTAAAATTTTCTTAATTTTTCTTTCCTTTCAGATTCATTTCTCTGTCCGTTTAATGGATTCTACTTAACGTATATAGACACTGACAAGATCAAAAGGATTAACAAGTAGCCGTATCTAATGTTACATCGAACCTATCCTGTCCTAAATAAATACAAATTGATCCCGAAAGCTGATCTATCCCGCACTAGTGAATTCATCACTCGACCAGGCTGGCAGCTCGAGAGGTCAAGCTATTAAAATTCAAAATCACCCCTACCGAGAGGATTGGTACTTACACCTGGTTTGAGCCACTCTGTTTGCAGGAACGAATGTTACATCTAACAGGAACTAGGTTTAAACGCAAATCGATACTAATTCATAGCGCGGTCGGCGCACGTAAATATCATCACATCAGGCTGCATACACATTATCATCCTCAGTTTGGGGCTCAGAGGGCTCCCGATGGGAATTTAATTTTCGTCGTCAAAGGGGACGGTCGCTTATGCGAATTTAGCATGCGGCGGAAAGAAACGTGCAAGCACACAGGGAGTGCAGTGTGGTGTGAAACGGCAGAATGATGGGGATTGAGAGGATGGTAGTCGTGTTAGTGGGTGTGGCAAGGCGGTAGGGTGAATACGAGGTGGTACAGGGGGTGGATTCAAAAAGAATGAAATAACGGATTGGGTTGCGGCCAACTGGCCGGCTTCCAACCAATCCTTAGTCGCCTGGATGCGGGAGTATATTATGTATACCATTCACCCGCCTTATATCCGTGCCCCGTGGAATCGTCCCGATGCATCCCATTCAAAATCATATTTCCCTGTTTGCTGTGCGTCCTTAGACATAGGGCTTCGAGTCGAGTATAGAAACAATAATTGAGAGCGAACGGTTCACCGCGTTGCTTCTTCAGCGAGAAGCTTCCCGATGTTCATTAACGATACTCGAGCGATTCTCGCAGGATCATCTGGTGCGGAGGCGCGAATTTTCCGTACGAATTCCTTGCAATTGCTGGCGTATTTTTTTGGGTGTTACGTGACTGTCGAGGAACTGCCCATTTTCAGGATCACGGAAGAATAGGTTAAGCGATAAGAACGGGGCGATTAAGTTTAGAGCTGTTATTCATCGACGGAGTTCACTGTCGCGTGAAAAATGAAAAGTCCTGACGAACTTGGCCATGTGTACTACTTTAGAATTAGGAAGTCGAAATTCATTCGTTTAAACAGATGCCTTCTATTTGTGACGAGTCTTTTCGATGCCAACTACAACAGACATCGGCAAAGTAAAAGAAGTAAAAAGAAGGCCAATAGTGGTGGAGTAACTGCACCAAGAAAAAATAATTTACGAGAAGCATCTTCACTTCTAAAGATTGGAATTCCTTTTACTCTATGGATCTGATCTCATTTAAGCGCAGACACGTTTTCAGAAATATTTCAATCATCTTTATGGACGTTTCGATCAATCAAATGTCGATGTACTTTCGGCATTGTGGATACAACTATGTTGAAAACCATTTGAAGGAAATGGGAGGTCTGGGCGTAAAATGCAGAAAGATAGCGAATGAGCAATCTATCTTTTCTCTGACTTTCCAATAATTCCCGATTTGCTGCCATTGTGGTTAAATGAAGCAAGTTGGAAGAGCGAAGGAAATCAAACCTACAAGTTAGATGATTCTCAGTTTAATGCTTACCGTTCTCCCTAATCATTGCTTTGGTTTGAAATTTTAAATTATAAAGTGGCGAAGAGAATTTGCCAAAATTCGACTCATACGATACCCAGACAAGAACTTTAGTTGCATCTGCGTACTATGTACACTGACGTATGGACTTGTTTCTTTTTAAAAGATCAATAAAAAATAGTATTTCTCTTTTTCTCCCTTTATCTAATAAATTGTAGCTTCATGCGAAGAAACTAAATCTCCACGTGTTCTATAATTTTTCCAATAATAATTACAACAGGGTATTAATTATTTTTTTTAAGTTAGTTTTCGAGCAAACGTGGATGTTATTATAAGTATTTTGAACGATACGAATAAGGAAATGGAAAGAATCGAGGAGATTAAGATAAGAAAAAGCTTTAGTGGAAGCTTCAAAAAGCCGTTTGTCGATAGATCAACGTCATAGCTTGCTTCATGGTCCTATCTATCCAGCGTGTCGCTTGAAGCTGAAACATCGAACACAAATGTAACTGTGTCCAGAAAATGGCAGAGTATCGATTTAAAATAGTAACGAATTCATATAGAATTTTAGACGAGATTGGCACAATATTACTACAATTGGGATACAACGGAACATAGAGAATTTTCTGTAATTAACTCATTCCGTAGTGACTGCGGATCTAACGATAATAATTTACTGCTTAATAACTTGACACTGTATCAAAATATGTGGATCAAAAGAAGTTAAAAATAGTATATAACATAGGTAGTCTAGCAGAATTTATTGCGTTCAGAAATTTGAAATTTCACGTTAATTGTCGAAGTTTGAAGTATCTTTTTTACTCGTAGAGTATAACGATAATGTATTTCTCTGTGATTCTTTATGATTTCAAAATTATTATTTATATGTGAATTCTTTCGTATTCGAGCATTCAAGATTAATTAATTTAATTGATGAATAACATTTTTCCGATACCACGCGACGTCCTACCTTTACTAAGTTTTTAATTGCATGCAACATCCCGTACTTTTTCCCAGGAAAGGGTATCGGTCTTCACTCGATGACCGTGCTTTCTAAATGGGTAATAAATTTATTGCGTTCAATAACTACGTGCAGAAACGACGAATAAATCACACGCCTGTCTGCTAATTACAATGTATATATACCGTTTCAAGGCAGACGCTCTCGTACCGTTAAATTTTTGACCATAGATGGAAGAACAAGTAGGCTGGGAGATTCATTAATTTATAATACGTGATGGACAGCGATCGAGTAAGTCAATTCGCTTTAAATATTTCAATGTGCTATCCGTTTCATTAAGATTCTTCAAATACGTTGCTATTCTGATAATTAAATTACTCTCGATTCTTGTTCAATAATGAAATATACGCGCAATAAAAGTTCAGTAGTAATATATGAAAATAACTTTTGATAAATAGAATTGCACGAAAGACTCTGAAATTGTTATTTCCTACATTTACCTGCATTTTATAAAAATTTCATTTGACTTCGTGCGAATAATATCTGTTAAATACAAGAGATCTTAAATTAAATTTATTATTTGACATAGCTGCCTGAACTTTATTAAAATTGTGATGTTTGATTTTATGCAAGTGCTCGGAGAAATGCATGCCCTTCAGATCTCGCAATTAAATATCATTTTTAAACATCATAACAAGCATTAGTCATTGCAAGATTCTAACATCAGTAACAAAGTAACGAATTCAGGGCTCTTTAGCTTGCAACAAATAGAATGAATCGATCGCACAACGAAACGGAATTGGTAACTAGATCCGGCGTAATTCAATATTTTAATTTTAGGAAACACCTGCCCCGAGAGCAAAGGATCGCTAGAGACAAAAGAGTTAAAATTGCCCTTCTTTCTATGTTTTGCATTTCACTAGTGAAAAGATGTTGAAGTATATAAACAGATGTCTACGAATCTACGTACAAATTTTAATATCGTGCGAATCATTAATCACGACTTTTATCCGATATCCTCCATAATTCCAATCACAATTAACACACGAGACTTTCAACTGCGATAAATTCAACAGACTACGACGCTAAGTCGAAAACTTTGATTGTCTCTATATACTACATTAAAATCTCTAACTTCATTCGTGTTTAAAATATTCATCTTTTACTTTTCACCATGATCTTTTTACGCGATTTTATTAATATTATCAGCAAAATTGCCATATTACAGTTTTAAGTAATCGGTGCTAACAAATTCTTTTGCGTAACACTTTTCTGCTTCAAGATTTTAATGGGAGGGCTAAACGTTGTTCGAAACATTAATCGGAACCCGTTTAACGATAACGATTGTTGGTTACAGCGCGGACGAAGGCTTCGACGGCACTTACCCGACGAACGTTGTCGTGAAGAACAATGGGACCTGCTTATACGTACCGCCCGGCATATTCAAAAGCACTTGCAAGATAGACATTACGTGGTTCCCCTTTGATGATCAGCGCTGCGAGATGAAATTCGGCTCCTGGACGTACGACGGTTTTCAGGTAGGGGATACCGCACCATGGGAAATGGGTCAGCACGTATCCGTTTCTTTTTAATCTTCCGCTTGCGTTTTTATAGTCGAAGTACTTAGCTCGGACATGCCAAACTTTTTAAGAGGGAAAAGAAATTTCTCTAAGTACACAATGATATTTTACGATTCGACACCACACGTGGTATATAAAACGTTAGGAAATTCTTTGTTGTTGTTGTTGTTGTTGTTGTCTAGTGTTTTCAAAAAATATCAGGGAATATTGCTTTAGGAGAAGGTAGTATCAGAGAAGGTAGTTGCAACTGAATATTGCCCATTACGTGAAAACGTTGAAAAATAATAGCTTGGAAATATACAACAGGTTCTGTTCTCATAACGAGGAGGAAAAATAAGAAAGATAAAAAAAATTAAATTTCTCAATTGTGTGTACCTTTGCTAGCAAATATTAAATGTTCTAGAAAGATTTTGCATCCGTCGATGAGGTTCAACTGTTGATTGGAAGCGATTTTATATACCTAAATTTATCGCTCCAGAAGTCTGACGACCAGAATGTTCCAATTTCGATATCCTCGATTATTATTTCTAGAATACTTTAGAGCAAAAAGCTTACCGTAAAAACTTGTCCATAATATCGTTTTCGTTTCAATTTACTCGTCCTGTAAAGTTATTCTTATTGCAAACAGAATTTGTGGCAGGACTATGTACAATATGAAATGAATAGGATTTAAAGAATCGAGATGTACTTTTTGGACGAGACTCCATTTAATCCTATAAGCCGTTAATGTCGTTAAAGTGTTCGTGCAGTATCGTCTTTTTAACACAATCTGATGTAAATGCAGCGATGCTTCCGGAAAACATTATTTCAAGGAGAATCCTGAAAATTCGTGAATTGTGAAAGGTGCATTTCGGGTAACAATAAATGCGACAGCGTAACGTGCGGAGAATTCTCAGTAATGCAGTTTCTCACTAGCTGTTTCAATTGGTTAATACAATGTCTGGATAGACTGCTCCAAAATTTCTACAACGTGGTGTTTCTGTTTAAATCGCTAAAGTAGGGTAAACGTAAAATTGCGCGACAAAATGGACAATTTTGATGGGTTTCTTAAAATATGTTACTGCGTATCTCGAAATATAAATATAATATTTGTTTTTTCACAGCTTTTGTCTAACTTCGAAAATTCTCCAAACATATACTAACACTACCTTTTGTATAAAGTAAACACAATGTATCTGAGTTTATAGATTTTCGTGAATCCAGCCGGATTATCAACACGCGGAGTAGTAATTTGTTTCCTAAAATGTTGAGGTTGACTGATAGAGAAATGAGTGGATGAATTCGTAATAGAAAAATATATTGAAATAAGTATAGGTATAAGTACAGGTATAGTGTATGCTGATCCAAAACTTCACTCTTTCAGTGTTACAATACAATAGAAGAAGGTATGATAGGGAGCATGTTCATATGCTTATAGCAAAGGACATTACCAAAAAGTTAACCTTGGTGTGTAGCTCTAGCTGAAGGCTACAAGAAACAGCAATAGAAATCTACTTATAGCTCTTTTGTTTCTATACCTTGTAATCCAAAACAAAATTTATATTCAAGGGCACGATAATATGAACTTCTCCTTATTTTGAATTTTTTTCACTAAATTCTATTCTCTTCGTAACAGCGGCCTCCAGTACGGAAGAAAAAGGTGTAGAGTTTTTCTTGAAGTAATTACTTCAACATAAAATGAGTAGGGTATATAGAAATTTGTAAATTTTTTCGAAACTCGCCAATTGTTGAAGTACGGAACGCAATAAGGGATAAAATGTTTGCAATTCTTCTAATTGTATAGTACGTTGAAAACGTCCGACCTATCTTTATTTGTCGTCTGTAATCATTCTGAATAATTAAAATTAAGACTGTGAATTACACGGTACGATGGAATTCGAGAATGCTCGAAGGTTCATTAAGGAGGACAATAAGCAGAACGAAGTAGCAAAGGTAGGAGGGGTAAGAGGGAAAGTGAAATATATGTATAACGCTTTCCTAGATTATATTCGATTTCATCGATCTCGTTTTATGCAACTTTCCCTTTTGCTATGTCTGACATCGTATATACAAGTATATCCATTAGATGTATAATGATGAAATTACCTTCGAACATAAAAGATAAGTTGCAGGTTGCATGACGTTAAGGAGGGCTGATCACAGGAAAAATTTGCGAGATGCTTAAATATTGAATGTTAATAATTAATGCGAGTTAACAGAGCAGAAAATCGAGAAAATCGATTTTGTTTTCATCGTATCCTCTTAAATTGTATTTTGCACGATGAAAACTGTTGCGCACTGCAGTCATAATAACTTCTCTCTAATCGATGGCAATAAATTTTCAACAGTTGGACCTGCAACTGCAAGACGAGAGCGGAGGTGACATCAGCAGTTTCATCACTAACGGCGAGTGGGATCTGTTAGGTGAGTTTTTACAATCCTTATCAGGATTCGTTTCCTCGCATGGGCGAGCAGTTTGCTCACCGTGAAAGCAGTTCTTGGACGATTAGCAATTCTAAAATCCTCGGCAAGTTCTAGGACACAAAGGAGCCCGTGATCAATCGTTTTCATAGGTCTAGACCAGCTGCATCTTACTACCGGGGAGCTTTATCTAATCCAGATTTTCATCAGAGTTACATGTGGCTGTAACGTCTTCGAGAGTTCCAGGGTGAAAATTAATTCCAAAGTCCGTGTTCTCGCTGAAATCTAATTATTTCAATCATAACTAACTTGAATGAATCTCGTTCAAAACTGGTGCACACTTCCTCTAAGTTACTCTTAAAATACTTCTCGGATATTTTACAAAATTTTCGATGCATTTAACACATTAATAATCGCGTTTGATGGTCAACTATTCTTTTACGGTATTATTGATTTATTTATATATTTATTTATTTATGTGATAAACTCTTTGATATAACAGATTAAAACAAGGTACAGGAAAAAAATGAAGAAAAGAAGTTAAAAGAAGCAGAAGGTGCATATGTACAAAAAAAAGAAAAAGAATGAGAATAAACACGTAAGAAGCAACGAGACAGAGGCAGAGTATAAAGATACCAAGAAAAATTACAACACAATATCGTTATTAAAAACGCTCAACTATCAAAATTAAAAGAAATATGTATTTTATATGAGCGGAAAAGTAAAAAATAGAATGTAAGATGTTTGTGATTCTCTTAACAATTTCAGCATTGCTTGTATCTAGAGAGAACGCACGTGTTTACAAGATGCAAATTATAAAATAAAACTATCACGTTTTGCGGCCACGTAGGTTTTATTTCTGGGACGTATACGCGCAAAGTGCCGGTACATACGGGACATGCATAGGGAGCTTATGAAGCAGGCAGAAATGTATCTTAAGTGATTTCAGCCGGTGCAAAATGTGGCTATAACGGAAGAAACACTTGAAAATGAAGTCGCGGTCTCTCTTCCGCTATGTTGCTCGAGATAGTTCAAGTGCATAGTGTACGTCGCGTAAAATAGTTGAGTCATCGCTATCGAGCCTAGTAGCCTTTTATTTCCACGAGCTTTTTCCTTCCTAGGTGAATCCATCGTCTCTAAACACTTGCCACTTTTACGCTCGTTGCACTATCATCGTTGCATTGCCCTGGTTGTCTGACGAGTTGTACAGTTTTTAGAAAATAAAAACATCAGCGAGAATTGAAGAAAACAATATTTTTAAAATTACATCTTTTTTTTTATAAATGTGTAACGCAGAGCCTTACAGTTAAAGAATATTTTGTACATTCTACGAAACATCTATTTACAGAATAGTTATTGAGTACATTTAAAAGTGACAGTTATATCGCGTTGAATATCGAGTTGTATTGTATTGTACTCAACACTGTATGATCACAGATTATTTTTTTATTTTTTATAAATAAGCGTGCATAAGCGTAAACCTGTTTCGATTGTAACATAGATAATCTACGATTGTATTCTTTCTTTTCTTGTTACAGGAGTACCTGGTAAAAGGAATGAAATTTATTACAATTGCTGCCCAGAACCGTATATAGATATAACGTTCGTGGTTATCATCAGAAGGCGGACTCTTTATTATTTCTTCAACCTCATCGTGCCGTGCGTCCTAATTGCCAGCATGGCCGTTTTGGGATTCACCTTGCCACCCGATTCTGGCGAGAAACTTTCTCTAGGCAAGTTAGATTACCGCTTCTGCATGCCAGAAGATTAAACGGTATCTATCGTTGTCTGTGCTATCATTAAGATTATAGTAGGAAGCTGGTAAAGGGTTCAAGAATTTTTATTTTTTTTTTCTGATCATTCTACATTGAACGTCGATTGGCATGGCACGACGTTAGAGCATTATAATTATATCGCCAAACTCTGACCAGTTATTCAGCATTGGTGTGCGACCACGCCAACGTGTTCACGAAGTCATTGCATTATTTCGTTATGAGTTCTACTCGAGATTCCGGTGATTACTCTCTCTCGGCAAGTTCAAATCGCTAGCTAGCATAATTGCAATTCCTTGCAGGCTTCGAAGCACACTATAACAGCTCACGTGATTAGATTCAGTCGAGTTCTCGTAACGTATTGAATTGTATGGGAAATTACCGTCGCATCGATGTCGATCGCAGACATTCATACGTCAGTGAAATACTGGAATTTATTGATCACCTTCTGTAGTTTCGCGTTTCATATACGCGGAATGATTCTTTTAAAAATGATAAACATATCTATGTTTCAACGTTCCCCGTGAAAGTAACTAAGTCTTAGAAAGTTGAAAATTCAGTTTGTAGATACCAATTAACAGGCAAAATTCTAGTTTCCAGTTACTTGACCCTAACGTAAATTAGTTATACGATAGGGATTATATATAGTTGAAACATTAAGCTCACTCCTTAACTTTATACCATAATTGGTAAAGTTTAAAATAAAATTCGTCTTGAGCATACTCTATCGCTCGGGAGCGGTAAATCGATTCTGCCTTTCGTCTTTTTATTATCTATCTACAAAAATTCAAATATTTATCCAAGAAATTAAAGACTTAAAAGATAGATACGACAAAAAGAGCCAAACAAATTCATTAGTCAATTTATTAAGCGTCTAATACTTCAACGATGATAGAATGCAACAAATAAGAACTGACCAAGCCGCAGGAGTTTGAAACACATAGTCTGTGTAGTTTAAGATAGGAAAGATCAGGACTACCTGCTTCGTAATATTTTTGAGTCCTCGAGCATCAACAACTGCCTACCTTTCAGCCTGTTGTGGATTAATCTGGTTTGGTTATCGAGTTGCTTTACAGTGATAATTAATTGCTCGAACGAACCTCTTTTGCAGGGGTAACCATTCTCTTGTCCCTCACTGTGTTCTTGAATATGGTGGCCGAGACAATGCCAGCGACTTCGGACGCCGTGCCTCTGCTGGGTAAGTTCGTCAATTTCCGACTCCTATTTTTACTACTCCGTTTTTACCTACTCGGTGTCTTTAACATCGTTCCCGTGGTGGGATAATATCAGTTTTTTCCTTCTTTTCTCTCTTTCTTTTTTTTTTTTTTTTTTCTTTTTGAACGATTCGTCCAGGGGGCAATGGAGCGTTTCATAGATATAAAGACACGAGTTGGCTGATCTTTTATTTATAGTTCACCTAAGACTTCAAATATTGGAACGTGCCTAGAGCGAGACGGATAACGTTTTTAAAAACACAATTCGGAAGATTCTATGGCACCTCGGTGTTTTTGGAGATAATCCAGGAAATTTTATCGCTATTTAACGTTCATGTGTACGTTCCGCGTATTGAAAGATGGATTAGTGCATACTCGGTTTCGTAGTTTCATTGGAAATTTGGGTCGAAGCCCATGCTGGAATTATATAATACAACGAAATCTCGATTATCCCTTCGTTCTTTGTTCGTTATCCGAACGCTCGATCATCCAAACATCTTATTGTTTGGAAAATGTATTTTCTCTTACACAATATCACATTCTTTTTCATCACTAAATAATTTATAGCGCAGTGTCGATAGCCGAACGTGTTTCAATAGATCGGATCATTGAACGATAAATGTATGAAACTCTATTTAAGTTTAAACTAAAAAGTTTCGAAGATTGAGAGATCAAACGTTTTGTTTTTATAAATGAATGTAAAGATATTTAACACGGATCTCGCTTAATAACTTTGTTGTTCAAAAATCCATCTGTACTCCTAAATATAGTATTTAAATCCGAAACACAAGCTTTTTAGAATATCGGGAAGTAACAGGTATATTTTGATAATGAGACCAAAATTTATTTTCAGAAACCATCTTTCTATATTTCATCTCCGCTTGCAGTTTGATATATTCCCTCGGAAAAAATTCAATATTGTGATCGGGAAAAAGCGAATCGTATTTTCTGTCAAAATATATTCTTATGACGTACTCCAAAACGCGGAGAATATTCTTTAGTGTTTTGTAAATCTGTTCGCATAAGATCTATCGTACTCGAGGTTTATACAAAGATCTTGGATCATGTTACACACACATCTGTTCGTAATGCCTTTATCGTAATACGAGTGAGGCTTGTTGTGCACAGTCCTTTATCCTCGACTGACGATTCCCTATTGCAGTCAGAACTATTCTACTGACAGTGGTAGTATCTTGACAGTAGTAACAGATCGTACAGGTCAGACGCGGAGCTGGAACAACAAACGTCCATTGACACCTTGATCGGGGATAGCTGAAGGGAGGAGTTTGAAATTATGGTTGATATTTCGATGAAGACTGATGGAATTATGATTAATTCACAATTTCGATATGTTGTTTATAATGATGTGCGGTTTCCGAGTTGGTCAGTAGAACGATCGGTTTTAATTTGGTGGTTTGTCACGTTGGTTATACTTTCTTCAAACATTTAATATTTTCACAGGAACATACTTCAACTGTATTATGTTTATGGTGGCCAGCAGTGTAGTCAGCACCATTCTTATTTTAAATTATCATCACCGGAACTCTGACACTCATGAAATGTCTGAATGGGTAAGCAAGTTTTTCATCAGATTAATTAGGATTATAAAGAAACTCTTATTCAACTTTTGAAAATTATAACATCATATTGAGAATATTTCGGAAAACTTAAGTGTTGTGTATGTACAAAGAGTATATACTTCTGATTTCACCGCATATGTGACTTCAATTAACTTGAGCTCATGTGCTTTCAAATACGCTTTAGGTTTACTTCAGTTATTAACTGGATATACTTCTTCGAGTAACACTAAGTTTCCACCTTACACGAGTTTTATTGTCTATTATACCCTGTGGGTTATAAGAATCGCATGAATCGTATTTTCTATTAATTTGCTAATTTGTTAAATAATATTTCACGTATCAAAGCCAATATTTAATTTTAGAATTGAAGCAATATGGAAGTTTAAAAATTCGATAGAAATGTTGAAAGCATACAGGAATAATAGCCAATTGTTTCATATTCTGTATTTCATCGATCATAATTTTATCATTATATTATTTATATTTCAAACTTTCAGGTGAAAGTGGTATTCCTTTATTGGCTGCCTTGTATACTTCGTATGTCACGACCTAGTGATAAAGAAGAAAGGGAGGCACAAAAGTCTCAGAAACCGTCTCCAGTCACCGGTAATTTAGTGACACGAAAAAGCATCGACACAAGTACTGACAACATTTACTATTATCTATATAAATGTTTTTCCGTGTCATATAAACACCGATCTCAGTCACACACTACTAAATTGTGCACGAAGCACTTCGAACCCGACTTATTTTAGGTTATGTATATAACCATACTTGAAGATATACAAGTACTATCAAGAAAGTAAAACGTTGCCAGAATCCATTTCTTCTTTCCTTTATATCTTTTTTTCTTTCTCTCCTTTAGTAGCTATGTTGTACATATACTACGTTACTACTTTTTTAGAGTAGTTTTAAATTGCTTCTTTTCTTTGATTTTCTGTTCTTATAAAGTCGAAAGAATTCTCAAAGACGACTATTACTCCTGTTCAAAAACTGATTCCCAACGATGTACATACGCTATACTATTGCCATTCCAAGTATTTCCTTGCTAAATTATTTATTCGTTTTTCGCGTACGAAAATCGAAGAAATTCTCAGACGTTATTTAAAATAAAATAGTATTTATCAATCAACCCCCCGATTCACCCGATCACCCCCATTTTATCTCTCATTGTGGACCGAATGCGATAAAAATTCTACTATTCAATTATTCAACTATTGCTTTCACTTACTATAACTATTTCTCAAAACAGGTGCTGGCAAGAGTCACGGTGACCTGGAGCTTCGTCAGAGGAGCAGCAAATCCCTCCTAGCAAATGTCCTGGATCTCGAGGACAACGCTCTGGCGTCCCATAATAATCTCCTGAATAACGTGTACAGTACCCCTGGCCCTCACCATCACACGATGGGTCATGGGCACAGTCACATTCACACGACGCCCCATCATCATCATAGCCACGCTGCAACACCGCATCATCAACACTCAACGCCACTGGCACACTCCTCTTATCCGGGGGCGATTCAGATCGGTCACACGCCGCATCATCATCCACATCCGCCAGATACGCCAGGTCCCCAGGTCGAAACAATACTTCAAAACGCGTGTTTCTGTGCCCGAAACGAGCTCATTATGATCCTCAAAGAAATTAAGGTACGTTTATCACGAAGTTGTCGCTGTGAGTTAACGGAAACAGTTTCCATCATTCGTATTTTCTCACGTTGAATTACTTTAATCGTATGTTTTTCTTTAAAAAAGTGCTGAATCCATTTGTTCCATTTATATTTCATATTTTTGTTTCTTAATTTTGATAAAAAATTTTTAGCCCGAGTACAGTATTTATTCCAAGGACAATTTCTTTTCTCAAGTTATTTATGCTTAAAAGTAACAACGCATAGTACAGCGGAATTTAAAACGAATTAGGAAGTCTCTTGTAGAGCGTATACACTCTTAGTTACTTCAACGTTTACAAACTTGAGCTACTGCTTTATTTTCAATAGAAAGAAGTGTCGGCCATTAATAATAATGAGTATGACAATTAGCGAGTTCTTGTGAAATATACGCGACGGTGCTTCGGCTAATTACCAAGTGTACACTCATTTTAATTTGCCCGTAAGTGGAGAAACTTTCGTGTAAACTCGTATGTAGTATAATACCAGAACATGTACCAACGAGGTTCACTGACGAACGTGAAACCATTCTCTGTTCTATGACTGTTTGTGCAGGATTATTAAAGCCTGTCTGTTTCTCGAGTTTCAGAACCGACACAGCAAAGTCAAACACTCGAAATCTATCGGTGTTCATAATTATAAACCGAATATTTGATGGAAACTTCAAGTTCGGTCCTGCTTCCATGATAGAGACAATTTTAGACAATTGCGTGGTCATTGTGTATTCTGACCAGTTTCGGGAATTCTATTGTGCACTTCCTGGAGTTAGAAAGAGATTAAATAGCATTTCTCAAGAAAATGGCCATTATCGACACTTGAAGAAGTATTTGCCTCAAAAAATCTTTGATGCAATTAATTTTTTAACTTGTTAATTATTATACACGCGATTATGGGGATTATCGTATAATAATCATAGGATTTTCAATTTTTCATGAGGCTGATTATACGCTGAGTAAATAAATTGGTCCCAGAAGAGGATAGTAAGAGGGTTTCGAAGTCACAGAGCGATCACAGTTCAAGAGGGAGTCTATCTGTTAAAGGATAAATTAGGACTTCCGGTGCTTATTATCGTGATTTATATTAATGCATTCGACAGAGCAGCAAATGCGCTCGACGTAATTTCAAACGTACACATGGGATTCTCAATTAAACATTAATGTTTCAAGGGACGCGCGCGCGAATATAAAGAGCGAAAGATACGACTTTAGGGGTTGATGCACTGGTAACTTCCGTTTTAGATCACGGCTTCGTCTCTTAAAATATTCATACATAAACATCTTCTATTTACCGAACGACGATGTTACACGCAAATTCATTTTTATATAATTTATTATCAGTTTCGTATTTATTAATTTACTCTCTACAAAGATACACGTGTTGGGCACTGACCGATTAAAATTTTTAGACCGTTTTAACGAGTACCATTAAAACTAATTATTGAAAATCTAGATTGATTTAAGTGGAATTAGTCGCCAAGCGATAGTAATAAATACCGATCGTTAATCTGCTGAATCGAAAAAATTAATCGGCCACACTGACCCATAACCTAAGAATCTCTGTCTAAGAATCGTAAAGCATATCCATTCCAACGACAAATATCCCATTTCCTCTAACACAACCGTTTTCATGAAAACCGTACTTCCTGAAAACGAGCGTCATACATCATACACGGCTCCCTGTTCCAGATAATCACGGATCAGCTGAAGAACGAGGAGTTGAACACCAAGGTGACGAACGACTGGAAGTTCGCGGCGATGGTGATCGACAGAATGTGCCTAATCATTTTTACTCTGTTCACCATCATCGCAACCATCACCGTCCTACTGTCGGCGCCGCACATCATCGTCACGTGATTTAGAAAAGTACAGATAGCCGACTACACGTTGGCGGTCGACGAGGATCGTGCGTTGCGCATCGGTGCGGACGGCGAGGAACGCGAACATGACGACGACGATGACGACAATGACGACGACAATGACGATGACAATGACGATGACGACTACCACGATCTGGTCCATGCTAGGATTACGCGAACAACGTTTACAGTGATGTTTCTCCTACGCTTGGATGTCCAGCTTATTGGAAGTCGAGCCTCAGAGTCATATGTTACGCCCCGCTTCGGGTGATCCGCACTGCTCATAGGAAGAAAATGATACGAGGACACTAGGCTCTCTGTATTATTTACAATATATATATATATATGTATACATAAAAAAGATGCGTATATGTATACATATATATATATCTTTATGTAGTTCATTCGAAAAGGACGCCTTAGCGAGACACGTTGAAAATGCGCCTATATAGGCGCGTTAAAGGAACACTGACACGCGCGCGCGCGCTCACACCTACATGCACACACGATCGCATACAAACATGCCGGCCACGCCGAGGTATGTGCATCTCTGGCATTTGTTGTGCCGCGATAGGGATGGAACGCGAACGATCGCGAGCCTCGAGTTCCTTTCGGTTCGAGCTGACGCAATTTTTTGCGGAAAATTGGATATGTGCAACATGCTGACGCTGGACTGACTAGTGAAGCAAAAGTAGTTACATCTTCCTCATATTTTTTCTTCGTTGCATAATTTCTATCAAAATCATTCAATTTCAGGTTTGTCAAACGAATATATTTAAGTTTTCGAATGTTGGAAATTGTAATTCTCTCATTAATCGCAGTGTTAATTTTACTCCGATACCTGGTAGCTGGGAAATATTACGTTTTATTCGTTTTCATGGATATTACTTTTCCTTGAATTCTTGCGATAGCGAGAATGGAGAAAAATCTTTGTTATTGTTGTTCTTATTGTTAAGTTACCTTAAAGTGTCGCTTTTGAGTAACACAACTTGCTATCTATTTAACCACGTTGTGGAAAGTATTTTATTCTTTGAAAACTGTTTCGCTGAAGTGGCGTGACAAACAGTTTGACTAAAATTTTAACGAAAACATTCGTTTTTGAAACACGCTTCAGTAATCGTTGCACGGGATGCAAATAAATCTGCGTACACGCGTGTGAAACACGAACACGCATACACGTACACGCACATATACACGCATACACACGCAAGAAACAGAACATAGAAACAAAGAGCACCGAGAACCGTCGAAGGGTTTGAATTTGTTAAAGAATAAATCGAGTTGTCCGGTACGGTCCACGACTACGAAACGATTTTTCGTTCGATTCTCGTACGACCGTACCAGCCAGAGAATCTCATAAAAAACGAAAGAGAAAAAGAGAGAGAGAGAGGAAAGAGAGATATACAAACAAAAGAGAGAGAAGCTGAAGAAGGGTATACCGCTCCTTTTATTGTGCTTAAAAGAGAGAAAAAGGTAGAGAGAAATAAAAAAACAGAATGGAAACAGACGAAAGAGAACACACGATTAAGAGCAAAGCGCACACGTTAATATTCTGAAAAACTGAAAAAGCAACAAAAAAAGCAAAAAAAAAGAGAATAATAAGTAAAAATAATAACTACACACAATGAACTGCCAAAATGTTTCAAAACAATGCCAGTGAATTTTATTATCCGTATCACTAGTAAGTAAAATCGACGACAACTTAAATAAAACGGGGGATTTATACTACGATTATAAGATGGCGTGCGATAGCGCGGCGTTTAAAACAAAAGAAAAAAATAAAATACTGTTCTTTGTTAGCTCGTAAGAGAAATCCGGCGTAAGCAAGCGGAAACAGTGAGAGAGAAAGAAAGAGAGAGAGAGAAAGAAAGAAAGAGAGAGAGAGAGGGAGAGAAAGAGAGAGAGAAAGGGGAGAGAGAGAGAGAGGGAGAGAAAGAGCGATAACGCGGGTATATGAATGACTTCAAATGAAACGATGACGATGATGACGATTGACTTAGCGCAACATCTATCTTCATTTTCTCACGTTTTTTTCCCTTCTATCGGCGGACATCGTTTGTTGTTGTCCCTCTGTACACGCTTGTACAAGCGCATACACGGTACATACTCTCTCTCACACCACCACCAACACGTACATAGACACTACGCACTTCGTTGCGTAGAATTTCACACACGTTACACACCCGCTCCACAAATGTCTCACACTTACGTTAACACAAGACGGACATGCGTACACAAGCAAAAACTTTTTCAATCTAACGTTCTAGGGAGTCAGGCTTTCGCATCCTCGAGATTCTCGCGTGACTCCCGGCGAACTCGACGTTCGCTATCTAGGTAACGAGGCGTCTACTTATCACAATCGGATCCGAGATTCGCAACGCGATTCCAAAGCAACTCGAAGCTGTTAGTGTATATTTACTTTTTTAAGTCGAGTCGCCTTCGAACGATGCGAATCTCGAAGATCCTCGATGGACGAGCGACCGTGCGGCTTCCTTTCGAATATTCCCGAACGCAGTCCGGTTCTGGGTACTTTCCCCTCGTTCTTCGAACCAGCAACCGACTCGATTCTATACTATTTGACTGTACGCAAAACTGAATATCAAGGTCTCGAGCGATCGCACAAGTCTGATTCTTGAATAATCTCTTGCTCTTCGACCGCACGCTACTCGCCCTAAATGGCCAAACCATTTGCAGTTCGTCTGTGAAAGTACCCACGTCGGATTATCCGTCAACGGGCGCACAGCAGTTCCGATTGATTTTTGCTGTTTGTCGCCGCAAAATGGGATCCCTTTCCTACAAAAGTATATTGCGAGAACTTATGAGAAATCGATAGTTATGAAAAGAGTTGAAAAATTGTTATTCAATGCGTATCGAAATTTACGAATAAACAAGAAAAAATTGTTTTCAAGAACGATTAGTCTCGTTGCATTGGTATTCGCATTAATTAGGAATTGCATCGTGCTGAATGAAATTTTTTATCGAACGTCGCGCTTCGTTTAGTTTCATAGTGAATATTTGTTTCGACGATAAGGTAACAAAATTACTTCGCCAGGCTTGACGTATTTTCGGAATCGAAGCTACCGTAGTAGTTAAGTTGTAACGCGTACTACACGCGACCGTCGTTCGTCTGGTAATGTCTCGTCGAATTTTCTGTCGACTACGAGTCTAGAAGCAGGAAACATTTTAGTCAATACATAAGAATGCTCAGTATTTAATACGATATTCCATTTACTATTTTGACTCGTGACCAGACTCGAGATTCGAGACTCGTAGATGCTCGAACGAATCGACGTCGCCGGGAAATAGCATTTCCTTTTCGAGCTGTAAAAGTCACCGTGTTTTTCGAGCAACGGTAGATTTCATGCTGTACATAGTTCGTTAATTTCGATAACTCGACGGTTTTGTTTCACTTCGACTCGTTTCAGGATCAGCTTACATTGGAACAACATGGTGCCATAGTTTTGTTATATGTGTAACAAACTCTTTTATTTATTACAGTTTAATAAAACCTCGTTGCAGTTTGTTTTATGTAATAGCAATTTGAATATTCCGTGTTTTGTGCAATCCATTTTAAATATTTAAGAACAATTCTCCTAAATGTATTAAGTAATGAATGTTTAAAAGTTAGTTTTATTATTTCCTGAAATTATACAAATCGACGTTGTTCCAATGTGATAGAAGTTCAATTAGCGCATTATCTACATCTAACTAAATACTACATATACCTAAATTTCCACGACTTCGAGTGATCATCTCGATTAAAAACAGTGCATACGAGAAGCATATCTTTAGACGCAGGAAATTAATCCTAACATTCCTCAGTATTTAATACGAGTACGAAGCACGTTACAGAACCAAACCTTAGCTCCCTTAGAGCCGAATAATTTATTCCTTTCGCGAAAGAATAAAACTGAAAAAACGAACGCTCAGAAATACAAAAAATAGAATTAAAAAAACAAAAATAAGCAAACGCAATCTTGTAGACTGTGTTAAATAAACAGAAACTGGAGAAATACTCGACAACTAACTTAGACGAAGAAGCTTGTCAACGCAAGTAGAAGAAAAAAACATCGGAATCTCGTTAACGGATAGTCTCGCAGGCGGGTTTTGTTAAACATATAATAAAACGAAAACAAGAAAAAAAAAGAAAAAAAACTATAGCACGTTTTGGCCATTGGCATTGACGCGACAACCAATCACGTTATCTTTTAAATACTATTATAATGGTTACAAAATAATAATTAAAAAAAAAAAAACGTTGTTAACGGTGTTAAAGGAACGATTTAAAATGAAAAAAAAAAATAATAGTACGTAGAGGATATAAACTATAATCGATAATGCCTCGATTGGTGGAATAACCATTCTCGATCTTTAAATCAGCTAACTAATTAAACTAATGAATTAAATTTAAAGCACTTAATGGTTCGCGCCGGAAGGTTTTGTTAGAATACAGTACTAAGTAGGGAAGACAAAAAAAAGTATTAAAAAAAACACGGTTATCTCAAGTGAGTGTCATTAGAGAAGCAAAAGAATCGCGGAAAAGATATTAACGAAGATAGTTCGGCATGCCACAGTGTCGAGTCAAGTAAAAAATGAAACGAAATAAAAAAAAAAAAAGAAAAAAGGAAACGTAATAACATTAATGCGATGAATTATGCGTTTAAATGTCACGATTTCAACGACTTCGTTTCGCGATGGAATCTTTTTTGAACGTGTTTCCTTCTTCCCAGCGACAGCTGCAAAATCAAGGATAGCCAATCGCGAAACGAAACGACTCTCCGTGGTTGTTAGTTCTTTGTTCTTTTCCGCAAACACGTTTGCTGTAGTTCAAGTTGGTGGAAAGAGTCGCATGGCGACGATTTATTGTTAAAGCGCGACCGATTCGAGCCCTTCGTTAGCCAATTTGAATTTTTAAGCAACTTTCAAGAAATCCCTGCAATGAATGTAACATTATTGATTTTTAGATTATTTGATTCACAAGATGTAAGAGCTTCCAGAAGTAGATAACATTAACATGATAATATTATTCCTATAGCTTCTGTTCCGCCATGTAAACGTATCATGAAGTACGCGAATATGCAATAAGCAAAATCAGAATTAGCACACTATTGTTATCTAATTACAGTGGATAACGACGTCTATCGAAATTTTTATTAACGGGACAATTTCCATGGTGTGATGCGATTGAAGCTGCTATTGACAAACTGTGAAGGGAGGAAGAGCATTATACGTTCTACAATTATAATTATAATTCGTTTCACGAGAGTTAATATCGGTTTATGCGTGGATGTACACCGTTTATAGCCTACTGTAAAGTGTCCCATAAAAACCGGTTGCAAATGAAGCAATTAGGTGCACGATATGTGTTCGATAAATTAATGAAATTGGCCTGCGAACGGCTCAGATTCGTTGCATGTCGCGACGGCGGCGTTGAACGACGCTCCCATTTTAATCGTATTTAAACGCGTTAACGTTAAGCGAGCAAACATTGATTGTTAACGGAGAATTAACATCCAGCCTATTGATATTACTTGTTATTGATTAGTTTTTACGCGAGCGTGAAAAAAATAATCATAATAATAAAACTATTCGGGAATATAATCGTATAACGCACACGCCGAATTTTTCGCGTGCTACGAAATCTCAGTTGGATTATTCAACGGGTGACTTGTTGTTGCAAGAGAAGGAAGAAAATAATGCATAGAATTGCAGTGAAAGAAGGAGACACAACGTAGCCCGTATTTAAACGAAGTTCCAACGTTCTAGCGAAGAGAAATGAAATAAAATAAAAAGTAAAGGCGATAAGCTGTTCGATAATTAAGAAATTATATACTCGTTCTATGAAAAAATTTACTTGTTCTCACATATCGAAGTCAAGTTGGAATTCGAAACAAGTTGCTCACTGAACAAAAAAAAAAAAAAACAATAATGATTTAAAGATATAAATGTTAAACAAGGAAAATAAAAGGCGAGGATGAAGAATAACGAAGAAAAGTATAAACTAAATTCGTTGCTCACGAATGCTCATTTATTGTTTTTATCCAGCGCGGTTTCAGTGTTTACGAGATGTCGTAAGCCGGCCGCTTAGTGAGAATAATTAATGTTCGAGTGTACTACTTTCAACTATCACGCTCAACGTTCAAGCATTTAAGCTGTTCACGAGATTCAGGGTCTTAGAGATTAATTAGACAAAACAGTAGAAAAATTGTCGAGACGTTCGTAAAAACTAAAACAGAAGAAATGGAAACACTAATTCGTAAATTACAAGAAGAGGATGAAACAGTAGTAGAAATAAATAAACGCGCAGACACCGGGAAAAGGGAGTGTTCTCTTTCACGTTTCGGGGATCTTTTCGTTTGATCGTTTTGTTTCGAGGGAAATAAACATTACACGTTGTATTTACGTACTACGTAACATGTATTGATGAGAAAAGCATAGAGTATCTATATTAATCTATAATTGAACTAATCGAATCGACAAGCGAAGAAACTAAATGATAAAAATAGGAAAGAGAAAAATGATATTTAAATTCAAGCGGACTGTGACGACCCATTCGTTCTTTTTCTCTTTTTGTAACAATGATTAAATGTAAAGATGATTACACTGATACGATAGGGTGATTTTAATTGCACGTGCTGCAGAAATGTTTCCACCTTCTTGAACTCTGTGAAAGAAAACGAGACGCGAGAGCTTCTTTTTGAAAGATAAGAATATATCACGCAGCAAATGTTGCACGACAGTGAGACGAAAGTACGCTTTCTTGTGCGTGATCGAACGATATCACGGCTATAAAACAGAGGTTCGTCGTGCATTTTGAAAAATCGCTTTCAAAGCGAAATAGAGTCCGATCTAAAGGCTCGATCATCGTTTGAATTTCTGACGAGCATTTCTCCGTTCAAAGTAATATTTTCTTTTATCTTTGCCTGGCAGCTCGGTTACGGGTAACGGTTGCAAGTTTTCTTTGAGCGAAACTTCCGAATTAGAACAAAATTTTTCTTCCAGTTTATTCTCGATCCCCTTTACAAGGAAATTTCTTTTTGCCGAGTTTTTCGATAGAAATTATTCCTCAAAAGTTTTCTCGTAGAGCGAGACGTCAGCTTTTTCATAGAGCGATCGAATTTTCCTTTCAAGAAAAGTTAATAAGCATACCTTGGACGATTTACACGGAATAGAATATTTGGCATAGTTGTATTATATTTGAAACGTGATTTTTAAAACAGTCTAACGTAAGTATCAGCCTACCATCGGGACATAATAAGATTTTTGTTTAAAAACGAATCGAGGAAAAAAGACGGAAAAGTAAGCGGAAATAAGGGAGGGAAAGGGTTAAATGAGGGAAACGGACGAAACGAAGAAGCGGAATTTACAGAGAAATAACGCAACTTGCGCCTTTGATAAAAAAAAAAAAACAAGAATACATATATGTATTAAACTCAGCTTGTCACACGCGGGGTTATCATTGTAAACTATTAATCTTATAATAATTAAAATTAATAATAACAGTAAAATCACGAAAGAGGAGAGAAACAATGATAATATTAATAATAATATTAGTACTAATGATATTAATACCGGTAACAATAATAATTATAATAAATAAATAATAGCGTAACGGTAACGTATTAATTATTAATTCTCCGCCTGTGCAAAATGTTGAAAATTTTTCTTTCTACGACGTTATTAATCTATGACTAAGGCGACTTCTATGAAGAATTGTTTCCAATAACGAATAAAAAAAAGGGGGGAAATATTATATGGTTAATAAGAAATTTAAAGAAAATAAAAAAATGCATTGAAAAGGTTGGTACGCTATTAGGATCGTAGTAGCGCATATGTACAGGGTGATGCGATTAAAATGTATTTGGACATCGATATGGCGTACGATTTTTCGAGTGTTCTATTCGAGTAAATGTGAACGATACTGTTAAAAAAGAAAGAAAGAAATATCTCGAAATAAGAACGAGATCGAGAACGTAGAATCAATTATGAAACAATTATACTTAGAAAGGGGCTAATGTGTCGATGAAACTCTAAGTCATACGCGATTTTGTACTGGCTGTTCAAATAACAAATAACAAAGTATACGGATGATTAAATTTTAGATAAAATCTTGTGCAATCTCGAGATGAAATTTTATTTTTCAATATAGTTCTATCGAATTATTCTGGATGATGCGAAATTTGAATTTCATGTAACAAAAATCGGTTTATAGATTACTTTGAGATTAAAGAGGGAAATGTCAGCCTCGTGAGAGCTTCCTGTAAGAGTCAAATACATTCCTCCGTCAACGTTGCCTTAACTCGAAAAATATCCTCGAAAGACTAACCCATTGTCCGAAAGAAACGCTCTCCGCTGAACAATGGTTCGATTACCTTCAACGCTCGAAATGTCAGACATCGAACGCAAGATTGTCGACAAGTAGCCCCTTTCGATCGTCCTACGACGTAGAATCCATCATGGAAAATAAAAAAAAAAGAAAAAAAAAAAGAAAAAGAAAACAAAGAAATAAAGGAAATAAAAATCGGAAGAAAGCAAGATTCATCGACCATGTTAGGTCTTCGAAACTTTCTCCTACACTTTGTAGTCTTTTACTCGACTCGTAATTCAATCCAAGCATTTTAAGAAACTTATTAAGGTAACCGGTTAGAAATAAAACAAATAAGATTGCTCACCGAGACACCGTGTCGTTTAAGTGTCACAAAGACAATCCCCTCGGAACTTAAAAGCGAACGACGAAAATTGTTGAGACGTTTGTTGAGAAAAACGAACATTTTTCTTCTCTCTCGATGTATGATATACTACCTCTACTAACACTACGCGAGATATCGATAACTGTTTCTAGGTGAAATTAAATCGATCTTAATCGTTGCGAACGGTATAACACCGATTTACATAGCCAAGATAAAAAGAGAAAAAAATAAAAAACGACTGTAGCCTGACGTAATTTTAACGTGTAAGGTCTATTATACTTATAGCACGTCAAAGTCTTCCGCAGTTAGTCTCCAAACAAGTAGTTACAAGACACACGGGAAAATGAAGACGCAAAAACACACCAGACGAATTTTTTTCATATTCTTTCCCCTCCTTTCTCTATTTTTTTTTCCTACTACTGACGTTCACCCGTCATTCCTCGTCTTAAAAATCTCTGGTGATATATGTATATTTGCTGAACGAACGCTTCTCTGATTAACTGTTCGAAGAAACGCAAGTCCCCTTGAACGATCATACGGAGTCCAGGGTTTTATTGATCGGCTGATTGATATTTAATTAAGGCAACTTAGTAGGGAACGTTTCTTTCACGCAAAAGTAGCGATCGCGTCGCGTACCTTGTCTTCAAGCACGAAACTGTGAAAGTACTGTGATCGATGGAGAATCAAAATTGTATTTGTCAAGTTTAAGAGATGCTCGCGTTCGTCGTGTGATTCGTTTTTGTAGTGGATACTGAGAATAAGGAAAAATAAAAAGTTGAACACGAGAAAGAAACATGAAAGGAAGAAGAAGGCGAAGAATCAGACTTTATCGAGCCATTAACGAAATTTTCAGCGAGACGCGAACGAAGCGCGAGAATTTGTCTTGTAACATAAATTGTGAAATGCGCTTTATTATTGTAGATCTCGAAACGCTGAAAGATAAGTAGAAACGCTTAGAAATTATGAACGTTCGAGCAAAGTTGAAGAAAACATTACGAAATGTTTCAGCGAAGAGAAGTGTGCATATTACGCTTTGTAATTAGTAAACAAATTTTTGCCGACGTTTATCGCGCGTTGCACGAAGACACTCGAAAGATCGACGACCCTTTGTCCCATTTTACTAGATCGCTCTTTATACGCATAAAGTATACAGCAGGTCAGCCGAAATGAAGTATAAACGAAGAACAAGGTTGACGCAATTCGCATAGAAAACGTAATAATTATGAAAACGAGGAGAGAAAATGTATAACATAGTCTGCGGTTTTCTCATTTCTAGGACGAACGTTGTATTCAAGTTGGAATGTAATTAAGCGAAGTATTTATCGAAAGAAGTTTCTTCGTTCCTCGGAAGAGAACGTTTCGTTACATTGCATTAAAATACAAAAACTATTCTTTACAATTTACTGTAACTTGCAAGCAACTTTTCATACATACTTGTACTTTCTTCTGTAAATATAAAGTCCCGTTATTTCTAAACTTGTGTACCATTGCAATTCTCTTTCTGATTCTATTTATTCTAACATAAAATCAATGCTTAAGTTATTGGTCAAATCAAGTTGTTTGCTCGACACCTGCTTTTTTGACAAAAACGAGTTATATTAATTTAATGACAGTTTGATTTCTGTTACAAATATTCTGTAAGACAAACGCGTGACGAGCAATAAACTGAGCAATAAATACGGTACGGATATAACTTGAAGAAAATACACAAAACAGATTCTGTTTTTACTAAAATTCTGATCAATCAATAGCAAAACTCGAAAATTATTTTAGATTGGGAGCAAAATTTATACTATCAAACGAATAAATTTTTGTTTGTCAAAACTTACTAAAAGCCACGTAGGTGGATGAAATCTGATAAAAAATCGGTTTTGCGCCCCACCTCGCCATTTCGGCTGAACTTCGTGTATACGTATGAATATATACATATATATGTAACGCATATACGTACGTATATTCTCTTTAGATACGTATTATGAAGAGATTGAATTAAAACTACGGCGAAAGGTAGCGTGTAAAGAATAAAATCGGCGGAGAAAGACACGGAGGTAAAAGCTAGAAAAATTGAAATTGTTGCTCGCGAGTCAGTCCCCATTGTTACACTCATTGTCAGCGAAATGATAATCTGTGCCGATTTTTCACGGACCTTCCCACGCTCGACGTCGTTTGAGGAAGAAAACATTAAGGACGTTCATCGTCCCGCTGCTTTCTTCTCTACTTTCTGCTCGATTTCTTCTTCCTTCGACGATATGAACCGCGAACGAGGTCGAGACGTGATATTCTCATCGCGCATAAGATATCTGTTATTCCGCACGTATTTTAAACACGAAGAAACATCGAAGAATCGTCGCATAACCCGTGGGCACATCCTCTTGCTGAATGGAATCGATTAACCTGCTTTACCACTTAACACGTGTTCACACGTGAAATAGTAGACGACAAAAGTCTATATGTTTGACGTGAGCTTGAAGAATTTTTACTTTCAAAGATGTAATTAGAGAACTAACTAAGAACTTAGACTTGAAATTCGTATAGAATTTATCATGTCCAAGACGAAGTAATTGTTAAAACATTTAAAACGCGAAACAGTTTTCTTTCACGATCAACTATTTTACATGGGTTCGTAAAATGAATTAGCATAAATATTCGCGGTCTACATATAAGGCAACAAGTTAATCGACCTCCATCGGAGCAACGTGATCACAGAAGAGGTAAAAAGATTGACGACGATTATGTTGCTGATGGGGTGTGAAATGCGTGGAGTGGCGGAGTTTCTTTTCTCGCGATTCACTGCCGCGGACTTCCTTCATGGCAGTATGTATTATTCAGAATTAGGATAAACGATTAGCGCGGACACGCAATGTTCAAGTGCCAAATTTTTAGCTATCTTTAGCACGTAATTTATCGCGCCTGTCGAACCCAGCAGACGCTTAATTAGCGCGCGCAAGAGAGAAAGAGAGAGAGAGAGAGAGAGAGAGAGAGAGAGAATGTGTGTGTGTGTGTGTGAGA
Source organism: Bombus fervidus (assembly GCF_041682495.2). Lineage (NCBI taxonomy): Eukaryota > Metazoa > Arthropoda > Insecta > Hymenoptera > Apidae > Bombus > Bombus fervidus. The sequence continues at coordinate 1,026,687 of NC_091528.1, read as the reverse complement.
GAGAGAGAGAGAGAGAGAGAGAGAGAGAGAGAATCGAGAGTATTTCACAAAAGAGAGAAATTGTTCGCATTGGCGACTGAAGTCGGAGGAATTTGTATAGTATAGATCGAGACTGTTTAAGAGATTCGTTGTAAAACGATTAAGGGATTTAGTAATGGAGTTTCGATATGGCGCATCCTTTTGTACGCGAGTCGTGTAATTATGGAATGTGCTATGAATGATTCGAAGGATTTTTGAGTAACTGATATTGAAATATACGTGTTATTTTTTTCTATTTTTGTAAAAGGGTAGAAATATTGAATTCACTCGCGATTTTTATTCAATTCAGTTCTGATAATAATGTCTATCGAAAAAAGAAATGTTATGGATACAAAGATATTATTGGCGTTATTATCGAGTAGAAACATTGTCGTGCTATTTCTTAATTTAAGGAAAGTTCAATGATTGCTCGAATATCCTTTCGAACGGTCTTAAAGTTACCATCGAATTTATGTATCTTCCTGAATTATTTGGTTGGAAATTTGACTAGCAAGATAAACGCTCAAAACGTTCATAAATATGTATCATTGTTAGGAAAAAACCAATAATCAACATATTTTTACTGCGTTCAAGAGTTCGACTGAAATTTTTGCAATCTGTCATGATTTTCCGTGTGCAAGGAGTCGCCGAGCGGTACTCTCGATGTAACGTACGGAGAAAGAAGGAAATTAAAAATAATAATAATAATATATAAAAGAAAATAAATAAACTTAAAGAAAACGCGTCACAGCCAACTGAATTTAAAATGAATTGTTACAAAGGGACGTTTGTAGTATGGCCGTAAGAAGCAACGTGGACGACAAAGGGTTAAAAGTCAACTTTCGAAGTAATTTTCGAATAGGTAACTCTCGTTCCCTTCATTTCGAAGAACATTAGTCAGCTCGAAATAATTCTCACACTCTCTCACTACGAAACGATTCACCGTTTGTAAAATCTCCTCTGTTTTCCTTCTTTAAGCGATCAGTAGTCGATGACTGAGTCGAAGAAATGGAAAGAAGAGATCACAAACAAAGAAAACCACAGGGCGATAAGGTTCATGCTTGAAGACAAATACTTGGAAACGAAAGAAAGGAAGGAGGGAAAAGCGAAAAAAAGAAGATATAAAAAACAAGTATGAACACGTTCTAAAGTCAAAAAAGAAAAAGGGGAAAATGCAAAAAAAAAAAAAAGGAAAGGAAGAATTAAACGTGTACTATTAAAAAATATAATCTCTACGCATATTTAAAAAGATACTTGAATGCTAAACGCCAAATATTCGTAATACACACCGAGAGGAACTAAATAAAGCTAAACTAAATCAACCAATAATCGAGTAACTGAATATTAAACGCTAGCCTGTAATCAATAGAGAATGTAGTAATATTACTTCGAACAGTAAATTATAGGGGTGATTCAACAGATAGTCTACTAGAAGTTAGGCTCGAATTTTTATCGAGATCATTTTCTCTCTAAACTAACAGAAAAAAAAGCTAAATATCTAATTATCTCAGAACAATCTATCGAACTTAACGAAGCCAAAGCGAAACGAAAAGAAAAATATGATAAAGGACCGTAGCTGGGGATGATTGATCTTAAACGGAATTTAAAATTGAACCGAATATAAGAAGAGAAACGATTCAAGTAAGACCGGTGTGTAAAAAGCTTGCGGTTGACAAAACAGCGACACAGATCGCTGAGATATGAACGCACGAGATCTATTTCTTCTCTACCTACGCCCTTTTCTTCCCTGATAATATATTTTAACGAAGGATTGTCTCTTTATTGTCCACCGTTACACCAGTCGTCGAAGTCGTTACGAGATTAATAGAAAAAAAATGAAAAAAGTTCGTGCGAGTCTAACGAAGGATAACAGAAATAATATTTCGAGCCTGTAAATGCGTGAACGAGTGAGAAAGTTGGTGAGAAAGGGGGAGAGAAAGAAAAATAGAATTAAAACAGAGAATGTATGAGAGAGAGAGAGAGAGAGAGAATGGGAGAATATGAAAGGGTGAGAAAGAGGGGGAGAGAGAGAGAGAGAGAGAGAGAGAGAGAGAAAGAGAAAGAGTAAACAAGAAATAAATGAGAAATAAAATTTGCGTTAACCGTGCAAATATATTATATAGGAGGAAAAAAGAAAACAAAATATTTAAAAAAGGAGAAAGAGAGAGAGAGAGAGAGAAAAGATGAAAACGATACTCCCTTTTCCGTAGACCCTGGTGGGACGATGCAATTGAACTGACTCACCCTCGATCTCACTTGACTTTTAATTATGCCTCGACAACAGCCTGGCCTGATAATAGTAAATTCATATTGAAGAACGTTAAGTAAGATAATAATAATATTAATAATAATATTAATAATAATAATAATGAATGATATTAATACTAATAATAATAAGAGTAAGAATAATAATAACAATAGTACTAATACTACTAATAATAAAAAAATTTGTTATATTTCTACGCTGGGCTCTTTTTCGAGGCAGAAACGTTGATCGATATGAAAATCCCTGTTAACTGGTGAGCACATAATCGCCGCATTGTAATATTATTAACATTATTACGTTATTATGAAATTGTTGAAATAAATGAAATGAATATAGACGTTTTTCATTTACTTCCTTCTCGTATTTTCCATCGCTCATTCTTATTTACATCGCTATTAGGTGCAACGCATTTTTATTTAGAAAGAATGTATTCTCGATTCATTTAATAATTTTTATTTCATTGTAAAAAGAACTACCTATGAATCTATCTTAATATTATGTCTAATAATGAAAACCCAATGTTTCGAACCAACATATTCGCGGTGTTTCTCATGCATAATAAAGTACAAAATTTTTCGGCTCAACAATTCGTTTCGTATTCTTACCTTTTTCTTTATATATTTATACGTAATACATAAAGATAGACTAATGTACATTCGCTAGTACGATCATCTTCATCTCTAGTAGACAAGAGATTTAACTGTGTTTCGTCACTTAAATTTTAACGATTTCCCATCTTCGGACGCTCGTCTTCAAACTCCTTGTATCAAAAACTATTTCATAAAGATTCTCTTTGCTACTTTCACGATGATTGTACGTTAACTCGCTATCATTTTCTACTTTTTTGAAATTTTTAAAATTCTTTCAACGTTCGTGTTTCTCAAACGGTTTGGCAATGTTTAATATTACAATCTAAAAATTTCATAAGAACGTTTTAGAATCTAAAAATCGTTAATAATGTTTAATTAATTTATTCCTTAATTCGAGATAGTGCTTCTGCGATTTTATGGTAATTTAAGATACATATTATCTAAAAAGGAAAAACAAGTTTCGTTTAAATATCAGTTGATATCGGTTGAATATCAAATGACAGAAATATCAGTTATATTTGAAATTAATGATGCAACATTTGTCAAGTTTGCGTGTATTTGAAATGGAAGAAAATTAATGAAAAATTTGTTCAAGTGTTTATTAATTAACACTAATTACGTCTCTTTTTGTGCGATAAATTCCAATACGTTCATTTGATTGTTGTAACGCTGATAAAATAATTCAACTTATTCAATTTTAACGATAACTAAATGTACAGTTCAGGTGGGATAAGTTTCGAATTGCTGCACGTGAGAAACAATGAGAGAATCCAGAACTTATAGTTCTCTTATGGTGTTATCTGTCATTAAAAAAATTCTCTTCGTTTAATTTCGATTTATTAAACGAATATTTATTTCGATTAAAATCGTCTGGATCTAACGAGAATTCGCTATATTAATATACATTAACAAAAGTTACGTATTTCAGTAGTATCGCAAGATAAAAAAGTTTAAAAACATTAAATCCAAGATACAAACGTACAAACAATAACATTATGTTAGCGTAATAAATTTTAAAATATTCCTACATGCATAAAATGACATTAACCCCAGAATATCCGACATCACTAGATACATTCCTTCTTCTTTTAATGGTCGCATTTATTTTTACTTGTAATAATTATATACGTGTATATTCACAATAATCGCTAAATTATCAAAACTTAACGGATTATCATCGAGTGGCTATAACCTGGAAAATGTTAAAATATGAAAAGCTATGAAAAAAAGACGCAAGAATCAGTTGCATTAATATTCTAGGGTTAATCGAAGGTGCCAGTTGTAAAGTTTTCTAAATTCGATTCTTATTTAAACTTTGATTTGCAATTGTAATAAGTAAGAAATTATTCACAAGCAAAATACAAGAACTATCAAATACAGTCATCCATAACCCGATGACTATTTAAAACTGGCATCTTCAATTTCGCGTGGTTCGTAAAATTTTCATTAAAATCGTCTCATTGTGATTCTCATTACACAATCACCCTTCGCATTCTCGAGTGAACAACGCTATAAAATATATGGAAGTAAAATGTATAGAAATCAATAAGCATCATCTAATTACTTCATTTTTGGGGGGACTAAATTCTAGTTATTGTATCTCGTTCAAGGAAGACACGTGTCACCCTATCAACTCGTTACTCTAATCGGGAATAGGTACTCATACACATCAGGTTTCCATACAAGCATCGAGGACAACGAATCACAAACGTTCAACGATGAATTTTGTTAAAACGCGGGCAATATTCTTTTCACGCTTGACCTGAACCTCAAAATCCTTTTCCCTCGATCGTCCTTCCTTCACACAGAGTATACCCTCGCTGTAGGTATTAAAAATTTTATAAAAGTCCAGGTCGTTCAACCCTCGTGAAAGGAGGTTGGAAACCGATATACGCCTTTCTCCTTTCACCGTTACATATAAAATTATCAAAAGGACATGCAATTACCTTGAAGTGTTTTTTCGATCGATGTAAATGATAACTTCGATTTGGAAAGAAATCGGCTTTGATCGTGCGTGGCTTAATAAGACTGAAACGTGTTTCGTTACGCTGAATAATGGAGATTAGTGAAATAAAAATCGAAGATCGTATACGTATTATATACAGTAACATCATATATAACAATTGGGACGATTCGCGAGGCACAACTGTAAGCGATACATATGAGAAAATCAACGATCGTTAAATCGGCAACCATAAACACTCTTTGTGTATGAGACAACTTTCTATTAGAGAAAACATGACCGTTTTAACAGTTTTCTGTACAATATACATGTAGCATGGGTATCATATCTTCGTATATGACGTACGATATAATTTCTTACTTTTCTTCCCTTTTTAATAACGATTAAATACGCAAGGCCGAGACATTGTGCTTTTAATGTGCGCTTCCGTTGTGACGTCAGCGAATCTGACCAGCCAATTTCTCCTTCTTTGTCGTTGTTTTTCTTTTTTTCTTTTTCTTTTTTTTTTTTTTTTTTTACAAACTGTTGAAATCTCTATCGAAGAATACAACTTTGTAATTCCATTGAAAAATTTGCAAAGAACTAGAGCGTGTATCAATGTGGAAATTATGTATAATTATGTATTATTTAATTAACTGACGGATTAATTGCAAAATTCTGTTTCTGAATTTCAGCGATATTCAAATAAAATTTGGAGTAATAATTAATATGAATCAGATGAGAATATATAAAGTAGAAAAAATAAAAGGTATCTGTCGGTTGGTAAACGTTGTCACGGCCCTTCGATGTTCTGCGTCGCGATGAATCATCAAACACGAGTCCTGCTAGATTACAATAATGGCAACGGTAATTCGCACGATTAATATCAAAATTATTTGATGTCTACGCTCTATGCTTATTCTTAATCCCGACTAACCAATTACTCATCTGGGATGCACGGTCAATGGGATATTAATTTTAATATTAGATTCGCAATTTACATTTATTCCGCACTCGTTTCAGCATACTCATTGACCAAGATTTTCAAGGAAGACAATTATAATCGTGGATGCAATAATGATTAACATAAGGAATAAACGAAATGTTTTGAACTAACGTGTGTCGTACAAAATATAAATTTCAAGTGGCGAGTAATGTAAGACTTGAAGAAAATCAAAATTCAACACGTTGAGTAAACAAATTGAAACAAAATCAGGTATATGATGTATTATGAATGAAATATATATATGTAGTTGTATGACGAGTGCAGTTGAGCTTCGTTCCTTGATAGTTTCACGAGTGTGATATTTGAAACCTCGATAGTCGTTCCTCGGTATAAAATGAAGAAAGGATTGATTATTATAAAAGATTCATGAGAGTGTTGTTCCTGTTTCCACTTTCATAATATTAACATCGGTTCGTGATCTTTTCATGAAGTACCTTTGTTCTTCTATAAAATAAATAGAAATTAACGATATTATACTTTGGCAAACGAGGAAATAACTTTATCAGCAACTTTTAAGTTGCTACGTGAAAACGATCCAAGCAACGTTTTTAAAATTTCCTATATCTATTCTTCGCCCACGCTTCGAGATTAATCTTTTCCATTTAGTGCTCGATTCGATCTACGATACACGTAAAGTATACAAAAGAGAGAATCGAACATGACGAAAGACGGAAGTAAAATGAAAATTATTGCGATAATGGCACGCCATTCCTTCTTTAATCGACTAGATTTCCTGGAATTACTTTCCACGATAGATCTCTATGATACGATCCTGGTCCACGTACTCAAAAATGTGAGGTGCGTCCATCAAGATCCCAATCGTACCCGCGGTCGTCACAAGGAAGAAAATGTAAAGTTGCAGTCGATCGATTACCATCGCCACGTACTTCCAATCTTCTCGCGTCTGAAACATGTGTACATATTAACAAGAAATTCTCGTGCTTTTTACACCCCACTGTTCAACTACATTAGCTCACAAGTAACAACCAAAAAATTGTAATGAAACGATCGAGCGATTCCTCACCTGTATGTACAAATCTTCGTTCCTTAAATGTTCAGCGATAAATTCGACAGCCTCCGTTGCCTTGCTAGCTTCCGGGCTGAGCAACACAGAGTCTGAGCTTTCGGATCCTCTTCTATCTGCCAAACCCTCACCACCAGCGGCACTAGAACTGCTAGTCGTATGGTGAACCTTCCTATTGATCTTACAGTTCGGATGATGAAGATCGGATAGTTCCATCACTTCCATCTTCGATTTGGTCAACGAGGCTGGCAAATGTTTCGGCAACTCTGTCGGGCTTCCTGAATAGGTAGAAGTTGGTAACGTCACGTTCGGAATCTCCATCATCCACCTTAGACGAGTTTTCTTCGGTCTCCTCATCAATAATATCGTTGGCAAATACTTTAAGAATATTTTTCTGATTAGCTGTGGCATTCTGTGCGTCCGCGGTCCACGGAAGTTCCAGTTGATGATGATCACGGTGACGAGAATACTGACCGTGTTCATAATAAAAGTAAACAAAAGATACTTAGCGATCAGTGGAAGCACCAGAGACGTCGGAGGCAGAATCTTGCTGACTAATAATAGAAAAACGACCAACGAGAGCAAAATGCTGATCCCCAGCGTCACTTTCTCACCAGCCTCTGCTGGAAGATAGAATACCAGCACGCAGAGAAAAGAAATAAGAACCGTTGGAAGAATCAAGTTCACTGTGTAAAATAAAGTTTTGCGTCTGATGATGATATAGAAAGTGATGTCTGTCTCCGTCGGAAAATCACCCTTATAAGTGTTTAGGTAAGCCGGAACGTTGATGATATCCCAGGTCCCGCTCTTCCAGTAGTCGGACAAGTCGACGAAATTTTTATTGTTGTATAAGGCTAGAGAGACTTGGTCGCCATTGAAAGTCCATGATCCAAATTTCATGATACATGTTTGCTGATCGAAAGGAAAATAAGTTACATCGATAGTGCAGGAACTCTGGTAGATCGCTGGTGGAACCCAGAGAACGTCACCATTTGGATAGATCAAAACGTTGCTTTTGTAACGCACCTCGTAGTTGCCATCGGCGCTGGAAATTGTAAAAGTTGATAGCTCTTTGGAATCGGGGAGTCTCTTTAAAGCAAAATTTGTGCGAATGATACATGAGTTATGGTACTGTAGCGATATATAAATACAAAAGTACAAAATTTGAAAGGTTACGTACTTATTAAACAGTACAATATCCGGTTTCCATACTTTGTCAGGTGGTAACCTGAGAACTCCAATTCCACCATAGTCTGCTTCGTCCCATTGTAATTGATAATCCGTCCAAATAAATCTCAACCATACGTTCGATTTCATAATTTGGTTTTTCTCGTTCTGAAAAATGACTCACATTCGTGTTTCTATTTTAGAACTGATATTAATCCTTTTCTATATAATGAATAATTCCATAAACTAATTACAACCCATAGATAATATTTACATGACTCGTGACGTACACTATGTCATAAGTAATGATATTGGTGTTTACAAAAAATTACTGAGAAGTTTTACAGAATAGTTTAAACCGACACTCATACTGCCTGTCACAAGCACCTTCACTTACAGTAAATTTTATCTTTAAAATATTCGAGTATCAAAGATTCTCACCACGTTGATCAGTTGCACGAAAGCAAGGCCGAAATTCACGTGCACCTTCTCCGTCATGTTCTGCACAGGTCTAATGAGTTTGTTGTACCCTCTGAACAGATCTCGCACCAACCTCTCCTCATCTTCGGAGCAGAGACCTGAGAAACAATTCGACGATCAACACCCCAAACTCGATACTCAAGAAACAGCTCAAAAAGAACAATAAAACTGATCACGTTGCCGAACTTATGACGCTTACCAACGCAGAAAACAGCAGAGATGAGGAGAAAACGCGCGAGCCGCAAACAAAAATACATTTTTGGACAAATTTCAGATGTCCCACCCGTAGACACCCGTAGATACTCCACAGCCACCGCCACAGATCAATATGAGTACGCAGACGCTGGCCAATAAGTGCATTTCCTCTCTTGCCATCCGATCCACTGCCGCCTACCCTCTTCCATGCTTGCGAAATTAATCAACAACCCTTTCACACCGCTGGTTTCCACGCCCGAACCTGTTTTCTTCTCTTCCAATTCGATCTTTCCTCCACACGATGTACGAAAAAGCGGCGTCACACTGGAGTAAGTGGATGTTTGTACTTGGAACGTGTGACTGGGGTGCGACACGCTCAGAGTTTAAGGGTTGATGGGCAGGGTTGTTCACAAGCGATACGCTTCACAGATGCGCAGTCTAGATGCTCGCTGCGCGGAGTCGGTTCTACTTTATCGAGGGATTCTGGACAAGTTGGGGCATTGGCGTGAGGGTGGTTATCGGGGGTGGAATATTCGCGAGATTAAAGGATTTTTTGCTGTTTCAATTATTCCTTTTTTAATCGCTTTGAACTTTGATTCGGCTCAAAATTGACTTTCCAAAGACGCAAAGGCTGATCATTTTTCGATCCTGAAGGGTTTCGAGATAGCGAGAAAAATGATCGCAAACACTTTTCTGTGACGGGATTTAATGCTAAATTAAAAAATATACCTGCTTTGGTTCGTGCTAGGTTTATTTTATCGGACTCGCATCGATTATAGATGAAAATATATATATATATTAGAAACTTTTAACAAATATCAGTTGCTTAGTTGCACTTCCAGTATGTACAACATATCAATGCATACAAAGTTACTGGAATTTTTAATAAGATACAATATACTTATATATTTATTAATTTAAAAATGCAGATGTTACACAAGCGTTGTTTTCGATTCGATCGTACTTTGAAGTTTGATTTGTAATTGGTTACTGTACAATATACTTAATTCAACACTACTTTCTTCGAAGTTGAAAATGATTATCGACGCATAGAAGTGCAGAATAAGCAGCTGTGCGGTACTGCACTCTGTGTTCGCGTTGCGAACAATTTTGCAACAAATATATCCATTAAATTTCAGATTAGTAAATTCAATTAGATCATCCGAGTCAGATGTAGAATCTCGACGATCTATATTCGATCTATATTATTTTTTTAGAGATCGATAGTAATAAAACAAAAAATAGTCAATTATCGGTTTGAATAACTCTTCGTCGGAAAGAGACTATTATAACTTCCCTTTTGGATTGTACATACAAGCTCTCGAATTAATTACCGTGAAATTTCCTGCATTCCGCATTTAATGCGAACCTAAAATCGACAGGATTGCCAAGCTGCGTGGTTGAAACTCTGTCAGAGATACAATCATAGGTTATTTGGAAATAACCGATCTTCATAGAGATCAGTTCCCGAACGAGAGGAGTAAATTTGCGCAACCAGCAAAGCTGTCATTGATAAAGTATAAGATAAAGGAGGACTTGCTTGAAAAGGATTATCTCGGAAAAAAAAGATTTGCAATAATATTTTATTAAGATCAGATGATAAGATATTTGTAAGGTATTAATAGTTAATATTATAATATTAAATGAAATAGTTAATATCAAATGTATTAATAATTAATTAATAACTTATTGTCTGATTTTATCTACAAAACCATTAGGTAAATGAATTGTAGCCTTGTATTTTGCATTTTACAAATAAAGGAATATTATGAAGAATGATGTTTATCTTTCCATAATTATTTTCATCGTCGCTATTAACAAGAAACTAAAGCTTTGCGAATAATTATAAATTCTGGTGAGGAGTGTAGCTCGTTATTTATTCGAAAATAATTGTTCCCGACGGTTTTGATGATTGCTATGGGAATAATTATTTCAAACACCACGATGGAATGTAGATAATAGAATTATCTTTTAGAAACTGTTAAATTCGCGAACATTCGCAACCTAGTTAACTATGAAACATCCCCATAACTATCTAATAGTATTTAGGATACAGTATGTGTTGTCAATGATTTCTCTCTCTTTCATTCTCTCTCTCTCTCTCTCTTTCTCTCTCTCTATCTATCTATCTCTGTCTCTGTCTCTCTTAAAACAAATTATATTGTACCAGTTGTATTTGAAAGAGTTAAAGTAGACTTTTTAGTAATTATAGGAATTTCTGGCTAACCCAGTTAGCAAGGAGATAACAAACAGCGTCGAACGAGTCTCATACGTTTCTTAAGCCAGAACACAAACGGTACTCATCAACAAAATCGAGCGATGTAACCATGATACATCCGAATCGATCTCGAAAACGATTCGAAGTTCGATTCGCGACTTTATCACTGAGCGTATCCTATTCCTCTACAAGGTTTCGCAACTTATAGAAACTATACCTGCCCAATCCGATAACCGCTCACCGTATGCGTATTCAAACGTGAAAAAATGCGCGGTGGAAAGTTCTGACCAAGCAATAACCGCGCAATTCGTAAAATGCTCGAGACACGGGCCGATTCTAGAAAATCGGCAATCTGCTGCGGTCGACCGTGGTATACCATAACGTTTTACGTTTGTGTACCCGATCCCGTTGGCATGGTGTGGTGAATTCGGCCGGAGTTATTGTTATGTCAAACGATGCGAGTGCACCGCGTATTGTTACGACCGATCCGTTTGCTGCTGCAAAAAGAGTACAGAAGAAAAAGCTGAAAAAAGAGAGAGTATATATAATATAAAAAAAGGAAAGGTACGTTGTTTTTTTTTTTCGTTTTTAGTTTTATATACATTGTAAAGAGAGAAAAGGAATGTATCTATGCACGGGCGCGTATACAGAGTTCTCGTGTGTGCCAGAGACGAATTATTAAAAAAGCCTTTGTCGCGGCCCTTTCGCCCCGCTTTTATATTTAAACATCCAGCCAGCGTGTTCGACTCAGATCGACCGAGCCGAAAAACTACAACCAGCAGCTTTTTCACCTGCGATTCGTGGCTAACGATATTTTTTTCATCGAAATACGTATATCTATATACTATGTACGTTACATAGACACGATACCTAACGCGGCTGTGAGCTTGCTTTCAAGCCAAAAAAATGGCTATTTCAAACACTTTCTATGCTGGTCATCAACTGCATATTACTGGAGAACAAAAACTAGAATGGAGCGGATGTTACTATAAAATCTTTTTATAGTTGTGCTTGGTATTCATAATTAGAATTTTACAAGTTATGAAATATATTATGACGTTTCTGTACCCTCATAGATTTCTTAGTAATATATATATATATATATACCTGTATATTACTATTATTAATATTTTCTCGAAGTATTTTCTCGATTATGATATGCGACAGATTTAGGCCGCGTTTTCGAAAAACTAGCTTTTATTAAAACATTCGATTCCGACGAAAATATATTCAACGCCGAGTTATAGAAAAATAGACTGTGTTCTAGTTTTTAAAATTCATCACCGTAATCTGGTCATTAGTACCGAAACAAAACCGTTTTTACGTTCGACGAGTCCCGATTGTTCCACGCGAGATTTCTTTGCGCTAAAATTCCTTGCACTCGCAAAGGCTGTTTAATTGACAAAGTTTTGTAACGACGAATTACGAATTCCATCCAGTAAAAATTCTTATTTCAAAATTCGCAGTTCTTCCGCGTTAACGGTGTTCTTGTTATTCATTGTTCCATAAGAACCTGATACGAACACATTAAAATACGTGGATTAACGAGAAGCGTAATATAAAATTTTCAAACTCCTCTGAATTTTTAATTAAACCTCCTTAATATGTTCTATAAAATTTAAAAATTATTATTCATATCACATTTTCCGAATTGTATTCCATCTTCGTGTCATTGTGCTATGCCACTTTATATCACAGAAATGTTTTTGAAATAGAGTAAAAAATAAAAGCCAATGGCACGAATGTTTCGTTTGTTGTTATCCACCAAATTAATTTAAGTCCATATCCAGCAGAAGTTTCTTCATTGGCGTAATATCATCTTCGGATGAATCTTGAGACAATCGGTGATTTCGTAAGAGCAAAGCTGCGTCTGCAGAAACACGTAGGATATGTGCATAATGGAATCCAGTCGGATAGGAAGACGTCTTTAGTATATACTGTGACTCGAAAGCAAACAATTTCGACAGACAATTTTTAGTCGAGACTTGCCTGCTGGTATTTTAGCTTTATGCGGGCCGATCAAAAACCGCCGATGTCAGCATGAGCGGTCGCATCGGGCAAAATAAGCACAAATCTAAGAAAACTCGATACAAATTAATCATCAATAATTATTTGCATCTATCTCTCACAAATGGTCGAACGATAGTAATGACAACATTTTTCTTTGCTGTGATAATTACTTTGCCGATACCACAATTTCGAAATATCAATAAAGTTTTTTAAATATCTTTTACATATTAAGCACGTTTTATGCGATATAACGTGTTGTCAGAGATTAGAAGGACACAGTTTCCATAGCAAAGCCATCGAAATCTTCATAGTTAATTGAAGACATTGAGGTACTGCTTCTGGATCAATAGGCAAACGATATTCAATTAGACAAAGGACTTAAACGTTAACGAGCTCGAGATTTCGCCTTTGATATTACCGTGACCCAGATACGTCAGGCCAAATGATAATTCTAATGTTTCAATTAAAAAATGAAAGGTCGTTGTCGAAGGATACAAGGAAAGTTTTATCCGAGAATGCAAACGTCTATTGTTACGACTGTTCGCGGAGAGACGCGGTCGCGAGGAAAACGCGTCAGCGAGAGGCGTAAATTCTCGCTACGATTCGTATAATCGACGCCGCGAAATAGTCGTTCCCCTTGTTTCGATTAAGATAACAGGGGTGGTTAAATGAAATTAACACTGTGTTAACAGGTTAATATAGCATGTATTTTGAACAATAAATTAAATTATAATAGAAGCGTCACAAATTGTTTCGTGATAGGTACAGTTAATGTTTTACAGAGATTCGATTCGATTTTTTATGTATGCGGTGTGAATTCTATAATGAGACTGTTCAGATACGACTATGCGGTTACAGTTGTTGAATGAGACTCATCGGTTACAGATTTCGAATACAACTGATCGGTTAGTGTTCGATTGAGACTAACTTCCTTAGACCGATTCTTTGTCTTTCGGGGAGACGACCCCCCATATGCTCGGATCACGCCACCGCTCGCGCCGATGATCACGCAGGCCGACTTCTTTGTTGGAAATAACGGTCCGAAATCGACGGTTCCAAAACTCGCTGCCTGGTGACAAGTATGCGCTCGTCGATACAATGTATATTTTTCGTCGGGCAGATAAGAGGATATGTCTGCGACGCTGTAGGTCCGCGAGCGACGGTTAGAAATACGATCTCTACTGAGCCTCGTGGCGTAACATCTATATATTAAAAAAAGAAAAGAAAGACAAAGATATTCTATTGTTCGCATTTCTTCTGTAATGTGTGTTTTGAATTCTAGTAGGTTTTCAAAGGTATTTAAATAACCACTCGAGATGCTTCTGTCCAAAAGCCTCAGTTGCAACCAAATTTCAACACAAAACAACTTTCATTTAACTAGGTAAAGTTTTAAAGCCAATATATGTAGCAAATGTAACATGTTAGCAATCAGTTGCAAACTTTTACTGAACGCATACCTAATTTTCCAGTGATGACTCTATTCCCGAAACGTAAACTCCAAATTTCTTGCTCGTGCCAAAAATTTAAAAATACCATTCGTTGAAAGCAACAAATAATTATTCGGACGGAAACGATTTAATTCGTTAAACGAGCGATCGACGAGCGAATAAAATACATGTAGTATGCGTATTGGCTTTTTAGAGAAATTATACGAACTCATTACACGCACACAAAAGAATTGACAATAAATGGGAAGCCGGGGAACAAAGGAATATAATTACGCCTGATCGAAAATTTTCCAGTTTTCTATATTTTCCCAGGGGTCCTTGTGATTACGTCCATTGGATGTTTAACAGTTAATGACCACTTGTTCCGATTCGGATTAACGAAATTCCACGAAGCGAACGCTTTTCCTCAACTATTAGAGAAAGGGTGGAACATTAACGAGCAGATAATTCGCTGTAAAAGCGATTGAGAATACATTCCGCAACGCAGAACAGGAAATTGTTCTGCGAACAAGAATAAAGAAAAAGATTTTGTTCTGCAATTTGGAAGTACTTGTATAGTGAAAACCTGAAACGTAATTTCGTTCTATTATTTAGTAACAAATTAATTAGGATTAATTAAGATCAAATAACTTTTCTGGTTCCTAGTCGCGCTACATTTTTCATTAAATTTTATTTTCATTGCGTTTTTATAGCTTGGAATATATTTTTTCAACTCCCGATATAACTCGGAAACGAGGTTGTACTACACGTACGTTCGTATTTTATTAACGAAAACCAAAGAAAAACCGGTTCGGTCCCCTGCGGTCGTGTTAATTTATTAGTTATAGAGACAGTCGGAAGCGTCATCAATTAACCGTGCTGGGAAACAATGACCGCCTTCGTACGGCAAACAGCTGCAGATTCGTTTGTGAACGACACAGCCCGTCAATAGATAAACCGAATGATCGACAAACACACACCAAGGAACAATCTAATTTGATTTGAACACTTGCGGTATTTCTACTGCGACTCGTATTTACGCTATCCACGGATATTCCAAATGCTAATCGCAAAATATGCACCACATTTCATGATCCTGATTTATAACTAGACTGCGGATGTCAAATAAATCCATAGTTTTATCGACACCAATAAACAACTAGGATATAAACAGAGATTCGTTTCTGGCAATTATTATTTACAAAAAATTACTTCTAGAAATGTTTTGTCATATTTGAACGATATCTACTTAAATTTTTGAACGTTATTGATATGATCGCTCACATTAAATAATGTACACCTACATAAATATACACGTATCCGTTGTTTAAATGCAAACGTTTAATAGAAATACGACAGTTTGTATTGAAAGAGTCACTTGTTGCAAACATGATCGTAAACAATTCAAACAATTAACCAAGTTACCAAGTGAATTTGTAGAGAATTTAACTATTTCTATATGTTTGTTCGATTATTATTTGGTAAGTTTAATTTTCACATTACACTGCCAATACACGTGCGAATTATACAATATGATCAAGTGGATACCTCTTAATTGCTTTTCATCCATTTATATAAATAGAATCTGAATCTGTAGAATATTCAGTGATCACTAATCTAGTTGTCTAATGAACCTGATTAACATACAGTCCGTTCCAAATTGAAGAAGATTAAGTACCATGACGAGTAGATTCCCAGAGTAAAAAACAGAGACCTGCCTATTGACCTTATACACTGTTTAAATTGGTCATAAGTTTTTAGGTATACAACCAGTTAGGATGATATAGCGTAATTTATTTCACACTCTTATGCTGACAATTTGTTACCAATAACATCGTTTATGAACTACTTTATCGCTATACTTCTATATTTTTGTACTGTTCATGCTTATATTATGTTATGTTATATTTTACGTTCAACGATTTGAAAGTGTCACGTTTTACATTGCTCAGAATCTATTCCACATTCTACGATTTTAACATTCTACGTCGTACCTACAATATACAACGATATCGCCTCGCACTCTGCAATTGAAAAATTCTTCATTTTAAATTCTACGCACGAACTATCTTTTACATCCTGCACATTATACATTACATTTCACATTTTAGATTCAACATTTTCTACTCTGGCATATTGTGTTTGTGCCACTCTTCATTCTAGGTAAAGAATCGTTTTCGTTCACTCACGCTTTATAATTTCTCTTAACATATACCTATAAATATTTCTAATTCCGATATAAGACGTAAAATATAAAATTCGAAGATAATTTTTATTGGCTGAATGTTCGTCATTAAGATGATTATCCATCAATATAGCCATTACAAGAAGAGTTGTTGCCGTTTACGAATCCACGAGATTCAGGCCGTTGCTCGGCTTGAGAATTCCTATTACTATCCGCTTAATCGTTGCGGTTATCAGTTTGAAACTTACAGTAACCAAGTCACTGGTGCTTCAGCTTTGTAAATTTGCCTAGAGAACTTAAGCATCATCCATGAAGACAACGGCTTTTAACGACTTTTCGTTTAGTTGCTATCTATTCGTGAACAGTGATTAACGACCTTTCGGTTAACCTTTCGGACTTGAAAAATTTCTGTCGAAATTTTATCGAACAGCTTCCTCCAGCTATCTTGCTTTGAACAAAAGCTTATCCCGGAACTAGAAATATTTAGATCACACTTGAATTTGTATAGAATATATTAAAAGTTATTTTGTCCAAGGACGACAGGATTCGAAAGAAGCTCTCCTTCGTTAATAAACATTGAAGTTAATAACAAAGTTAATTCCACTCAAATAAGCTTGATTATCTTATATCAGCGTTGCATATTGATTAGGTTGCATTAAAGAGTAATAATATTCTTGCGACGCACCGGAGTGTCCATAGAACTTGGAGACAAGCGACAATGATTAACAATCAATTTTGGTTACAAGGCACTTCGTCGGTGTATCGTCGTCCTAGATCTTTCAAACGACAGTAGCAGCCGTTGCTTCAATGAAGATGACAGCAAAATGACATTATAGAGTGCTCCCTGATGTCCAAAGAATATTGAAGAAGAAACCGAAGAGAATAATTCCTGACAACGGCATTTTACAACGACAGTGCAGTATGTAAAATATTTTATAGCATGACACAAAATATAATAGGATGAAGAAAAAAAATTCATATCGGAAATACATTCTATAAAACCTAAATGCATTTACCAAACATCTAACGTCTAATAAATTAAGTAAGCAAAAAATGGAATTGTTATCTTATCGTGGAAGAAAAATGTGACAGAGCTAGAATCAATTTCGCTCTAGATTTCATAGAAAGCCCTATTCTGAAGCTGCAACAGAATACATTAAACGATACCGGAATGAATATTCAGACCGTCGAAGTATTCAAATATTCAATATCTGTTATGAACACTGACAAAAAGAGCTCGTGAGTGGTTAGAAAAAAGAGTCCGAGCGGTCAGGAAAGCCAAAATAAAAGGCAATTCTATATCTTTGACGTTTCTGACAAGCTCGTCTAATCATTTCCCGTATATTCCTTTATAATGAAGTTATCACAAATTGTTACGACAAAGCATCCAAGTAAGTTGGTTGGCAAGAACTTTCGTGAGAACCGATTCGACCATATGCTTTGATAACTCTCCAGCCCGGTTAATTATTCAGTTTAAGCAGCTAATCGCGATTCCAGGAAACTGTGCACGATTTAAGAGTTCTAAAGCTATCCCAATCGATTTTCCTTCGTTTCCTTATGACAGCACGGTTGTTCAGAGATGAGATGCACGCAGGGTGAAAACTAGACCACGGTTAGGCGCAAGAAATATAATTGATGACGCCCTGTTTTGACAGAATCGTATTATTCTGACTACTTACCAAATCCAGCTGTGTGACCGAATATATCCCGATGATAATTAATATTTGCTTGAAACTTGCATCATTATTCACCCTGATCTCTTTAGTTTTACGTTTTTTCTTTTTTCTTTTCTACTTTTCTCTTTTTCTTTTTTCTTCTTCGTTTTCTCTCTCTCTCTCTCTCTCTCTCTCTTTCTCTCTGTTGATTGGCCTCTTTGAATAGAACTCGTTGCTCGTACTTTCCTTAGACAGTCTGCTCTTGCTGTTTGCGTTGAGAGCATCGAGGGTTACCGGAGTTTTGGAAACTTCGTCCGGAGCGAATTTTGAGGGTTTGTGGGAATGTAGATTGTTCCAGTAATTGGTTTTTCTTTTATGAATTTGTAGTGGGAAAATGTTTTGTTCTTTTCTCTCTCTTCCTTTTTTTTGTAAAGGGAGCTTCAACGTGGTAGTATTTAATAGAAATTTTTCCGAGGGTTTCTATAATTCGTGGGAAGTAATTGTAAAACGTTTGAAAACGTACCAATAAACAGTAATCGATATTTCATTTAGCTTTAATTTCACGATTATATTTTTATAAACAGTATAGCAGAATCGATCGAGTAAATACCGTGTGGTATTGGTACAAGCAGAATCAAACTAATAGTTTGACTTGCTGACACGATAGATATACGACAAGACAACGACATTTTTCCATATGGAAGAATAAACAGATTTTGTATTAACTTTTGAAGCCATCACACACAGTTCTTGCCGTCGCAAACAACTGAAAGAAAAAATGCGTTGATATAAAAGCATAGAAAATAATCCACTATGTATGTATTTCGTTCAACTGCATCGAAAACATTTTGTCTTCCGTAAATGTTTTGATTAAATTGACATCGATTTCGATCATATGTCGTCATTGCTATCAAAAAATTGCATTCCGGATTTTTGCTTCGTAGGCAAATAATTTTGTGACTCATTGTGTGCATCGAATAGCCAAGGGTTCCTATTCATCATGAGGAAATTTAGCAAGTATTAGCGTGAAGTATTAGCAAATTTATCGATGGTTCGATTATCAGCGGAGATAAGAAAAGAAACGAGTGGGAACGCTGAGGGATTTCGTCCTTCATCCTCAATAACCCGTTCGTTATCGCCTCTACCGTGTCCATCAGACATGACTGACGGAGATTAATGGAGGTTGCCAAGTGACGAGTGGAATAAGGGCGCCGTTGCTTCACGGCACGATCACCGGAATCGATCTCGTCTTTCAGCAAATCGTTCCACAGTCATCAACATGTCCATCGATGGAAAAACGCGCGATTCCTTATCCCTTAACTACCCAATGATTTTTATACCGTCTGAAAAACAAACGAAGTTAGAACGCCGGAAGTCAACAAGTTAAACTTAACATGCAATTAATATCGACGAAGTAAGAATAATGAAAATAAATTTATCGTTCTTTTACGCTCTAATACGAAGTCTTGTTTAATTAAAATTGGGTGGCGCATTTGTTGAAACTGAAAAAGCAACACGGCAAATGTTCCATGAATAACTATGTAATTGTTTAGTCAGGAAGTGCTTTTTTTTATTATAACCGTACTTTATTGCATCGCGTTACTTTGCAGCGTGGTGAAACGTTAAGGTAGATACATAACCGAAACAGGGACTGGAAGAATATTACGTGGAAATACTTGATATTCGAGAAAATTAAAACGTGGAGTTTAAGATATGTGTTCTTTCCGGTGCCACAAGAAATAGCCAAGGATTACCTGCTATAAAATTCAATTTAATACGAAGCTGGCTATTACTTTCTATTAGTTTTACTTCAAGTTTCAAATGAAAGAAACTTTTGTATCGTTCAATTACAGTTTCATTTTTTAAAATTTACATTCAATTAATTTTACCATGATAAAATCCATCATACCGAATAAATAAGATTATGGTTTATACATAAAATAATCTTGTTGCATTTTGTATTTCTGCAGCAACAGAATTCTCCACATGAGAATGCTATCCATGTATGAACATGTTGATAAATTCAGAGACCCATTTTTCTATTACCTTCATTACACTCGACCGATTTCTAGTCTACTAAATTTTTCATAGTGTTGACGCACCACCAAAAGCATGTTATCTCGAAATTCTGAAAATTATCGATTTCAAAACTAACAGTAACTATTCATTATGCAGAACTATTCCGGCACAAAATTGGCATTTTCGTGAAATTAATTATGTCACTGTTACAGTAGCATATTATTCATTGTTAACGGATTACCAATAAATGTAATAACTCTTCGATAGTGCGACAAATTATATTATCTGTTGCGCTAGTATCTGTATATGAATGTCGAAACGTTTCATAATAAGCAATAATTTTATAATTTCTGTCATCAATATGTGTATCTGCGAATATAGTTTAGCATTTAAGTGATATCGTTTAATAGAAAGAATGACAAGGAAATTGTGATCGTCAACTGTCTCTGCCTGATTCATCATATTCGTTTAATAATTTAAGTAAATCTGATTTATTATTATTTAATGTAATTAAGTAACTATTTATAGCAGTATTTATGGTGTTGGCAGAGGTACGTATGGCTTTGTCTTTGAACGCGATGACATCATTCTTTGTCTTGCATGAACGTGTGTACAGAGAGCGCACGTGTACAATCGTAAATTTCTACGTGCAAATTGCTTCGTTATCCGCTTCATTAGAAGGTGCACCTAAAGTAGTAATTGAAATTTATGAATCTTTCTTTCTTTTTAATTTCTTCTTTTAATTAATTTCTATTGAAAATTATTAAAAAATAATACCACCATCAAATGCTAAAAATTTTGATGACAATCCATAATAGCAGAACCATATACCCAATTGCTTAAATATAAAACGTCTCGGGCGCAAAAATGAGAAAGACCTGAATTCCTTCCACGCGGAAGCGTGATGGAATAGGGACGAATAAAGGGATAACTCAATGCCGTAGATCATGTCGAAAACAAATCCATCATCAATTCTCGATAAAAGCAGGATCTGAATCTCTCTCAAGATTCCTTCTTCTTTTTAGTGCCGATTTTTACTCAACCTGAAATCCTTGCCCCCTTTATTATCTCTGTCTCATTTGGTCTTCCCCGATATGGTCTTTCGCTTGAATATCTTCGTTCGTCATTGATTTTTCGCTTTCCTAGATTTCTCGTTCTTACTACACTGAACAATAAAATTGATATTAAAAATTAATAAATCGATAGTTGGTTTTGTTACGAGAAATTACCTACTGACTGTGAGACATATCAGATATTTAGAAAATTATAAGTATAAAGAACTTGTTTGGTCTTATCTGTAACTGTCACTGTCATCACAAATATTAATCTTCCAGTATACATAATGTAAATATATGTACATAACATACAATATATTTTTCGGCCCATACGTTTATGCTTAGGTAAACACGCTTGGAAAGGATATGCAATATGTCGCGTGAAAGCATTCACGTAGAATACAAATGCATGAGATAGTGGCCAAGTAACGGTGGAGGATATTTGTCTGATCGGGTGGCAAGGAGACCCTTGCCTTCGTAAAAGGACCATTTCATCCCTTTTCGTGACGGCTAACGGATAGTATTGTATCGAGTCGGAAATCAGATGAACATCCTGGAAATAACGACGATAAAACGAAGTTGGAATTGTACAACTGAAAAATACAAAATATTTTAAAATATAGGTATATTTCTTATATACATGTCCAGTAAACGAAATAAGAGGAAATAAAATACAAAAGTTGGGGATTCCATTCGAGAAGAGCAGTGAATCGTACGCTATAACAGGGATAATCTCTGAGTGGCCTTGAGCAGGCAATTGATCTCTGGTACAGTACAAATAAGGCGGACTGAGATGCATGGAAATCCGGATGTGTCCCAACGTTGGATAGTATCTGGAGTATCCGGGCTCGTTACCGACACGCTCGTTTAGCATGCATCCAGTGGCGAGTCAGCGAGATTCCCAGCAACAAACAACAAGCTGTCTCATACACTGTGTCCCTAGATCCATTGGGATAAACTTGGTAAGGTTAATCGGTACGAGCCAGGCAGGTGGATAGGGTAAGATTGAAAAGAATCGAACGTAAACGAGAATATCTGCCAGGGATCGGAACGTCTGCTCGATATTCCTGGTGGTTCCCCTCTTCGTCTTGATTCGTTCGACTCGCTAAGGCCCCGACAACGGGGAAAAAGAAGAACGAAAGGGGCCAAAGAAGAAAGAAGCAAGCCGAGAAATCAGGTTGACGGAGGCTGAAGACACTGGTGTACTGCTACGTGCATAAAGCTAGAAAACGAACGAGCGAAAAGAAGAGGGTTGCAGTATGATGGAGAGGGACGAGTTTCTGCTGGAACCCCCAGGGACGATCGTGGACCTTGTCGGGCCCATGTCTGTAGTGGAAAGGGCCAGACATTTTTAGATGCATTTTATTGTATAACGATTTCTCCTATAGTTACTAAAAACAGTTGCAACCAATGAGTTCATTCGGTGTGCTTCCTTTTCTTACATTGCAGGTTTAATGACCTCTCGAATAACTCTTAGTTACTAACTATTATATATATATTATGATTCTTACTTGAAATTGACTAACATTATATTATATTTTATTTCATTAATTAACAACTATTCAGCTCTTATTTGAATATATATAAAACGATAAGATATATATATAATGGAGATAGAGGGAGAGATGCTAACGGCTAACGGGTACACCCGTAACATTACGACGACACTGGTAGCCTCCTCAACCTTTCGCGCCGTGTCCATGGTTCTCTCGCTCAGTTTCATGGGACGGATACGGCAAGGAGAAAAGAGAAAGAGAAATACACGGACAGGCGGTTGCCGACTGACTGAACGTCGCTGCGGGTGACTGGGACGCGCGGGGCTGCGAGTTACGACGGCGGGAGAAGCCAGTCAGCGAGTGGGGATGCAGAGGGGGAGATGCGGAGAGGAAGTTGCCGGTGGTAGGGGAAGATCGGAACGGACTGGCGGACCAAGCCGTCAGTCAGTCGTGCTTCGTCGTGGGGATGAGATCGCAACGAGGAATGACGTTGTACGATCCAACATTCGCGCGTCGACGGTGACACGGTATAAAGACTGCACGCGGTTTGTTCTACATACACGTTACACGTGTCACGATCGTGGATTCAGTTCCGTTTCGTGGCAACTAATCGTGGATCATTCCCGTTTGACGGTACGAGAGGCGTGTTTCCCAGGCTGTGCAACTGTGCGGTGCTATCCCCGTTTCTCCATCTTCCGCATTCCTCGCTTCGATTGGAGTATCTCTCCGTGCACGACGAGACCGTATATCGACATCGACGGTTCCACGACAACTACGAGGACCAATAGCACCAGCGACACAGTCCCCGATTCGATTGAAGGAAAGCTACAGGAACACCAGCTGAAATCGTGAGTGAAATCTATTAATAAACATCCTCGCTAGCTGTCAGTCCTAGCGACACTCCGTAAATTCCTCGTTTTGGTATCGAAACGCGTGTCCGGGAACTGTTACCTTGAGATGGTGTAGTGCAACCAGCAGCTCGTCTTTCGATATGTATAACCGACTGTGCGCGCATGTACGCACTATGTATACGCATGCAATTTTGTCGCGTTCATCTTTCCACGATACGGGAACGTATCTTGACAGCTTTGCTGCGCGAATGTCGTTTTTCGCTGCTTCCCGGTGGCGGGACGGGCGTGCTTCTGCCCACGTGCAGTCGTGTCTCGTTTCCAACCTATCTGCATTCTTCTCCACGATTCCGCGAATGTATAGTTTTAATCGCACGATGATTTCCTCGTGTATTTAAATACATAAAACGATGCAGACCAATGGCGTCTATTACGTGCTCGCGTCGACACGCGGACAGGTTTGTTTACGTTTTTTTTATTTTCGCTACGGCAAGCAGCCAGTACGTTTCCTCGACCGTATTTCAAGTCGTACTAGAGCGGATGATCTTAATGTTATCTCTATAGAGACGACGATCGTTCGACAACCGTCTTTGACTTTCAAACGTCGCGTTTCAATGTTTCATGGAGGCAACACGATCTCGATCACGCGGTTCGATATCGCAGTTGCGATTATTGAAACTAACAAAGTGACGCTGCGTGGTAAAGCACTGCGCACGATTATTGTCAATCGGAGATCGGCCATTGTCCGTACCGCGATTCCTTTTATCGATAAAGTAATAGTTTGAATTTTTATTTGGTCCCGTGTCGCACGAATTATACTTGGAGTATAGAATCGTGTTATCTTAACGAGTGAGTCGAACGAGCCGGTTTTCTGCGCGTCTCGTGTTCTCGTTGCACGAGAGCCACACCGGTATAAACTTCATGGCAGTCCGTGACCCCGAGTATTTCCTGTTACGAGAAAGGCCCTTGCATGCCTCGGTTCGTTGCCATTCCTTTTGTCCGCGATAATCAACATTGCATAACTAGGCGTCACTCAGAAAATTTTTGAAGTGTCGACGCATTAAAGGTATTTATTTTTCTTCACATTAAATATTCTAGTCTTTTCGATTCACAATTAGCCTGTTCGAAACACGCAAGAAAGTTATCTACTATTTAACGGAGGATTTTAAAATATATTTGGAGTTTTTAGTGGTTGATTCCTTTGTTATCGATTGGTATGTTGCGTTACATGTCACTTTTATTTTAAACTGTTTGTATCTGTACTTATACATATGTAATGTACCGAAGGACAGTTGAAAAACATAGCATGCATATTTGAATGTTTGAAAACATTGAACGAGAGCTTGCATATTTCAAGCGAAGAGGTTATTCATATGAAGTTTTTGATTTGTCGTTTTATAATTGCGTTACAGAATACGTTACACAATATTCCTGTTATACGTGTATTGACTAGTTTTTACACAGAAAACATATCATATGAGAGTTTTGAAGAATTATAGGATTCAAAAAATATGTTTTGGAATGTACTTATTCGTTTATTTTTGGGAAATATATTTAATAAGTATCATGAATCTACAATCCATGCATTATTTATTACCAGGAAATACACGAGTTAGTATTGTTTCTATTTGCATGTGCATACAATTATATAAAAAAGAGCTTAAAATTCTCGTAAATATTTCTGTAATCTTGTTAATTTCTTTGCCAGTATTATAAAGTTTGAATTCAGGACAGTAAGATTTGGAAAATTAATTCACAAAACAAACCATGTGACTGTTATCACTTGTTATCGAGTAACTGCTTTTGATACATAAAGAGAAAATATGTCTCACCAATAGTCGTTAGTGGTAGGATATGAAAGTCTAAATACCTCGTCGTTTATCCACAATATGTTAGGACCACCTTGTCGAAAACCAAGAATTTCTCAATTGGAGTAGGGGATTGAATCATCGATTTATGCCTTTATCCCTATTTCCGATGCATATCTTTGTCGTGCTAGAGAAATTTTTGTGAACTGCAACTGCAGCCAGCTTCCTTGTCGTAACCACCGGCTGATACACATTGACCGTGCGTAAAAATCGGTGTTCTTTGGAGAAAGAGAACTCGGTCACGTAGCAGGCAGGTAGGCAGAGACTCGTTGAGGGGCAAAGGTCGTCGATTATTACCTGGCAAAGAGGTTCAGCCTGGTCCGTTTCCATTTAGTTGGCATGGCATGTGTACGCGTTCGACTCTTCTTTCCATTTGCTGGTTGCCAGGCCGACGCGACGCGACAGTGGACCGTTCGAACAGCTTCCACTGCGAGTAGAAAGGCTTTCGCGTGCTTTGTTTGAAAATTAAAAAAGAGAGAAAAGGAAAGGGCGGTGGAGGAAAATGGTGGGTAACAGTGGCGTGGTCAGAACGAAAGACGAAGCGATAATAACGAAGGGTCGAAGATAGAACGAAAGAGACGAAAGCGGAGAGAGACTCGGCTTAAATTTGATTCACTTCTCTGACGCTGTCCTCTACCACATCAGCCGCTCTTATTCTCTCTTTATCACTGGAGCACCCAGTGCGGAAGTGGAGAAGGAAGACCGCAGAATGCAATTTCCTCGGGGCATGAAGTAGATGTTCCAGTGGACCGCTGGCTAGCCAATGCATCGCGGACTCTTTTTTCCGGAAGTCTGCTGCTCGCTTCTTCCTTCTTTGAGCCCGTAATGTCGTGATACTTGGCCAGGTCAGCTCTCATAGCGCGGTAATTTTCATAATTCTTGCGTGGACGTAGGTCTGGATTAGCGGATTAGCGATCAGGGATAGTAATTGTAAATGGAGGCAGAGATACAGGATGAAAAAGAAAAAAGAAGAATGCTTGGAAATGATAATTGAATTAGATTTAAAGTTTTCAGAGAAACTTTTTCCCTTTCTTGCTAAGATATATATTTTTATTCGTATTCGAACACTTCTATGGAATTATATGTATACTAGCGATATATGCATATTTTTATTTTTTTTTTATTTTTTTTATTTTTTTGAAAATGTGTAAATTACTGATAAATTAATGACTAGATGTTCTACTGATTACCTTCTTATGAAGTTGATCATGAAGAATAAAATTAGCAAAGATAGCAAGCGAGTATTCGGATACTTTCGAGCGTTAATACGAAAAGGGAGAAGTGAAATTACATAGAAAATCTTTGTGTTCGGACTTTAAGAAGATGCGAGTATTGATTTGAGTACGACTGTGTTCCTTGAGAACAATGTATATGTATGTATATTAGAGTGTAGATACCGTTGTATTTGAGATATATCATTGCCAAAATCGATGACCGAAGATATAATAATGCGAATTTTCAATCATCAGCATCGACCTTAACCTTTATGTATGTATTCGGCATCGAGTGAATCACTTATGCACTTTTTGGGGTAATTCATATTTTAACAATTTTCTGAATGGATATCTGGTCGATGCATGTAGAAACATAAGTAACGCACGTGTACAAATGTTTGTTTAATTGGCTAATTTCCAGGAATTTTTCAACTTATTTGTTCTAAGTAAAAATTGAAATTTGTCGGTAACGAGAATCTTATTCTATTCTTTCGAACAAAGAATCAATTTTGTTTCTGATTGGTTTTTCAAGAGCTGGCTGGTTTATTTTCACGAAATAAAAAGTTATATTTTCGTTTTCCTTTTCGTTTTCCTTTTCGTTTTCTGATTTTAATCAAGAGAAAAACTGGCTGTTTTATTCTGACTAAATAAAATTACATTTTCATATTGGTGGATGAAATAGCAGAAGCGAAATAGAGAGGAAATGTAACTTGTTTCGGACATAAAATAGAGCTTTCGCGAAGTTGTGTATTTGTAGGGCCACCAATATCCTCTCCCCGGAAGTTGAATCGTCTGGAACGTCGCTCGAACGTGACGATAATGCGAATCTTCAGTTTTTCTTTACGATTCTTCTCTGCATGCTATATAGCCGAGTAGAATTCAGGACAAGTATGCGAAAAATAGTTTTATTCAAAGCCAACAATAAGCGTTACGTCAGCTGCGCAATTATTTCAAAAACTTCCGGCTGCCATTTTAATTAAAAATTTCTATCCGATTTCTATCAGATTTATTTATTTAAAAAATTAATTCACGATCGATAGGATCTCGTAAAACCATTGTTAGATGGAACGTAAATGAAAGAGGAAGAATAGGACTTCTATTTTTATCTATTTTTCGCTGTTTATCAAGAGTCAGCCTCTAGGTATAAGGCCGCTACGCGAGGAAAATGTTTGTACTAGTTGCAATCTGTGCTCCGTATTTCCATGTTTAAAATAGACCTTTAAAATTTACTGACTCGAGGGGAACGAATATCACAAACGCAATTTCACTTGATCGCGGTGTAAACGTTCGATCGAATTGTAACCAGGCGAACCGCAGCTTGAAAATCGAGCCCTTTTTCACGAAACCCAGCGACCTTTAAAATGCATCGATAATACGGCGCGATAGTCGTTTCCATTTCGTCCTTTGAAACCGTAGAATTGCTGGGAACGGTACGACTCGAATACCGAATCCTCGCAGGATCGTGGACATTTGCGAGAAATATTAGTTGCGAATAGAACATTGTGCGTTTCAACTTCTTTCTACCGTACCACGCTATCTTGAACATGTTTTACAATTTTATCAATTTACAAATATCGTTTCTCAACTTGCGTTCGATTTAGATATCTCTCAATTATTTACATTACTAAATAAGTCGAAGATTTATCTTCTCTATCCTTTGCCATGGAATATGCAAAAGGATCAATTGCAATTTTGGCTAGAGAAATATTCAATAGAAATTCGAACTCCAATTACTGCTCGGTAAAAAGCAAGCTGACTCGATTAATTGGCAATTGAGATATGCGCAGATCGTGGAATGATGTGAAGTATGTTTAAAGGGAATATCGAATATCAGTGTTACAGTGTATTTATTCTTTCACGAAAAAAAAAGAATACAATTTTCAAGGAATGGATTTGAATTTCAATGTTTCAATTTTTACTAAGGATGAATTACTATCGGTTCGATTACATATTATCGATACTGTTGGTTTAAAATAAGAGATACTGAATAAAGACAGTAACGTAGATGTTTGAATTTCGAATTTTTTCTAAATGGAAATTTTAATTTCGCAGTAGTTTATCATACTCGTTGAACATTGTATGCAAGAAAATGTATGACGTCAACGAAAATTTATGTTGCGTCGCATAAAAGCTCACCCCAAAAAGAGAAATTGGGATCAGTGTTACACCAGAAGTACAATTTCCTCAGGGAACGCGGTTCTCGTTCCAAGAAATCGTAGCTGTCCGGGACGACTGATGCGTGTTTCTATACTTTTCATGCAACTTGATTGTTCAAGTTTTTTCCCACGTGATTTTAATAGCAACACTAAATCCCTCTTATATTTTTTCCTTGCAATATTTAAAAATATATCCTATAAGCATAAACAATGTACCTTTATATTATTGATTAATATATAAATTTATGTTATTATTTTATATATATTTTATATAAAAAGCTTTCTGTATCTTTTAAATTACTTTTACAAAGTATTTCTCTCACAATTCTCTTCAAAGAAGCAAAGCTATTATGACAGTGTTATTAATCTTATCCAAGTTTTTTAATGCATTTCAACAGCTGCATTATAAGTTGTTCTCTCGCATTGGTAGTGTTTTAAACACGGTCAATGGAAAGTGTAATTTTTTTTCCGAAGGACGTATAAAAATACAAAGGAAATAGCAGCAATAGTTCTCTTCTTAAGAGTTCCAAACACATCGGTGGCTATTGAAGTTCGTTAAGGGAAAAAAGAAAAGGAAAATTCACATTTCCTTAGTAAATCTCCCGTATGAAGGAAATTAGGGCGAGTTACACATTGAATGCATTTTTCCTGGTATGCTGTGTAACTATTCCGACATCTATCGATCCTTTTTCTTTTCATTTGAAAATCTCACTCGTTCGAGCACTCTTCTCCCATAAGGGTGATGCAAGTTGCGTATACGTGACCGTTGGAAACGCGATAGTTGGGAAAAGCAATCGATAAAAACCGACTGACAACATTATTCTCAAAAATACGCGGCGCAACGTTTGTTAATTCGTGGTAAGCTTGACTGCTGTTGGATAGTTTGTTGTAATTGGAGAAAACTATGGAAATAATATAACCAGATATTTTAATGTCGCACGTAAAACCGTAACCATTAAAATCTAATCAGAGAGATAGGCGCTGCTCGTTGGACATCAGTTAAGTTTTCATTGATATGCAAACAATGGTTTTACATCGATGTCTTAGTTTATTCTCTTTACCTCACTGGACCGTAATTTAAACCTTGATCGTAGATGGTGCAATTTTACGAGAATACGTAATTTTCCGTAAGAGAAATGGAAAGGCAAATGACTTGGCGTATTTTGTCCTCGGAGTAATTGTGCCTCGTGGGACAAGTGGCTGGTCCATTTGGAAATTGTTTTCGATTATGCTCAAATTGTTTTCGGACATACGATATCTGTGAATACCTAGATAATTTAAAACTCAAGATCTCTACAAAAATATTATTAAATACATTAACGATAGAAGATATAAAAGATCATACGCGTGGAAATATGCAACCTCTCTACGTATTGGTCAATATCTCCCCGCGTTACTTGTAGCTTCTATTTTCCTTAACATTTTTCTATTTCGTTGTAGTATTTTACGGATAAAAATTGTTTGTTGTAGTTAATTATGTTCTTACTTTCGTCATTCTCGTTTATCGAAATATCTGAATTCCCGAAACGATTTTCAGATCCGAATTTGGTTAGTGACAGACGGAGGATGAGTTAAGCGGTGCACGAAGAAAAGAAGAGCAAAAGAGAGAGAAAGAGAGAGAGAGAGAGAGAGAGAGAGAGAGAGGGACAGAGAACCAAGCACGAGGCTACGTCATCGACAAATTTTCCTAGGTATGCAGCTAGCAGCGAGGATGCAACGGTCGATGACGTGAATCGACCGACTTTTCGGTCGATAACTGCCTGCCACGTCTGAATGGCTGGCCAACCATTTGGCTACTGCTGTCGGAGGACTGTCTTGCCATCGTATGGGGACCGGATGGCTGGTGTCTAAGTGCGTTTCCTCCGCGTGGTTCACCGTACGATAATCTCGTCTGTAACTGATACATTTCTAGATATTCCGTTTCCATCGCCTCATTCCCAAATGCTGTTCGTTTACGGCTGAAATCGTTTCGTCTTCTCTACGAAGTTTCTTCGTACTCCACTCATCCATCATCGAGTTCGAGTAAAAGAGAGAAAGAGAAAAAGAGAGATAGGAGAGAGGGAGAGTTACCAGCACATTGGAGTCCCACGTTGGAGTTTCGCGAGAAGCGTGAAGCGGACAGGAACGCGGGAACGGGGGAACGAGGGAACGAGCGGCAACGTTTGGAATAGCAGTTTGTCGAAGGTCGCTGCCGATCCACGTAATCAAAAAGTTTCGAACACAGCGGAGGATAGAAAAAGGTTAGTTCGGTTAATCTCGAAGCGGAGAGGGAAACGAAGTGAATGGTGGGTTTGTTTTTGTTTGTTAATCGTACATCGAAGGTAAGTGGGCACATACTACGGAGGTTGTGTCCGCGTCCGCGAGGCGGATGAGGACAAAGTGGACGATAAACGCGGAACTCACCGATTCTACGTACGTTGCCCTTGATTCGGAGGACAGCCACGTGTACCGTACACGTTCACGATTATCGGTATCACAACAATCACGTCGATTTCCCCACTAACAGCCACATGACTTGACGATCGCCCCACCTACCGCTGTTCGTCGTTGAGCGAAAGCGGCGACAGTGGCAGCAACGTCACCGACGAGGGAACGACGAGCACGACGACGACGACAACGACGACAACGACAACCATCGACGACACCGATGACGACGACGACGGGGACGTAGAGGGAAAAAGAACAACAGAGAGTCGGTAGTCATCGGTTCGCAAGTGCGGAGGCTACTTAACGAGTGACATACTCCGTTGGCAGTTCAGTTGGCCGTAGACGGTTAGCAGGTGCGAGCTATACTGTCATATTTCACCTTTTCCCGTTTTTTCTCTATCCTTCTTATGTGTCTCTCTGTCCTTCACCTTCGCTATCATCCGGTCTATTATCGCTTGCCTTTGAACAATTCGCTAAAAGACGTTTATTTCTATCGTGCGTGCGATAGATAGATAAGTGAGCCGTGTTGTTCGTGGTGGCAGTGCTGGTGCCGTTGTTTGTTGTCGTTGTTCTTGTTATCTCCGTTGCCTCCTCCGCCGGTAGCAGCGGCTGTTTTAGTGGATAGTGGATAATAGTGTTGAGTGTGAAACTGGAGCCGCTAGTGGTAACAGTCGCAGTCGAGAGGCAGAGCTATCATGTGCCCGCGGAAGATCTTCGGATTGGCCATCGTCGCGCTGGTGACTCTTGGTGGACGAGTGGCAGCCTATACGAATCAGTGGGCAGTGCATATCGAAGGAGGACCGGAAGTCGCAAAGCAGGTCGCCCGGGAACATGGATTTCAATATCTCGATAAGGTAGGAGCATATCCCGCGTTTTTTCCTCGAAATACTTTTCACGATAATTCGAAGATTATGGAAGAGATACGATACACGATTTATTATTTTTTTCATTTACTTTGTTGCACAACAATCTTTGAATAGATCAAGTAGTAGTGCTAAAATTTTACTCTTAATCTTAAGCTACTAGATAATATAATTTATATGGACAAATATAAATTAAACGATGGCATTGATAATGCATCAAAAATGCATTAACTTATTGACAGCAATGCCAAAAACCACAGTTTAACAAACAACTATTTCTTGTTTATTTCACGCTGCAAGTATTTGGAATTCTACTGAAACTAATGTTAGTATTACATCGCCCCATATATCTTCGAATTATTCGCATTCGTAGAAGACTGCATATCATGGATATAAATTATGCGATAGTATACAATATTATATTATACAATATTATTAATTTTTTATTAACGTGTGATTGACAAAAAATGTGCCACATTACTAGGAACGTAACGTATAAACGTGCAAGCGTTATTGATATTGTACGTATTGTGTAAAATACAGCTGTGATTGCGCAAATCGGGGAAATACGCAGGCTTTTTCCCGCTTCGATCGCACTCTAACTCAATATTAGCATTGTCGAAAAGGAAGATTGTGTTGCAATTCCTCTTGAAACGTTTCGTAATCTTTGAGAATCATTCATAGACAAGACAGTCAAGTATCAAGAATAATTTTGGTTAAAAAGATGAGGGCATAGCGTTGCATTGCATGTTTGATTTGAAACGCATGATTCGGTTTCTTGACGAAATTTCTTATATTTGCGACTTTTGCGTTGGCTTTCAAACAACCGTTGGAACGTATGCTAATTTGTAACTGTTCAGAGTATCACGCTTAGCTTTTATTATTAATACGATGGATATAATTAACCCGGCGACTGTTTGATGAGCAAATCTAATATGACCCTTGTCGCAAAGTATCAATTTCCTCGAAATCTATAATCGCTGCAAATCTTAAATCCTAAATTCTTCTGTTAGTTGTCGATTCGAGTTCATCCATAAGTTTTCCGACATAGACAATTAGTCTTCGAATGATGCAGCGACCGTGTCTTTTCAGCGATCGTATTATATAAAATGAAGCAAAGCGAAGGAGGTAATAAGCAAAGTCCTTCGGAATGCGCATCAAAGATCTCTCTTTGTGTAACCACTTGAAAACATTGAAACAGCCATTGACGAATGTTCTCTTATCTCTGCTTTATAATTAACAATCTCTATGAATCGAGGGAGAAGGAATCTTTCAAAAACAAATTATTCATAATTTTATTACGCTTACACTACGTGCTATGTAGGATATGAAAACTTTTGAAATATTCGCAACAATTACCTGAATGATAATTTAAAAATGAAAGAAATACAAGGAAGTCGTTTTAGCGGAATTTTCTGCTTGCTTTATCTGCAAGGACAAGTAAAGTTGCTCAATCTTTCCAATCGTCGCAACTCTCATTCCGTCGTGTAAGCAGATATGCGTTGCGTTCAATTTAATTGTATTTCTATCGTTTTGCGATCGTCGTTTCGGTTTGTTATCGATTTCTCGGATAGTACGACGGATTAATGTTTATTTCTGTGGATAGATCGGTTCCTCGGAATACCAAATCGGCCTTGATATCACGGCCAGAAAGTTTCTCGTGGTTTCGCGATCAAAGTGAGAAATTTCTGTGAGGTGGGTGGGCTCAATCATGCGAGGCTCATCTTTTCCCGTGACGTGTAATATTGCTCGGCTCTGACTCGTTGAAGAGGAACATTTCTGGGTTCCTTCAAAAAGGATCAGAGAATATTTGACTGTAATTTTGATGCTTCTCTGCGTTCGCGTAATTTGCGTTATATTCTATGAAACTGTTTGTAAACTATCACAGTGGGAAATTACTAGTTTCTTGTCGGTAGTTTACTTTAAGTATTTTACACACTTTCAACATTTTACACGAAGATATTTGTTCAGCATTTCCTGCATTTGAGATAATATTAAACAATATTTTGTAAACGAGGCGTAGATGTTTCAATACCTTCTTTGTGTTTAGGGAAAAACGAAAGCATATATTTTACGTTGATTGTTAGTTTTTTTTGTTCAAAATAGGTAATTATTATTTTTAGAGCTAAAGGAAACTTTACCCTGTTACACGCTTAGAGGTATTTTTGACATGATCTTGTTTCCCTATCGTTAAACAACGTCTTAAATTTCTGAAAAGTATGAAAAAATTTTGTCGATACGTGTGATCTTTTACATTATTTTTATGCTGCAATTTCATGATATAATTTCAATTGGTCGTGTTCCACACTCGAAGATTTTAAATTATAACAGCAAAAGGTAAAGTATCTGATTTAACCAAAAATGAGTGATGATGATCGTTTGAGATAAAACGATGTGCTAATATTCGTTTGAAAGAAAAAGAAAGAAAATAAAGAAACAAGGTATAAATGATGTTATCATAGGCGTAAATGTAATTCTTTATTTAAAAAGGAAGGCTACAAATTTTCACAAAACATTTCCGCTCGCCGTTTTTGAAACTCTTTGCCGGATGATATTTTTAAAGGATAAAAATGTTTGTATTCGTAGTATCCTAATAAGGAAACTCCCGACGCCGAAATGAGGGCGTAGAATTATGCCTGCACATTTAATAAAAATCCTGCTTTATTTCGAAGTAACTTTTATCTCTGGGAAACGGGGCTGTACAACTAGGTCATTTTTTAACTACTTCATGGGTTATTGCGATGTCGATGGAAGTTTGATGAATCAGCGTTTATTAATTTGGAAATTTAGTAATTTGCACGTCAATCTTATATTTCGTTTCTTTTTTTTATTCATCGTTATTGCTCTCGTTGGTTGTAAATTACAGAAACTCAATTGCTCCCGCGTCTTTGCACGTTAAAATGATGCGAAGATCGCTTCGACTGGTTTCGCGTCAGCATCGAAGACGGAAATTAACCTTCGAACAAACATTTCTGCCTAAATAGTTTTCATCGAAGCTCGTCTTTCCTATCTTCGCTTTCCGCGTCAGTTCTCATTCGATCGTGGAATATGAACCTGAGCCGCCACGCGATTCAATGGAATAAAACATCCAATGAACTAAAACTCTGAACGGTCGTTTTAGTTTTGTTTCAGCTTTGTAATCGTAGCTTCCACTTATTTCATTAAAAAAAAAAAAAAAAAAAAAATGATGCAAAAAAGGGAAAATATGATCGTTGAAACGAAAATTTAATTCGAACCAGCTATTGCATGTAAATTCATAAGCATTACGACTAAGATGGTTTCTTCTGTGAATTATTGTCGCGACTAATCTCTGGATGAGACGTGTTTGCGTCTGACATGCGTTCTATTGGCAGTGTAAAAGTTGATTCTTAGAACTGCACTTAGAACAATTGAACACGCTTTCAAGGCATCTTCCCGGACAATGGCTTCTCGTTTTTAGCGTTGTTTGCGCAGCAAAGAAAATTTACTTGCATGCCGATCGTTTCATTCGGGTTTTCCCACTTATCTCGTTTTTAGTTAGATAGAAGCCGGTTGTGAGCGCGTTGAATGCGCTAAGGATTGCGTAATAGCTCCGCTGAATTGAATACATCTGATGCAAGGTTAATACGCATCAAACAGTACAATTGTAAATAAAAATATTTGCTATTACAATGTACGAATTGAGAAACATGATCGAGTACGATGTTGTCACGTAAAATTCCACAATGGTCATTGGTAATATTAAGTCGTTTCAAAAGCAATACGATAAGTAATAAGATAATTTATCGCGTTCTTATGCCGATAAAGATTTCACTGCTGCGGTAAGAGATACTAAATTCGCGTATTTTGTCTTCTTAAAGAGAAGGTGCAAAGGTAATTGATACCATTAGCGTTGGCCTGTTTTTGTTTTTAAATCTGTTAACTTTCAGATTCAATTGACTTATTTCACACGTCGTCGATATTGCCGCAAATTTGATTTTGCTGATGCTTACTTTTGTGTTAACTTCACTGTACTCTAGTGACCTGCGTAATGGAGTATATTTACTTATTTTTGCTAAACACATTGGCTAGCATACACGCCGACGAGTTTACAGGTTTGTCTTACGTACCGTGTTTTCAAGAGCAATTTGCATCCCCTTAAATTTCCGCCAGATGGTTTACCTTCCGAGTTAGATTTTTTACTTGTTTGAAATATGAAGTGGGAAATTGGGATATTCGCGTAACTGTGCTACTTTTTCAATTTTATTCCTCCAATTTGCAAGAGAGATAAGTGTTTTTCGATAGCTACTGTACCCAAATTCCCTTCTGTTTAAAGGAAAACTGTTCTTTGAGTTTGCTAATTCACGAGGGTACGAACAAATTTTTAATATACTATTCGAAATAATTTTCATTTTAAATACGTATATGTTTAAGAGATGGAATATAACTTGTAAGTAGTTAAATTTCTTTATATGCCTGATTGCAGATAACATGACCACATTTCTTGTGTACTTACTATTTACATGATCGGATGGGGGGAGGGGAGACCGCGACCCGTGGTGATAACGGGGATTCCTAAAAGCGTTTGCACAAGATCATCGTTTCCTTTGTTGATGCAACGCATCGTTTATCAGTCGCCCAAAGCTTAGTCATTTCATAAAAGATACATCTTTTTTTGTCGATATTATTCATTCAAGTAAAATTCGCAGTTTCGTGGAAATAACTACATGCATTTATCGTTCCGGCATTATATGGCATGTTCTTAACGACGACCGATTGTTCTTCGCTTTAGCGATTTCGTAACTGAGTTCTGTAATTATACATAATAGGAAGCCAAGCGTGTATCACGTAAAATAACGTTGAACATGTCGTGAAGCTCGTACAACTTATCCTTTGGAAACCCATTATATTAAAGATAAAACTCGATAGCAATTGTGCTTAACGTAAAAATTATTTCGATAAACGTGTAATTTTCTATTCCTTTGAAATTGCGTGACGAGTAAATAGTTTTTTAGCCACATATGTGACGATTGATTTTAATAAAAATGATATTTACGATCGATCACATAACTATCACAGAAATTGTAATTGTCTGTTAGGTAATGAACCGATCGAAACGGTAGCGCGTACTTTTCACTTATTGTCAGATACTCTTGCTTCTCCATTCTACACAGTGTTCTTTTCTTCCCGTTTTTGATTTTCTGATACGCTATGATTATTTAGCATCTACTCATAAAACGGGGAAGCTATTTTATCTTACCGTCATCGCTTGAAATAATCTTTACGAATTAAATTTTTTTTTTCACCGAAGGTCAGACTTTAATTTCCGTTTGTGGCTTTCAAAAGTTCTTTCGAGGAATTCATTTTGTTTTCTTTATAAGTTATTTCAAGTTTTAATAACAAGCATTATGATGCATGCCCGCCGCTCAAAAAATATACCCAATGTTTCATGCGTGATAAACTCGTTATTGTTGGCATTTAGAATTTTTCTATTTTTTAATACACCTACAAAATTTTAAACAATGGAAATATAACGAATTTTAGAGAGGTTTGTGTTGGGAGTGTCTGAAACGAGGTCACACGATAAAAAATGGGAACAGGAACGGTCTATCTGTGCTATAGGTAGATGCATTTAAAGTTTCGAAAATATATATCATCGTTTCAGAATCGAGAGTAATTTTATCAGGACATGTAGCGGTACAGAGTAATTCTTTGAAATTACGAATGTATATACGTAGCTAAAATATATTCCTTATTTTTCGATTCTGTCCAGATTTGCGTGAGTAGTTTGTAAACTTTTTCCCTGAGAGTCTCTTAAATTTTTGTTAGGAGAAAACACAACCCACGAACCAGAGAACGCAAATAATTGTAGTGTTTCAAAAGGTCAGAGACTATAAACTTTTAAAGTAGCCAAGTTTTCGTATGGGAGCATAGTCTGTTCGGAGAAAATGCTTAATCTCCCGAACTATAATTTTTAAGGTTGACAAATATATCGGTATAACAAATATCACATACTCGTCCCTTGGCACATATTTGCATTGAATAAAAATTGTGGAATTACTCTCTACGAAGGATTGTATGCATGGGCACAGTCTCACGCCTGTAGATTTTATCTTGTTTAAAGACGATAACGAATTACATGCTGACTGGATTCTCCTTTTAAGGCGTTGTCAGATTTTTGACCGTTCAAGTTCTTCCAGTGGCGAAGTTTATCGACGTATTCACGGTAAAGGGTCTGGTTATTGTAAAGCGATTTTAAAAATTCTAGGGGAATGAGAGGAAGCGATTTGTAGAAAGAGTTTTGAAGCTCTTCTGCTATGGTAACTTGTATCTTGAAAGTTCCGGACGAAAGGATTATTTTCGCAACAATAAGATCGTGTTCGAAGTCCTGCTCGCGAAAGAAGGTTTGCCGTTGAATCCTCTTTACACGTGGTAACGGTTGCGGAAAATGAAATTAGAGGTGTTACTTTGGAAAGGAAGACGTTACGCGACTGAAATAACATTAACATTAATTAAATCGTTCCCTTTGATTAGATCTCATAATCTCATATTAATTCCCGTATTACTATTTAGCAACAGAAACTTCCACAGACTTGAAGATAGAAAGATTACGGAATTATTGTATATAGGATCTGTTTAAAATTAGTAACAAATAACTTCGTTAAAGTTGAATTTTAATTCAAGAACTTTGCGTTATCACTATAACAGATACGTATACTTACATTGGTAATAGGAGAATTTCCATTTCAAAGCTATATCTATTTATTTATAATTTTTTGATATATTCGTTTTTTCTGTGATATTTATTCATCATTCTGAATTATTTTATCGTCACGCAAAGCTTTCGCGTAATCGATTTAACGCGATTGGACAAGCGCCAATTGCATTAAATACCGTTAATTCTGAAACAACGTTAAACCGGATATTCGACTACACGGAGCTAAAATTCATTTAGAAAACCGGATGACGATAAGTAGATATAAACCTTAATTGTCTACGGTACGATATATCATTCTCGTTTTATGTTTTATTATATTATATCTCATTATATGCGTGCGTGCGCATATAAAAATCTCTCCCGATAGACATCTTAACAGACACCTTAAAGCGAATTTTATTTCGATGAAGAAATCGGTCGAAGAGTTGCATAATTTAAGTTCAATAAATCTAGAATTTCAAGGGTTTCACACGTTACCCGACCCAACGCCGTTTCTCTCTGAAACGTTGAAATAGTTTTTACACATACCTTAGTACGCGATGATCAACATCAGCAAAGCGTCAAGCGCAGCTCGCTTGAACGAGAGGATGGAACAATTTGGTCCCTTCTCGATTTTCCTTGAATCGATTTTCGATCGTGGATAGAAAGAGAATGAAGAAAGTAGCTCAGTTCGTTTTGTCTTGAATTACGTTACCTGGGATTTTTCTTTGTTCGTTTGCTGTTCATCCGTGGTGGCATGCCGCATTCTCGCTGAAAGAAGTAAGTAAGAAGGAAGTTTCGCAGAGAATAGATCCTTTCGTGTAAGTCTGGATTTCCAAGCCAATCTTCCAGGGCGATCTTACGAAACCCAACATTTCACTGGATTACCGTCGCGGGAGATTATACTTTCGGGATGCGCCTTAAAACTCTTCGCCGGTGAATCTTCGCGTGTCTCGAATTTGTGATTGCCGGCTGTTTGTCGGCGAGAAGCGTGCTCGAACACCTCAAGGTTTATAATATGCCATGGAAAACCAATACAAAGATATTTCGAAACACCTCTCAAATTCTACGTGACTTTTATTCGCCATATTGCTTTTAAATTAACCAAGCAGGTGTTCAGTTGTCATTTTAGTGCCATTTAGTGCAATTACCAGCGAATGTGTTAAGTTGTAAAGCTAGTTGTGTTTTTCATATAATAAACGAATTTCATTCAACCTAGGTCAACACAGATAGAACTCCACTTCTCGTCGTTCATTTTTTTTCTTTTAAATTAACAAAAATTTATAAAGGATGTTTCGAGGTAGTCCGGTTAAGAAAAGATTATGAAAAATAGAATTTCATAATCTGGATTTAAATTGTAAAAATTGCAATGGGAAAGAAAAAGGCTTTAAAGTGTACGTTATTTTATAAGACCACGGTAAATTCCTCTTTTCTCTATGTTACGCTACGTTTCAATTAAGAAGTCAATGAGAACAGTCTGCATTAATTGATGTGTATATAACAATAGCTCGATTTTGCTGAATGGAAGCATATAGTCGTGAACTTAAGAATTAGTTAAAATTCCTTTATAAAAGTTGAAAGAAAATATAATCCAGTAAATTCTCATTCACATCACGAATATATTGTATTCTACAGGGAATATCGTTTCTCGTTGAACAAATAATAGCCTAGCCCTTTAAACATACGTACAAACATATAACATACACACTTGGAATATATTCAAATATATTCAAGTTTTTCCGCCAAAATGTGCTAACATATTATAAACGTCGGTTCTATATTTATAAGATTGGGCAACACTTTGTGACAGAGTTAGCGTAAATATTGTCAATGCATTTGTACGCTTTATGGAACGAAATACAACAAACCGTTGTCATATTTCGCGTACCTTTGTTACAATTTTTCAATAAAACATCCGTTAGTATGTTTTAATGCAACATTCCTTTTCCTATATTTACTTGTAGAATGTGTATGGCGGAGAAAAACTGCAACCTGTTCCATAAAATTCATTTTAATTTCATCTATTTGCATAAAAAAGGACATATCTTTATATTGATTTGTACGTTCGGATATGAAGATAAAAATGAAAGCTGCTTTCGATATTTATCATATACATGTACATGCAATAACACAAGTTAATCCGGATGTAGATTAATCGAATGGAAATATTTTTTTGCAGCAAATATAGAGGGAATATTACCTTTAGAGTTGTGATTTTAGTATTGAATCTATCAATTTTTCGAATATATTTTATTGACAACGTCAGTGGTTATGTTTACCTCTGTCCGTTCGTAATGTTTCTCGTATCGTATGTAGCAGCATGTTGCATCGATACAGTGCATCGGATAGTATCAAGCAAAAGGTATTCTTGCATTGTTCGAGATACACATCCGAGTGAAACGTCGAATTGAACGTAATGTGTGTTTCGTACGAATGAATGGTTCGAGGACTCTTGAGAAGCATTGCGTTTTGAATGATCCTAGTTGGGAGTGAAAAGCACGAACAAAAGAGCATCGTTCCTCGATATTTGTAAGTCGTTTCCACCCTTGCCACTTTAAACGTAAAAGGGTGACTATGCCACATTAAGAGAACACTCAAGCAAGGCTAAACGCACCCTTTGTCTTTCGGTTCTTATACCTTCTCGAGATCAAACGATCGAGGGTGAACGAGCTAAAAAATTTCGAACCAAAAACGAGCAGAACTTTCTTTTTTATCGCTATGAAACAAAAAACGTAACATAAAGTATTATGCGCTTGCACATGCGCGTAATGTATCCCT
This sequence comes from Bombus fervidus, assembly GCF_041682495.2. Taxonomy (NCBI): domain Eukaryota; kingdom Metazoa; phylum Arthropoda; class Insecta; order Hymenoptera; family Apidae; genus Bombus; species Bombus fervidus. Next base: position 985,125 of record NC_091528.1, on the reverse strand, counting down.
AAAATTCATGAAACATCCCTTTTTAACCGCTAAATTTTGTTTTTCTGTAGGATAATAGAATAATTTAATATTAAATAAATATATTAAATAATCTTCATAGGACAACATGTCTTGCTGTAGATGGGAGTTTTATGTAAAATACTTTTTTTTTTAAAGAAACATTCAAGAGTGAAATTCCATCGACGATCAAAAAAATTTAACGGATAATTAAAAAGAAAAAGATCGAAATTGGATCAGGGTACAATTACGCTTCTATGGTCGAAACGATCTCCGATAAACGCATAAATTAGAATTCAAATTATAAATTAAATCCGTTGGTAATTCACAGAATCACGATATATATGAACTCCATATGAATAGCAATCGGCGTTTGCGTGGCCATAAAACACGAGTACCGCAAAAACCCAATTTAAATTTCGAAAAGCTGCGGGAAGATCTCTCAAATTCTATAAATTATAAAAGCTATCTGAAAACGATCTCCTCTCTCTAAAATTCGTCACAGTCGCAAAAGAATGGCAATAATTTATTTGCCATTTTCCTGGTCCATTTACATTTCATGTTGCAACATGGGCGGATCCCTGGTAACTTGGTCGAGGTCACATCTGTGACTCCATTTCGTAAATAATTCGTAGCAGACGCGTGATAAAACCACACACAATAATGATGCCATTGAATTCGCCGATGGTTTCCCGGGGGCGAGCCACGTTTCCTTAAGTATTTCAACTAGGACGGAAATACATACCTGGCCGCAGGTAGATAGGATGGGTCATTCTTCCTTCAGGACGCCACGTAGCTCGCTTGACGTCTCTGATTCTCTCGTTTCTATGGTATTCAGCATTTAGCGAGGTTGGCGTTTTGCAATACAATTTTAAAGATCTATCTGTTCTCGCTCTGCATTTCTTCCATTGTCCCTATTTCTGAACAAGATTCTCTTCACTGGCTCACGAGTTCTTTCGCATTCGATGAGTTTTCCGGCGCTGCGTTGACCCGTTCAAACACGGGAAATCCGTGACTACCGGAAATCGTTCTTGCCTTTTCTTCGAGCTACATCGTCCAAACGGCTGTTATGTTTGTTCGATCAAAGCTTCTGTTGAATCAGAGTGACTGGCAGTGAGTAAACGAGAGCGACTGAGGTGATTAAATTGTTAAATAGATTGGAAGAATGGATTGGCGAAATTATTATATTCGTTTCAATAGCGTGAATTTTACATTCGTCTTTGTTGATTGATAAATTGGCAGGTATTTGCGTCACTTGTGATTAAAGGAATTAGCTTAATGGTGTATATTATCCGTTGTACATATATTTTAGGATCGTACATAGGAAAGAACGTTCACGTGTTAATGTCTTATCTACAAGGGAGATTATTCGATTTGAAAATTCATGAGTTAGTTACACATGTACGTGCTACGTATCTGTTAAATAATTTAATTTTGTTTGTCTTACGTATATTTTATGCGTTATATTTTGCTGTAAAGCGGAAGAAAGAAGCGAAGTGTAAACTAGTAAAACCATAATGTTCAATTTAAGCAGCATTTTGAGTTACGAAATCTTTTCTGATTATCGCACAGTGTTGGATTATTCTATCCAAAAGTAGGTCGGAAACTGCAGCCTAAATAGAATTAGGGGCATCATGGCTGCACGTATACATTATACGTAGTATATTTATTTTAAAGTTTTGTAATCATATCTATTCGACCTAAAGAATTGTATAACTTATCTTATCTAGTCTATTGATACGTACATTCATTGTATTTTCTTCCAGTCGCGGGGAGATGCGATCGCGATGAAGCGCGTCAACGGGAGTCGTAAATTCCCATTACGATTATAACAATCGACACCACGTACAGGTCGATCTCCTTATTTCTTGTGGGATAATAGGGGTGTTTATTTTGGAATAAAATTGTATTCAACAGTTCTATAATAGATATATTTGATATAAACAATTGATAGTTGTGTATTTGATAGTTGAGTCGTCTAAGTATAGAATAGATTAACTTGATGTCGCGTAGACCGTAGTGAGGATTGTCGTAAGATTATGATATCCTGTTATTGGATCAGGAGTTGACTGACTTCATGAAATGACTGACTCTCCGCTCTTATGCCATTACGGAGAAAAGTTCGGTATGGGTGTGTTGTTCTAACGAAGAAAGCGGATTCCTTGCTCACGCCTTTCGTCAGTAAAAGTGAGGCTGCCGATCTGTGATGACGCCTATTTAAACCTAAGTACTTTTCTAAGAGCTAGCCATAAACCGAAAATATTTCTAGGATTCGAAATTCATTCAGAGTAAATAGATTAACTTAAGAAGCATATGTTAGTAATTAAACTAAAAAGTTAAGGTTTATGGAGGGTCGGACTAGCGGTATATGGGCCGTTGTCAGCCAGGCAGTGAAGGATGGCGTGCTGATTGTTTCACGCGACGTAACATTCATGATGTTTAAGAATTGACTTCTACTTTAGATTAAATACTGTTTCAATATTCTATTGCGAGTTCTGGGTTGAAAACTAATGAAATTTTGCCAAAATTTGGAGAATAGGAAGTTTAGAGTAATTCCAAATATTTCGTCGATACTTACTACGCGTTATTCGACCACTTACGTACTCCGCCTTTTAATATCTATTTTCAGTTTTCTTCGATAATAAAGTTTGATTGGCTGAAGGTAATTTATCGATTAGCAAATAAACGAACGAAGAAACGGAAGAAACATAAAAGACGGCCTATTCTTTGAACGTCTATCATCGATCGTTACGCGTATCCTAAAGAACAATGGAAGCGTTCGCGGCCGAGCAATCTTTTCGTCTCGTCGTATTTCCTTCAGAAATTAAAGTCGCACCGAAGAATTTTTTCCTCTTCTTTCTTTCTGTTTCACCGATTCGAAGTGTCAATGGCCACCACTCACCCCCCCCCCCCCGCCCATGGTGGGAACCCTTGTGTTTCTATCCCTCGGCGAGCCGACATTGAAATGCGACGAAGCGTTAAAAGCAGGTTTGCCTAGGAAAAGGAGAACGAGCTAGGGAAACGAGAAGCTCCACAGGAGAGCCTGGACGAAGTACAGGCCGAGAGAATTACACGGGGAAGAGTCGAAGAAGTGGAGCGCGATAAACAGAAAAAGAAACTGGAAAAGGAGGAAGGAAAAGGAGAAATAATTGAAGGAAGATAGCGGCGTGGATAAGCAAGGAAGATGCATCGGAGGAGGGGTGCGAGGCAGAATGAGAGGGAGATTCATGCCTTGGCTCTCTGCTGTTCTGACTTCTTTATCTCGGTGTAACGAAGAGAGTCGGCCATTGAGACGGTCGAGGTAGAGAAGGGAGGCTAGATGGTACACGATAGGGAAAGGATACACACGAGAGGAAGGAAGAAAGAGAGAGAGCCGTTCCTCCAGTCAGAATTTTTCTACCCTTTTCTACGTTTTCCGTCCTTTCCCTTCTCCTCTTCGCCCTTCTAAGTGACTCTTTGAACCTTTCGGATCATTTTGTTTCTTTATTGCAATTGCGGTCCGCTCGATTCAGTCAGAGAATTCGATTAGGTGTCTCATTGTGGCATTAAGAAATTGCCTTGTTACTCCTTTTGCAGTCACATGGCCGACGGGTCGGGATTGTTTGAACGTGATTGCGATCGTCGAGCAGCAGTTTCGAACATGTGCATCGTAAATGGCCTCGGTTTATTTCTTAGCTCGTTCTGCTCTAGACGTTTACCTTGCTCTTCTTTGAATGAAGAGCAGTGCAATGTTTATACATAATTTCTAGAACTAGGAACAAAATCGCAAATGTTTCATAAGTTTTCTGTCTCAAATCCTTAATTAAAAATTTCGAATTTTCATTTTTTTTTAAACGAACTTTCAAAATATATCGATCGACAGGATAATGCAAATAATAAATTAGGAAGTGATCGTTTAAAAAATTAATCCACCGAACGATCATTCCAAGAACGCATTATCGTAATTGAACATTAAAACGTATTCGTGGCACGTATTGCGCTGCTCACGTGATCCTCAATTACTGAGGACCTCGCACATGCGAACCTGCATGTCTTCGTCATCTCAATTATTACTTCACTTCGCTAGCTCAATGTCAAGCACACCATTCTATCGTAATCCCGTGCATGGGAACCGACCGTATTAATTGTCGCTATATGGCTCGTGAACCGTCTTAAGCCTGACAAAATGTTAATTAACAATGAACGCGATACGAAGTCGTTAATGAAAGCGTAATGAGCCAGAGAGAATGGAATTCACGGTGTTGCCACGATTCCGAGGCCCAGAGGCCATTTACAATCCCATGGGTAATTTGCATCCTGCTGCAACTTCGGAACTTTCACATTTATTTGATATTTGATCGAACGAATTAGGAAGCATAGTCAAGAATAACCTGCTTTTAACAAGACGTACATATGAACAGCATTCTTTACGCGCGTAAAGAAAACTACGCAGTAAAAACTGAGCATTTTTATCAAATTTTACAAGAAAATTTTCGTATAGTTCTTTTTTGGTGACGATGTTTCTGTTTCTGTTCTTGTTTTAAGTTGCATCGACTGCGAGGTTATTAGCGACTGAAGTATAAAAATGTAGGAGTAATAATCGTGAGAATTGTGAGAGAATAGCGAAGCTGGATCTACAGTTTTAGCTGGATTTCGACCACCAGAGCCACGCTGTGATAGGACCGGTATAACTAAAAATAAATCGAGTTGCAGAGGCGTTGGTTGAAAACCATTTTTTCAATCGACGGATTGATCTAGTTTAGAACAAAATACTTCATATAGTAACAGAGATATAGCGAAAGCCTTATCTGTTTCACATTTCATATTTACATTAAGTACTGTGTGTTAGTCATACTTGCAGTTTTGCAGTAGTATCTGAGAAGAGATAACCTATTCTTTTCGCAAAAAGTTATCGTATTTCTTAGAAATCAGATAATTCTGTACTTAGAAATCAGAAATTAAAAGCTTAGCACGTTATTGTTATGTTTTAGAAATAAAATCGTAAAATGTGAAGCGGTAATGAAAATTGTGAAAACTTGACGTTTGTAATTCATTGTCAGAAATAAATCACACGCGTAAACCATTTGTTTGGAAAATATTATAAAAAGCGATCGAATAAAGATCAACTTGTTTCTGCTGATCGTCCCATACGTTCCATAATCTCTGAATGACATGTAATCAACTATATCATTCTTATACGATCCGAAGCCCGATTGTATAATTAGAGCCCAGGTTCTAGTGTTCAACTAAGCAAACTATTTGAGGAAGTATGGAGTCGATTTTAGGGACTCTGCTAACGTGTTTTGTTAGAGTTAGAAGGGGTTAATAATCACGCTTGACACTGTTTCCGTGATTCGCACAATCCTCAGCTATGCGAAGAAACGGACGCGGGGCGCGTTGATAGCATCTTGTTGGGCGCATTAACGCGCAACGTTCCCAGTACATGACGATACAGGGAACATCTTGGTATGCACACGCGTACACCAGTCACGTATACGCATGCGAGGAGCCGGTACAAATACGAACGAAGCTGGAGAGAGAGTCAATGTACCGAGTAGCTGGATCAATGAGGCTGATTACTCAGCTCGATTCTCTTGTAGACACGAGCCAGACCGAGCGAGGGCTCTGCGCCTCCGCTGCCTCCGCTGCTTATTTTCCGGGAGAACGTCGTCGATTGCAGAATTAAATAGTGAAGAATTGAAAACGCTTCAATTACGGGACAGGGACGTATGTTTTCAAGTGCAAGGCTCTCTGCCGTTGCCAATTTGAGAGCCACATCGGCGAAATGGTGTATTTAGATTTATGCGCCTAAGGAAAAGAGGGGGCTCGTGTGCTCCGATGCTTTCCCTTTGGATTTCTTTGGCATAGCATTAGTCGACGAAAAGTTGTTCGTCATCCAAGGTTCATTAAGATTTATTTCAGCGTACATAGGTGAGTAGGAAGAATCGAGAGATCGAGGGATCAATCGTTGTTAGGGTCGAAGGTACTTGTTAAAAAGTGTAATCGGTAATAAGATGTAATATATTCGCTGTAGAAATATTTCGAACACGTATCGATCTCAGATACTTGTATTCGCTAGTGTTGAGGAAGTTGATGAACTGCTTAAATGAGTTTACTTTGTTACGTTGGGTACTCTCGAAGAGAGTTAATTTTCCATTGTGAGATACATAGTTGATTCTGCGATACTGGAATGCTCTAATTTATAAATAACGATATTTAATACATAGTAGTTTGCAAATATTTCGCTTCGTTCTGTAATTTTAATATAAAAATCTGCTGGAGAAAAATCCATTTTATAAAGCTCAGACATACGTTTTTCCAATATTTCTCCATTCTTTTATATTCTTCCCGAACAAACTGTTTACTTGGGGTGTTCACTCTCAGAATTACTATCGGATACTTATTGTAATCATCCTTTTTCCTCGTGAACCGAATGTTTACCCTTTCATGAGAACCAGCTCCAAGTCAAAACATTCTGCCATGTGAGTTTTAATCCGCGCGGAAATCGTCAGCGGTTGCTGATTAGGAGAAAGGCCAATCAAAAGTGTGATTTGTCCAATCTCTCGGTAACTTTTGCCAGCCTTATTGTTCTGTCGGTCTTTTCACGTTCTTCAATTCTCTAGTCCGCCAGTCACGTTTCCAGGTTCGATCATACCCTGACACGTTCCTGTGTTTTCTGCGACTAGAAAAAGCAGCCTGGGGCAACTCTCGGGGAAATTCGTCACGAAAAGGGGATTTCTTCATTTCTCTCGGTTAAATGAAATTCACACGCGATATCGTATCAATTCGTTTCAGAATTGTTGCTTTATTCCCTCTCGGTGTATCACCGAAGAACGTTCGATAAAATTACGTTTCATGGAAATTAAACATTTGCTGTCACGTGTAATTATAAAATATATTTCCTTTGTTCTTCTTGAAATATTAAAAAATATTTACTTAGGAATTTTTCACGGAGTCTGACAGTTATTTGGTACTATATACCTACGTTGAATCAGATTTTTATAGCGAAACAAGTAGAATTTGGATTTCACTAGGATTTTGAATAAAGACGTTACCGTAATGTAAAACGTTATGTAAATAGATGTTTCAATACCTTCTTTGTGCTTAGAGAAGAACGAAAGTATATATTTTACGTTGATTGTTAGCTTTTTTGTTCAAAAAAGGTAATTAGTATTTTTAGAGTTAAAGGAAATTTTACCTTGTTACACGCTTAGAGTATTTTCGACACGATCTTGTTTCCCTATCGTTAAACAATTTCTTAAATTTGTGAAAAGTATGAAAAAATATTGTCGATACGTGTGATCTTTTACATTATTTTTATGCTGAAATGTCAAGATATAATTTCAATTGGTCGTGTTGTCAATTGACCGAAATGTAAAAATAATGTAAAGCATTAATCCGAAAGAAAAAGATTTCCCATTGTTTCTATAAAATCGATAGCAATTAGTTTGGATTCGCTACGGGTCAAACCAAGCGCAAATAAAAGTTCCATCGCGATTTAGATTTCTTGTTTGTTCACCATCCACGTCCATTCAAAAAGCAGCTTCCCGTGTACGACGGCATGGAATAGTCGTAATGTGCTGTCACTCTCTGCAAATAGAACGTTTGTAACAAAGAGAAGTCTAAATGGGAAGATAAAAAAATATTGAATGTCAACAATTTCTAAGAATTACAATCGCGTTAGAAAATGTTTGTAGCTCCCATATATTTTATTAAAATATGGAAGAATCTCCATTAGTTGAAAATTTACTAGCCGTTCTACGATATTATCAGAATATGTATTCCAGGTTCTATATTCTTTAATAGTTAGTGCGTAATACTATCTCTCCCCCTTCTCTTTGAAACTTCCTTGTGTAAATGACGATGTGTCGATATTAATTTAAATTGCAAAAGTTGCACCGATTCGTATATTTTTATGGAAAATAATGATACACACCGTATCCAGCGAGCTTTCTTTGCCAAGAAGTTTAGTAACATTTAGCAGACGGCTAATCGTATGGTTTCAAGTTCTTTCAATTTAACTAAAATCGTGAGTGGCATAACTAACGTCTTTACATTGTTAGACTAGTCATACGTGCATCAACAACAAAGTGAATTTCAAATTTTACTTAACCTACGTAATTTGTGTTCTCGATACCGAGAGACAGCAGTAATTTTACTTGCGCTTCCAAGCTTATTTCTTCCTGCAATTGAATTGCTTCACTTCGTTCATTAAACTCCTCCTAAAGTTCATAGAGAAGGCTTTCTATGGTTTTATTATAATAAATTCGTACATCATTACGGTTAAGAGACACTCTGACAAAAGATTAACCAGACTTATATTTCTTTAATAAATCAGCTCGAACAAACTCGTTCTCTGCAAACACCGGATAAATTTCTTATCTTCCCTTAACGTTCGTTATTTATAATTCTTGTTGCTCCGCGTTAAAACGTTCAACTGTGAAGATCCAGCGAATTCTTGTTGCTTTAATATCGGTTAAGAAAAAAGAGAGTAGGGAGAAGAAAGAATCTTTAACGAGTCGCACAATGAAGTTGTCACCGCAGCAAGAGAAACTATTCCGCTTCTCAAGCAATTAAGGCGACCGTATTAAGTAGACGAGCGACTTTTCTCTTCGACATAGCAGCTGTCATTTGCATAAATCCCGTTCTAGCAGCTGTGTCATGATTTACAGAGATGAAAGATAGCTGGTTTATCAGCGAAACGAAGAAGGATTTTGCATGGATAACAGCTTCAATCACTCGATGTGGTGACGACACCGACGAAATTTCATCAGTGGATAACGTTAGAAGAAACTCCCTTTCCACTCCGTTATCTTTCTCGTCAACCACCTTTCCGTCATCTTTTTCTCCTCTTCTTTTTTATTTCGATATTTTTAATTTTTTACTTCCTTCTTTTTGATATCTTCATCCATATTTCCACAGGATCGTGTTGAAGTATAAGGCGCCACCAACATTTTCCTCTGTTCTGCCGAGTGAAATCCTCTCCTTCGTCGTCACCCTTGCGCTCGCTTTTTCCATTTTCCCTTCTCTTCCTTCCTCTTCCTTTTCTTTTTTTGCAACCGACCCCGCATAATTGCGATCCTCTTCGCCTCGCCTTTTTCCAGTAATTGCATCCACCGAGGAAGATTCGTCTTTTTATTGCGTTGGGGAAGGGCGCATTATGCCGAACCGTCATCATTGTCTTCGCGAGCACTAGTGAAGAGTTGTGTTTCTAGTGGCAGTTTTTTTTAGGCACATGTAACAAGTTGATAGATGCAACTAACAAATGAATTAAAGAGAATTTTTACTTCAGACATGTGTCTCGTGTCGTGTCGTGCGGTTGAATGACGTTTCCCTTATTTTCCAATTTTTGTGCCGTCATATGCACGAAGCAAAAAGTTTCTAGCCAAATGTCTTTTCTTAGGTTAGGGTTAAGTCATTTTATGCCAATTAGGTTATTTTATGTTATATCTTCTTTAAAAATATGCAAAAATGCTTCTTTAAAACAATATTCTTTGAATGATATTGTTTTAGTAAAAGCGTGGAATAGTTCGTTTGTAAATTAGATGGCAAAAGGTATCAAAGGTATTAAAAATGTAATATTACATTTAGTGATTTGATACGCTAATTCCCTAAAAGGCATACGGTGGAACATGTGCATTTTTTCATCAGCATTTCTCCATATTTCATTTTCTCCGGGGTTTTCCTTTGTCGCAGTATGCACGAAGGTTTAGCAATTTTCATCGCGACTTTGGTATTACCGAAATCCCCTTCGACTTACGGAGGTGTAAAATCCTCTCTGCGAATATTTCGTCAGGTTATCCGACACCTGTTCTGACTTATCGATATAAATTCACCGCTGGCCCGTCCTCGGTTTGCATTTTCTACTCGCAAGACTAAAAATGATTTCTTTTTCTACGGATAACCTGTAACTGAAAAATCACGATCTAAAGTCGTTCCGATTTATAGATAAACCGAATAGGATTATGCATGTGCCGCAAATTAGATTGCTTGACAACCATTCAGATCTTTTCTACGTTTTCCATTCTAAGAAGTATATTTAGCAGTTATTATCAATTTCATATTCTTAGATACTTCATAAAATATTTTAAAATCTCGTTGAAACTATACAAATTCATACCTAACAACATTCCTGTGATTTATAGTTGGAAAATTCAATCGGCAGTGGAAGTATGACGTGGTCTGGCGTGTAATTAGCCCATGCGTAGCATTAACGGAAAATGAAATTAATAAATCAGTGTTTTTCCCGCGACGATGGTTGTTGTGTTCGTCGGTTCTATGTTGATCAGCAGGCAGATATCACTAATTGCTTTTCACGAGGGAATGGAATATTCGTTTTTATTCAACGACGCATAGAGGTAAATAAAAATCCGAAAAACACGAAATTTGCCATTCTGATAGGACAAGATTTATTGAAACAAATGGTGTACGATCCGTTGAAGTACCATTGACTTTCCTACTGTATTTTCCTTTTTTGTTTGTTCTTGTTTCCTTCAATTTTTTATTCGTTGTTGCTGTGTTATTTTCGGCAGAAATGCGTTCTCTTTATGGGAACAACAGTCACGCATAATAAATCACGGAAAAACTCGAGACTCATTCGTCTTTCGTGAAAACACCTTTTCGTCGTATTAACTATTCCAGAATTGCAAGCGACCCAGCGCATCATTTATCACGTTATATGTAACTTACCGTTGTTCATGGGTTCGGTATGTATGTATTTGTTCCTATGATGCATTCATCCTTCCGTTGTTCATTAGATGCACGATTTTGTTTCTTGTAGCAGACGAGATACGTCTCAGCGACAAATAATATTTTCAAGGGAGGAACTAGAAAGGCAAACAACAAAATAAATCTAGTATTAACGCGACGTAGAAACTTTTATGTAGAAATATTTATTCTTAGAAATTTGAAGGATATTAATTTAATATTATCAAATAATAATATTTGATTAAGTCTATCAAACCACTTGTCTTCTAGAGATTAAATACTTGGATTGTTTTGATTAATTTTCTACTCGTACCTTTCGAGGTGTGCAGCAAGGTGGACAGAGAAAAATTAAATTATCTTAAGCTATGGAAATATTCAATTCCATCTTCTCGAAAACTTTTCTAGTTTCTGCATAGCGTATTGGGAAATCGATCTCATTAAATGTAACGTATTCCATAATTTTACATAATTCATCGCACATCCTGTAAGACCGCGGAATGATATTCAAAATAGTAAGTTTCTTCAAATTCAAGGTTTAAGAAAATTTTAAAAGATAATTTTGATGTATGAGAGAAACTTATGCGGAGATGATTCCGTGTTTCTCTAAGTATTGGATTTCAATGTGCTTTTATATCAAAGTTAAATTTTTTATTGTTAGTTTTATAAGCATTAAAGTAATCCTACAACAACTTTCTCGTAAAGAATCTATGTCTATTTATTGCAATTTTTTTCAATTTTCCCTGAAAAGATTCGTGAATTTGATGAATATGAAACGTACTCTCACACTGATATATTTTTTAATTTTAACACACCCTCGATCGATTTCTGAACAAGATAGTAATTATAAGAACCACCGATTGATTAACTCTTCGCACTCCGATGATTTTTATTGCAAATATCTGTCAATTTATTTATATAGTAGCCTTCTTCGCTTCCTTATTTTTATCCATGAAAAGCAAATTAGATAAAAATCTTCGCACTATTATATCATTAAAACGTGGAATGTTCAAAATCGCATTTGCACGTGCGTCAGCAATTAGGAACAAACTTCCAATTGCCTACTATTGCTCTGTGTGCAGTATCATGAGATTTTGGAAGTGAAATTCGCGCAATGATCTTTAGGTGTGCCGAGATTTCCTCTAAAGACTTTCACGATACCGTCGATTGTAAGTGGTTCATCCTCGATCGACTGTTAGTCAAGCAAATCTCAAGAAAATTAAATTGCTCAACGTGTCGCTGTTGTTTGATTTCACTGTAGAGTAAGCGTGCGATATTACATTGCACGTTCATGCGTCACATACATTGTTATGCACGATATTCGTGCAAGAACGGCCACGTAATTACTCGAACACGCTTGTCCGTTCGCCATGGTTACGTGCGTTTCGCAGAACGGCCCGGTATGCGCGGTAGAAATAACAACAGCCGCTTCCGTAACTAGAACGTAACGTAGAGTAGCGTGAGTGAGAGAGAATGGAGTTGTAGTGTCCTTCGTTAATATCACGGCTGCGTGATGTCGCCCAGGGACGTTTGACCGCTGGCAAAAGCCAGGTATACAAACGAAATTTCCTCACGATGGACCAATTTTTGGTTAGAACCTCTCAGCACGTGAACTTTCTTTCGCGCCGATGCGTCGTTAAATGGAATATCTGTGTCATTGTTAGACAAAATTTAAACTTTTCTACGCTGGTTTCGGCGGTGTGGTTTTATCAGCGAAAGAATTGAAATTCTTACAACGCGGTGGTCCGAGTTTCAAATAGAATATGATTTTTCATTCCTTGACAAAACTTTCACGATGTTCCTTAGAGTTTCTATATGCGTTAACAGAGCGTACAGTTGCAAATACTGCACTTTCGTGATTATCGGAAGTTGTCAATTTATTTGTTACGGTTGTTTGCATCGAAGAAACCGGATTCTCGATAGAAATGATAACAGTCGTGCAAGCACGCAATCATTATGTATAGGTTTTCGTAAATCATAAGGGAAAATTAACTAGCCATTCTTGTGCTGGTCATCCTTCACTGCCAACGATCAATTGACGTAGTACTTTTGAAATCTAATTCAGTAGCTATACCTTACATGAAATACAGTTAGGAAAATATATATGCAACTTGCAATTTCTCATACCTGTTTATTCGAAACGATGAATGGAGCTATTTGATAGATATTTCATATCTTTTTCTCTCTCGTATGTAACATTTTTGACGAGAATTACATAGTGCGTAATAGTCGAGTGAATGATAATTCAGACGAAGCATTGTTGAATGTAACACGTTCGAGTGCAAGTACATGTACGTGGATTTCGTGTGAAAGGAAAAGCGGAAATAAAGGAACTAGCAGGATAGAAGGCTTTCAGAATGAATCAGAATAAGTAGGTCCAGACAGAGTGATATAGGCATGTGTGGAATCTAGGGCTACGTGCTCCATTTCAGTCTGAATTCAAGCTTCATCTTTGATGGTACCGTACTTTTGGAAAATACAGAATCAAACCCCGATACACTTGGTAAAAGGTGATTTCGTGTTTACTTCATTCCTACGGTGCATAGTTCGAATAACTTTCATGAAAATGAAAATACATATTGATACCTTTAAAAAGAAAAATTACCCATGTATTGTGATCTTTTCATCTTATGGAGCAGAATATTAGTAACTTACATACATGTATAAGTTCAACGACTGGTTCTATATAAACGGATATCGATAAAAATCCTGAAAAATTGAAAGATTTTGTTCATTTCTGTAAAGATTGATCAAAGAGAATGGAGCAATTACGAGACTCGAAAGAAAATCATGAGAAATGCTGATAGATGGAAGATATTACGATACGAAGTAAGAGAAAATTCTATTGCCATGGAACCAAATGAAAAGTATGAAACTTGGAGAATCGAGTTTCAGAGATAAATCAAATTTCAACAATTTGTAGAAACAATTTTCAATTCCTTGGTGATTTGTTTCATTCTCTACTAGGACTTTCATTATCAAAAATCATTTCAAAGTAAATGTTTCTCATCGATTCAATATTCGATTCGGTATAAAAGATACCGCAGAGAGATCCAACATGAAGAATTACGTAGAAACGAAGGAGAACGGCGGAAAGAAGGATTAGAAAGATAGCTACGAAAATAGAAGCTTAACGTGTCAAAAATCACGATTCGAATAGGAGCAGAGGGTTTTTCGAAGAAGCGTACACATACAATGAAAGTAGGTTGATTTAGATTGAATTCAAAGTGTCCTCACCCCGGGTGCATCCTCGATAGTCTCTCTCGTGTCCTCGATCACGTTCACATGCACATTCACGACCGTGTGAGGGTCACGCGTTATCGAGCGCGCATCTCTTTCATTTTGATCGCTTATTCTATACAGCAATTCAGCGCGATCTCCTTGTGTATATCTACTAATCAAATCTCTCTGATTTCTTTTGTTCATAGCAGAAACGAAGAAAATCTTCTGTTTTATGATCCTTTGAACGTTATCGAAAAATAACCCAATAGGCATTAAATGACGACAGTTAAGTGAAATATTTAATTAAGGATCACTATTAGCAGTGGTACAGAGCTGTCAATATTTTCGCCTCCCTGAAACACTGCGTCAAAGAATATTTCTCGTTGTCTAATACAAATTTTTACGTCGACTATCACGGCAGATACAAGCGACGCGTGAAACCTGCTAAGAGTTTAAAAAATGAAGATCGATTTTGCCGATTGGTGAACTGCACACTGAGGAGCTCGAGCAACCAGTATAAAAGTATACGAGGCGAGGATACGAATCAGCTCTCGTTTTGTTTTGGTACAGGGCGAGAGTGAGAAGTTACGTGTGCCGTGGCTGAGAGTTTGTGCCCGCTAACTCCAGAGCTCAGAAAGAGACGGGAAACGGTGATACATGTTCGCAAGTTGAATGAAGATGGCTGATCTGTGCCCCAGGTTTCGCCCGTTTCCGATAGGATAACTTGCTGAATGTTATCCCATTGGGATTCCCAAAAGGTTCTTTCTCCGGAAGCAGAGCCGTACGGCAAGTTGGCCGAAAAATTTTTGAATGGGTCGCGGTAAAGCTGATTTTCAAGTATTAGACAGGGGATTGAAGTGGCTTTACCTAGAATCGCGGCTATCGCCGGGAAATAAGATCGAAGGAATCGGCCTTTGAAGCTGTTTCTTGAATGAGGCTGCACGACAGGACTTTCCAATAGCGTTTTGGTCCTTCCTTGCTCTCGGGGAAACGAAAGCGTTTGTCTTGCAGATTTCTCCGGGTTCTTTGGTAACACGACCACGTGAAATTTATTCGTGGCTGATGATGGAAACTGGAAAATTTGCGAGAGTGAAAAGAGACGTTACAGAAAATATTATGTAGGGTACAATTCTTATATCTTTATAGCCATTACAAAGTTACAATTAAACGGTATGTCGTTTTTAAATTAAATTCGGAAATTCTATTTTCGATAAAACGATAAAACTGTCCAACAAAGTATTTAGAAGTATAAAATCATGGAAATCAAAACGAAAGAATTCGTGGATCCGCGATACGCGCGTATCACTGTTTGACGATAATAGAGGTTTCCTAGACGTTGAGCCGAAGAAATTTCACGAACGCGTTTACGAACCACGAGGAAGTTTTGAAGTCGATCGAAGACGAGCGCAGAGATACGAGGAGATAAATGCGTGTGTGTTGGAAAATCGACGACGATGTATGTTCGTAAGTTGAATGAGAATTTGCGCCCTCTGCGCTTCAGCTTGGATCGGTTACAGAATATTTTCTCCGACGCACAGAAAATCCTCTGTTGTAAATTGTGTCCTCTCGGATCTGTATGGAAAATATAGCTGGAATTTAAATTTTTAGCTGGATCATTGGCTGCCAGCCTTAGTATTGGCACAAATTATTTATAACATTCTGCGGTATTGATATTTTTACTATTATCCTCTAAATTTTCACAAGAGATCTTATTTTTTAGATTTTTCCTATAGTCTTTCTAGACTGTGAAGATTGCAAGTCCATTTTTACTAATTGTATAATTGTAAAATTGGTAGTTAGAATGGATAATTCTTATCCAATCTGGTTCTATTTCATAATCGTATCTCGTTTTGTAATCTATAGCTTATACGATTCTATAATGATTTCATATTTTTCCATCTGCTGGGGAAGCTTGCCCCTTCATACATCAAGCGGAAAGTTATATTTTTCTTTACAAGATAGAGAAGTATGAAAATACATACAAAGTGGATTGCTACAATCCTTTCAATTTTACAAACAATATTTCAACCTACAAATATACACACACATTCTTTCCAAGATATGTATCTAGGTAAGAATTCGTAAAAGATTCTTGGCCTCGCGCGTGTCAAGCTGTAGGGGTCGAATGAAATCCAACATGGAAGAAACCCTGCCACGTTGAAAAGGGGTATTGTTGAAAAGGGCGATAACGGCAGAGGGAAGAAATTTTAAGCAAGAATAACGGAAGCGTATAATAGGAAGCAGAGGGAGAATTTGCATTCACCGTATTTACCGTGGCACACCGGTACTCGTTGTTTTCCGTGAAGGAATTTTTGTTGAACGCGAAAACTTCATTTGAGCTGAAATTTCCTCGAGCGACGAGTATGAACTGCATTGAGAACAAATTTTGATGGAAACTCAAACGAAGAGAAATTTAATCGTGTCCGAACGTAATTTGAGCTTTTTACAGGGTTGTAACAAGACCATGGCGTATTATCATACCTTAATTACTGATCAGTTTTTATTCACTGTTCAAGTCAGCTTTAACTTATCCCTATCTTAAGTTAATCATGTAATTATATGACGAGCATTCAAACCCTGCATTATAATCAAAACGTAAAGATAGATAGTTAAAAATGCTCAATTTTCTTTAGATTTCGTTATTCTTTGGTATCGTTAAAATTTTGTTATCACTTTTATTTTCTAGCCAATGGCAATTCAGGTGTATCAGAGGCTGTTTAGTACCGACCCACCGTTATGAATATTTACATATATTGGCTGTTGGTTTACGATACGTAATTAATATGGAAATTTAATGCATCAAATAGACAGCCTTGATATCTTCGACATAAAACAAGTAGAATCTGAGAAATAACAAATAATATTTAAATATTCAATCGTAATATCTAGTGATAAAAAAATAAAGTTATTTCTAAGATCACTTCAAATTAACTTCAAATGTTATTTTCCTGCGACGTAATTTTGTAATTTTAATCACAATCAATGTTCACACATGGTAAAACTTTTTTCTAAGCTTATGTACACGTAACACGGAAAATTGTTTGACGGACAAAACGAGGAGTAGAACAATTCTTAATTTGTCCAAGGTGGCTGAAACGTTCATTCGTTCAGAAGGGAAATAATGGCCGGTGTTCTGTAGCTGACGTCGAGTAGCCAGTTCACCGAGATAACTTTAATGGAATTTTATGTCTTTTGTGGGTCGGTGAGGTTTTTAAGGCCGAGCACCTGCCAACAGACCTTTCAGCTAAATAAAAGTGTCAGTCGCAGAAATAGCAAATGTTTCTCCTTAACCCGGTGTCTTAAGAAACGCTACCGAGAGTGACTCGTTATATCATGTTAATTAAACCTAAAACATCTACGCCAAACCAATTTATTCTATGATACAAGGTGCTACTTTCAGAAATGTTTCATTTAACGTTATTCCTTTCGATTTAGCTGCCAATGAAAGACGTCGTTTAAACGATTACGTTTCTCGGAAATGATGCTATTTATTCGAGAAATTCTTGATTACGTTCTATTACAACCGTTTCAATCGGGTAAATTAGTCACGAAGAAGGAGTGAAACTGAAAGGTTCTATGATGAATTTTCTTTCCATTTTTCCATCATTTACCAATTCGTTTGTATGATTAATTTAGTTTATTTTGGTTTATTTTCCTTAATACTTCCAAACTGTCTTAATCTTCCATCAACGTCTCCAAATACAATAATATTTTTTAACCAGTTTATCCTGATTTCTTTGCCATGAAAGAGACAATGGAGCAGAATATTTTACTTCCTGCTTCGAATACCTTTTCACCCGATTAAAAGTCAAGTGGACTCGATAATTTTAAATCTGTTCTTATAGATAATTCATATATCGCAAGGTTCACAGATCTCTTCCATCATTCACGTCACGATTTTTATCATTCACTGGATCGATACCGTATTTAAAGATGTAATAATTATAACAGACCCGAAAAACCATCCACGCATTCTCGCGAAGCCCTTTTATTCTGGCTTTATTTACTTTATCGCGTGGCTCATTACCGCAGGAATTACATTACTGGATGCTCAGATTCTGTAAAGAATCCCGGTTATCGCGGGGTCGTTCGTGATCTATCTTCCACAACAGTAGATCGAGATAAAATCTGTAAAAATGACACAAGATCACGGCGCAAGCGAGGACATTCGCCCGCATCGATCTTAAAAGTTTGTAGGACTGAGATTTCCTTTCTAAGAAAATATTATTTGGTTTGCTGTATTTGACGTGCTGCTGCCGATTCCAGGGGATAACGTTAATAGAATTCCATCCTTTCCGCTGTGGAACAGGGCAAGTGCTCGGGGTTGAGCCGCGACGAGACTCGGAGCAGTGTGTAAGCCAAGCATTTATCGAGCATCCGTTACGGCCTTCGACTAGTGATTTTTCTCCGGGGAAATCGAACGAACGGCTACCATGGCCGCCTCCCTCCTCCTCTTTGCGGGAATATTCTCCTCGAACTCTGTTCGACTACAGTTACCGGAACCTTCCACTTCGATTTTCTACTTCGGCCTCTCGCTGACTTTTAGCAGCTAACGCTGCGCGGAACGATAAGAAGAATTAATTAAATCGAACGAAGAGTCTCGACCGAGTCCTTTTGAACGTTAGATCAATTAGTCCACGGAGCTATTTTCCTGGAAATATGACGGTCCTTTGGTGGAAGATCTCCTGTCGCGGTAATAAATTGTCGAATATCGAATGAAGAGCGAATAAGAATTATATAATGTACCTGCAGCACCGTCAAATAAAAAATTCATAAACTCTTGACATTTCCACATGATGCAATCGGAAAATGGCAAAAATAATTGGCAATGCAACGTTCTGCGACTTATTTCTGTTATAAAATTATCGCTGTCGCCTGCAGCCGCTCACTCTTAAAGGATTCTAAGGAGACTGGGAAATTCCTGTCCGTTTCGCATAATTAACAATGGGAACACACGGAGCAACAACGGTCGAGAGACGAACAACCTGTTGATTTAACAAAATGAATTTGCTGCATAGAATAGTGCAGCGTCCCATTTTCTTCGCTAGCATCTGTAGCTACATACATGCGTGCGATTCAACCGCTTGACAAGTTCGAGTTAGGTATTCGATGTGCTAATTTGCGGGGCTAACATCGGCGAGCCACGTCAAGGAATGTTTTGTTTCGTTTTGGTGAATGACGCATCGTAATTCCCAAATTAGTCGTAGTACCATGAATACGATATGTTGACTATCGATCGAGAAGATTCGCGGAAGTTTAATCATCGAACTCGTTTGTTTATCCAATGCCGTGTCCAATAATCTTCGAGCGGAAGAAAATACGTTAGTGTTGACCGAAGTTGATCGAACATCTGCGTGAAAACGTGGATATTTGATTTTCGTGATACGTGGCTCGTTCTCAAAATCACACCTCGATGTTCGTAGCTCGATTGTTGTTCCAGTCGATTCCTTGCTTCGTTCGCGCGTAAACTTGAAAATTAGAAAATGAATCGATAGACACAAACCAAATACGTACTTTCCAATTTTACCTTGGACTGTTACTGTACAACAGAAACGCGATTGAGATACATTACTAGTCAAGTGGAGAATTAATCAAGCAGAGAAATAGACAATCGGTAGAGAACTCTGCTGACGTTGAACGTGGTTGAAAATCTGTGATTTTTTATTTTGCAATATTTCTCTAATATTGTCTATAATTTATGTGAATTGTATATTATAGTTTGATGAATGTAGTTTGGTGAATTCTTTCAATCTTTCTTGAGCGTTTAAAAAAATATATCAAAGATTGAAAGCAAAGTTTGGAAATGTATGAAGCATTGAAACACTATATGAAACTACTTAGCAAGCGCGTAATTGCAAGCAAACATTTGGTATTCCCCGCCTGCTACTAGAAGCTTCATGATAAAAAAACTGGTTACTAATGATAGTCAAACACAAAGATTTTGGGAATCATCCATTTTTTGTGGTTTCAATTTCACGCGTGTTATTAAAACTTAGAAATTGCAATGCGATTTGACCAACAGCTGTAAAAACGGGGCAATAGAAGAATCTTAATATCCACGCTTATTTAACAGATGCTAAATAAAATCCATATTAAACTGTATGATATCATGGGAAATTTTCCAGAATCTAACGAGTATGAAAATACTAGGCAATTCAATCGCACTTGATGCAAGAAAGTAAAATCCTGATATTTTGTTGCACAGGGATAATCACTTTTCCACTTCATTCAATAACGACGCAGTGAAGTAACGATCCTGATTATAAAATTAAATGAATGTATTTACTTATGTAACACTTGTGTTCGGATTTTCCACCTGATTTTTCTTCTTCCAATTATCCGCATATCCCTACAAAATTTGTTATGAAAAATTAGCGGTGTTTGTTCTAAGAAACATATAATAGAAATAAATATAAGCAAGAGATTGAAATAGTAAACAAGTTTCAGTTGATTCTATTAATTGAACGCTATGCACTTGCTCTATCGATCTGCAAGCTATACAGAAACTCCTACGACAAACAACTGAAACAATATGCAATATTGACAACGTCGAACATTGCATATTTCCACCTACACGTATTTATCTGAATTTCCTTGTAATAAAATCGCAGACGAGGGTATCTAACATTCATAGTTCGAGAAAATGATGGAAAGATACATCTACCTGCATTGACTCGCGGGAATTTCTCATCAGCCAAGGTTCTCCGCGAGTCTAACGCGTGGATTTGATTTTGTTCGTGCGTGTATTCATGAAAGACACAAAGATAGAAATACATTTATTCATAAAGACGGAATAACGCCGTGGGAATAGCTTCCGCACACGTTGATATCTCGAGACTGTGCAGTTGCTGTAGCTCGAAAAATCACGGTAGAAGAAACGGCGAAACGTTTTCCTCAGGGAAACTGTATGCGTGGGTTCAGATTTAAAAATGCTAGTCGTTTTTGCATGCAAAGGGTGACACCGAGTCCGCGGTTTTCTGCACACCTAGTGTTTTCAAGCGGACGACGATTTAGCGGGAAACAATGCTTCACCCCGTTCACCAACGCTGTAATTGTATTTTCAAATGTTTCGCCCATAGCTCCGACCATTTAAACGAGCACGTCGTTGTCAACCGGATAGAAACATAATTAGATGGCCGCGAGTTCTTGACATTTACAGTTTCTCTTTTCTTTCAGTTGGTAGAAATGTCTGTTCTTTGATTAGACGAATCTTGCGTTCAATCCCTGATACGAAGGGATTAAACCAGTGAAAATGCGGTATTTCGACGTTGGTGTATTTCTGGTAGTGCTGCCTGAGGTCCTAATTTTTAATAACTAGTCGCTAAAAATTGGTCATTTCACGTTTTGAAATGTATAATAAAATTACTTTTTAAGCATCGACAGTTGGGTCACTGTCCGCCTGAAGGTATAATACTTTAATACGCTTAACCCATTATACGAAAGCATAATATGTTAATGCCCGATTTTACTGTACTTTACGTTACGTTATTGCACGATGCATTTATATATGTTTGAATTTCATTATATTAATCGGAAAATCGATGTTTCTATCGCCATTATGTGTCGTACATTTTCGAGCCATTAAATAATTACCAGCATGTTTAACTATACTTATACTCGTACGTATATTCTAACGAGATTCTATATTCGGTTTCCTACGAAATTTATACCGTGTTTGCGTTACCTTGTACTATCTTCCATCTATTTCCTCTTTAGAGGAAAATTTGTTTATCTTGTATGTTCTATCAGTTTTAAATTACAGCGTAGCATCGCCGGAATCCTTGGGTACTTTTCCATTTTTCGCAACTTCATTTCCAAATCGAAGCCTTCTTCTGATCAATAAACCGCACTACACTGGGAATAATTCGAGTTCGCAGCGAGGAGCAGTTTTTAAGCGGAGGACCAAAGCGGTCTATCATTTTCCGCGGACGTAAATTTATTCTGTCACGAATTCCATTTCCCCGGGATTCTCAATACATCAGGGAATCGAGGCCTCGATGAATTCCTTCGATTTTCCTAAGGAGAGCAAGCTGATGGAATTAGCATCCTTCTTGTGCCACCGTATCGGATCTCTCGCCTGTCGATCGCGACTTTTCGATATCGACAAGCTCCGCGCCATCGCGTGTCCCTTAATCCGCCGACGGACAATCGATTTTTCAATCATGAAACTCCAGAGGTACTGGACTTTAATAAAAAAAAAAAAAAAAAAAAAAAGGGAAAACGCAACAATTCAAAATATTTAACCCAAATACGCCGGTCTTTACTTCAAAAGGTCGATCATTTTATTTTGCGATTTCTGCTAGCAATATCTGCATTTCCAATATCGGAAGGATGAACATTTTTTTAAAACTAATATCAATAGAAAAACTTTTAATGGAAATATTATTTTGTTAAACGACTCGGTCAACCACGCTCTATCGTCACGTAAAATCTTATTTAATTATAAAAATCTAAGGAGTTTTTCTTATAAGACGGATGCGTTTGGCACAAACCGTCGTTCGACGCGAAAATCTTCATTCTGTTACTCATGCATTATGTAATCCTGATTTCGACATCCAATCACGTGATCTGTCGAGACACACGCACGAATTTCGGGCACACTCCTGTACGAATTCGATTCTGCGGACGTGTGTGGATTCGTAGTGGCGCGGAGAAATTGCGGTGACACGTGTTCCCGCTGATTGCGATTCCGTTCGATCGGATTTTGATCGTAGATGGAATCCTGCATATCGTAATGTGGCCTCTAATCAAAATTCTCGTGTCAGTCGTTGTCATTTGTCTTGGACGATTATTAGTCGTAATTCAAATAAAATTTTATAAATGTAATGGTTTGATATCGTAGGCTCGATATTATTCTATGTAAATTTCATTGTCAATGACGTGATATGATCTTTACGGTCGATATTGCGTACATGAATATCTATGTAACTTACGTTGTAAACGTTAATAGATGATTCGCGTCTAATTAGCATGCGCATTATGGCACATTATTGCACAATGTACTCGTCCTGTTATTCAGTGTTTAGCAATCTAGTTTAATTTAATTATGCTTTTCCTTCTCATGTCGATATGGATTACAACATGTAATAGATAACAAGTCACGGAAGACGATAGAGAATAGAGGAAACTTAGAAAAATAAAAGACGCAAAGAACAGCTTATACGCCATAATTGCAGTTCCAAAGTTGTCCTCGATATTCGCCGGCGATGACTTTTTCCATGATCTTCCGTTCACGCGATTCTCGATCCTCTCCCAAGCCTCCCTTCCGATTCCGTATACGTTTCTATAAAGTTTCTTCCGAAGTGATGCAAGCGAAACGGACGTTTTGCGCGTGCACACATTTACCGACGTCGCGTCGCCTTGCGATTCTTTCGTTACTCGAAATCCAACTTTCACAAGAGTGTGTGGTCAGAAGGTATAATATTCGCGTTCCGAAACTTCCAAAGCTGTCAGAATTGTCGAATTTATACGGCTTGTTTTCATAATCTCCAGTTCGACGGGGTTGATCATGCATTTCCTTGCAAACAACTTCGAGAAAGGGTTTGATTTCTCTTTTAGTCTTCGTTCTGCAATTCGACGAGATTTCGCAGAGATCTTCGTATGAATTTTATTATGGTCAGCCGGATCGCAATTCTCGATTAAAATTCAATTTAAACTTGTTTAGACCTAACTATGACACAGGGTATATTTATATAGACATGTATGGAAAGTATTCTCTGTAAAGCAGGATTTCTCAAATTTTATTTTTCATTTCACCACTCACATATCTATAGGTACGAACAGTGACGTACCTCCAATTAAAATTAAGACGAATATTTCAGTGCAACATGCTTATGCTACTCTTCAACAATATTAGAACATAAAAAAAAGGAAGAGACGATATAATCTTAACTGATTTATTACACGCAAAAAGTACTCGAAAAATTAAAAAAGATTGCACAAATCTTAAATCACATTAAAACACCTGCTAATTAATGAGATGGATGGTGTTCTAAGTTAGACACAAGCAATGCGATATCGGGTTCAGTAGAATATAGTTTTAAGATTCGGCTCGAGGTTACTACGAAATTTATTTTTCATTGACACCATGGTAGAAAACCCACTTTGGCATAAATAAATAGTGGAGAATGAAAGTAAAAATTTCAACAATTTTTCGGATAACGATGGATATTTAGTTGTTGCGTCGAGATATACGCATCTTATACGCTCGTGGGAAATTTTGCATTTACTAACACGGTCGTATATAGGATGCGTGGCAATCGTAGCTGGCGTAAGCTGGGTGAAATTGAACAAATGCGAGTTTCTAACAAAAACAAACGCATTAGTTTGGTCATAATATTTTCACATTTGCCTAACAAAATTTTCGTTTGACCAAATTTAAAAAAGTGGTATAAGTGGGGTGATGTCATTTCCAAATGCAAATTTTTACGAAATCTGGACGGCATTCGTTTGTTCGCGATTTGTCCACATTTGGGCAATCAAAATTTTCGTTTGCCCACCCTTCTAAAAAGAGTTCTCATTTTCTTTAAATTTTTATTTAGTGATAATTTTTTCTGGAGGGTGGACACACATACCCCATTAAAAATCAACGAAAAAGTTCATGGGACGCTGATTACAATTTTTTTAAAACTTCCATTTGGTGATGACATCTTTTTGAAGGGTGGACAAATGAATATTTTCGTTGGACAAACGTAAAAAAATCATGGACAAACGAATGCCGTTTGGTTTTTGCAAAAACTCGCATTTGAAGTTGCCAACTTCATTCACCTGCTTGCGTATTATCGAGAAGGTTTTTGCATTCCACCAGTGGTACGCGTACCATTAGTTTGAGAAACCCTGCCTAGATTGTAGAGCGTAGAGCGTAGAGTAAAAAGAGATGCGAGATTGGAGAAAAATTCTTCCTATTATATTATTTCAGAAGGTATTAAAGTTGACGCGAGGCTTTGCATTTTTTACGCTTCATAGGCTCTTATTATTTTCGACATATTAAATTATATTTTGCAAAATTTGCGAAACCTAACTTTAAATCTTCTCGAATAAGAGTTCTCTAATGTTTGATTACCTAATTATTAATATTTTCCAGGTATTATGTGTACTATAATTAATTTATCAACTCGAATGAAAATTACCAAGGAAAATTTTAAACTACCAAATTTCTATCTGAAAGCTATGCAAGTGTGAAATTGAGTTATTTACGATTCGTTAATTCAGAGAAACGAATGAAATTTCGTCGCTCTGAGGAAGATTTCCATTCGCTTAATTCACGGATGGGAAAAACGCGGGAAACTCGGCGAAAAGACGAGGAGAAAGAAGTATACGTGCAGCCGATGCACGTCGATGCATAATAAGACGGCGTGTTATAGGGTAAAGAGCTGGTTCATCCGATAGAAGCTCGTAGATCTGCACTTTCGTGTTTGATGAACTTTTTTGTTCAGCGGTAGAAAAACTGGCCGCAGAAATAATCTCTCTATTTCATGCGATGCTCATTTTATTATTTACATGATAAGAAAAGTTGAAATTACTTAGCGCATGACTCTGTTATCTTAGTAATAGCTGCGCGGAACAGAAAGAAGACTATGTCTTTTTGGTCGTTTCCTCTTGTTCGTATAACAGTCGAACGCTAATAAGAATTTGATTTGCCTAATACTGCTAATCCGCCTATCACATGTACTTACTTCGCGAACACGGTTTCCGTTCGACAGGATCCAAAAATTGGCCGAAGCTTTCGTACCAATATCCTACTTTTAGCAAATGGTTCTGATAGCACTGAAATCTTCCACTCGCTTTACCTCGCTAAAATCCAAATCTCTGAAATTTGATTTAGTAGAATAACAAGATTAAGACGATGAAATTCAATTTAATTAAGTATAACTCCCCGAATAAACAGGTAAATCTTGTATTTATTTGTCTTTTTAACTGGTTCGCGCGTTTCATCATGTTTAAACAGCATCGAAATTTATGGCAACAAAGGGTGATCGCGTGCGTGAATGTAAAAAACGCCAATATACCGTGACGTGCAATTTCCATACGACATACCCTCGTATCCAGCATGAAAACAACACGAAAATTAGTCCATAGAGACTAATTTTATGGTTAGCGCAGGGCGTACGCACGCGAGGAAGCATATAGTGTTTAATACCACGTCTGTTGGGACCCAATGCACACGTGCAGCTGCGGTGACGTTTACAGAGAAATATTGCAGTTCCATGTGGTTATACGATTTTTTAATTAACCCTTTGCGGTCCATTAAAAACAGCCAGGCACTAGTTTACATGTTCGGCCACATTTTATCACCTCGCGGCCAAAATACTTGGTGGCGCACCTGTCTAGTTGTTCCAACATAGAAAATGAGATTTTTGTAAATAGGTTGGCGTTATGTCGCGTGAAAATGCGTTTTCCAACAGGGGGTATTTTGAGGATGAAAATTACACATGGAGATTGCGTGTGATGCGTGTAAGTTTAATTAGATTCAAGTTTCGCAATGTTTGTTCCCGACAGTTTAAATGGGTTAGATATTTGGAAAAGCAAATTTCAAATTTTAATCGTCAACTGGTATCGTATGTATCATATGTGACTCCTAAAGTTTCACTTAGATTCCAGTTTGATGGCCTCCCCATTCCCAATGGAACTGAATTTATGTAATAACTAAGTAAATATTGATCTCTTACGCCAAAGTAATATAAATTACGGCTTTATCGCAGACACTTATGTAAATTTTTGATCACGTAAGACGTAAGAAGAGATACATGTCTTCCTATGTTTCGGTATATTCGTAGCAATGAGTCAGGACATTTATTGCTAGCTAATATCGTTCGAACGTGGTAAACTCTTCCAACACGCTTTCATCGTTAAGTAATTCATACTCCTTAGAAAAGTTGTTTAGCCTTTTAACTCACGGAAGGAAAATGTATAATACTAAGTAGAACAAGTGGGGAAAAGTTTCGTTGCAATTATTTAGAGTTCTTTATCGTGCCTATCATCAGAAGATAACTTTCTACCAGTAAAAATTTGGAGGAACAATTATTTAAATTTATGTTTAAATACTACAATGTCTAAATTTATAACATCCGTGGATTATAAATTTTCCGTTACTAAACTTCGCGCAAATCTCCATAGCGTTCTAGTAAAAAACCGTAATGGAAGGAGGAAAGACAAACTTCGAGTAGGAAAGTCGAGGATCAAGCTTTCGAAAGACGTGATTGACGTCGAAGGGAAAACAGAGTCAGCGCTCTCTTGTTTTAAGGAAACTAGAAAATGAGCGTCGTGCTTACAGTGGAACGACTCTTCACGTTGAGAGCCGTGCTTAAGTAGCAGCTTTCGTGTGTCAAACAATGGATCAAGCCGATTGATCGAGCGAATTGCTTTCGACGTAAGACAATATCGTTAAACAAAACTTGAGCATGTATTTAGCTGGCAAATGTTTATTGGTCCAAATACCTCGAGGTCCTCCAATTTCACTTTATACGGAATTCATAAGCAATCGCTGTATATCTTCTCAATTTTTTATTTTCCTTGGTTCTGCAAACTGTTAACTTTTCTAATCACAATTTTGATGGTTCGCAACAGAAACATATTATGAATTTTTTCTTACTACTGATAAAGTAAGGAAAATGGAATTAAAATGTTAGCAGTAAAGTGCAACATAGTCCTAGATAACGTATCTATTAAATATACGGAACATGAACTATGTTTCATCAAACTCGATAAGGAGGACTCGACCCAAGTCATTCCCATTAATTCCAATAAACGTTCATGTCCTTGAAATTCCTTCTCCTTAATATGTATGATTCTGTATCGAGTATTTGAAAGAATCTACCGATATACCTCGATGGGAGAGCTCGTTGTATTCTTCCCTAGAGGGAAAACCCGTCCACCGAGGCTCGAGACAGAAACGTTCGAATTGGTTCACGTGCTGCTTCGAATTATCCATTTAAAATAAGTTAAATAAGTATTCATGGAAAGAGCCGTTCTACTTTTCTTCAGACTTTAGAGGCCTTCTGTGAATACATTATTTCGTTCAAAGACATGCTTGATGCGGCAGAAATATATTCGTTCGGACCAATCATCGTGTCAAACGATTCCTGCCGCTTTTGAAGTCAGAAAGGGGGGAGGGAAGAAGGGATATAGATTACTAGACGAGAAATAGATTTAAAATATGCAGAGGCACGGTAAGAAAGAACCAAACAGGGAAAGGAAGATATTGCGCCGGATGAGGTTTCCACGTGCAACGAAAACATTCGGGCTATATATTGGAATGCAGCCTCTAAGCGTCTTGCAAACATTTTTCCCGCCGAGATAGATTCATATCCGGTGAAGTATTTAAACTTGTCAGGTACCAACATCGCTCGCGTACGTATACATACATACACGCTACTGTGTCAGATTCACCGCGGATAGAACGTACGCGTGCACACGCGAGAATTGCGCACAGGAAATCGATCGTTCGGTTGGCCGACATGTGGCCACAAAAAATGTGAGAAGAAGAAAAATACATAGGTATACGAAAAAGAATGGGAAAGAAATAAAAATTGGGAAATTTGATGACGTGACAGGTTCCATTATAAAACAGTTGAACGTATCATAAATTACTTTAAATCGTTGGTTTTTCCGCACGGAAATTGTGAAACATTCTATCGCGAATATTTTGTTTAGAGATAAGTTTTACGGGAAGTAATTATTGCACTACTGTTCATTTTTCAGCGAAATCTTGTTTTTCGAGTGAACTAGCGTCCTCCGTGAGATCGTTTTACAGAATAGGAGACAGTCATTTCGTCGATAGGATTTCGTGAGATACACCGTTGTAAAATGGCGTACTCGCGATCATATCTGTGTTTTGCGCGGGACAATCGTCTAAATTAAAAATATCTACTCGTCTCGTCACGTTTCTGATTGGAAGATAATGTTTTTGGTAAATTTTGACGCGGACAGTTTTTTTTTTTTTATCGCGAATGCTTTCCAAATGTGCCTGTATTGTCCCGTATAGTATCAGCAACGATTTGAATTGCGTCGTTTTTCCTTTTTCTGATTAAATAGGATTAAATCTTTACTTGCTTTTTAATGAAACGAGTTGTTTTAATTAAAAATAAATATAATATTTTGCAGTATCTTCTAATAAAAGAATCGCCATGCAGTATCTGTCGCTTTTTATATTCCACGGACCTTTAGTTTGACATATTTTATCAACGTATTATTTAGTCTGTGAATTACATTTCTCTAGAAGGGTATAGAGTACAGATACCTTACCACACATTTACAATTCATTCGATAACGTTAAACGAGATCACATGTTCTCTCACATGCGTTCGAATTCTAAACCGTGTGTACATGAAGTGTGGTATATACGTCTCTCGTATGAATAGGTATCCAATAACTAATGCGAGAATGTGGTCATACCACGTGCAGCATTATTACATTGCATTTTCTATCAGTGCCCGCTAGCAAAGTTAATCCCTTTAGTACGTTTCGGGTTTATATCGGTAAGCTATAGAAACAATGAATCAATCTTTGATTACACATTACGTACATCTTTGATTATACCCATCAACTTCTTCTTATTTTATACTTTTTATTATGGTTATTGAAAGCCATGACACTGATATTATTACACGAAAATAATTAGCATTAATTTATTACAAATACAAATAGATATTCTGATAATAATTGATATTACATTCCATTTGTTATCTCGTTTTGTGGTTTGTATGCTAACAATCACAGGTAAATCAAACTTTTAAGAAATACATTTCACAGACTTTTCGTAGCAGTGTAACATATGCGTATAATTTCCGAAGCAGATTAACGCGAGTCATAAGGTTAATTATACACGTATAAAATATTTATCAAGCGACAGCTGACGAATATATATATATAAGACATCCAAATATACATTACGTTTAATATTTCAGTTTGC
This sequence comes from Bombus fervidus, assembly GCF_041682495.2. NCBI lineage: Eukaryota > Metazoa > Arthropoda > Insecta > Hymenoptera > Apidae > Bombus > Bombus fervidus. Next base: position 955,313 of record NC_091528.1, on the reverse strand, counting down.
AAAGCAGACATAGCCGAACCCGGTCGATGATATTTCCATTCGCGGTAATACATTTTTCGATTGTGCTTTTTACATTTACAAAGTTTCGGACTCAAGCTGACCAAGCTAATTGCAAAAAATGTGCAATAAAATCAGAGATGCTCGATAACTTTTTCGCGAATGTTTAGACGTACGATGGATAAAATGAAAAACAAGAAAAAGCGTGTAACGACGTAAATGTAATATGTCCGAAAATGTAAAATCCGGCGGCATTTGGATGAAAAATATTGGAAGTACTTGTATTTACATGCATGAATTTTATTCCTCTCGGTGGTTATGTGTCATTATGTACGTTTATTTTAAATTCGTATTTCAAATTCGTATTTCAAATTCGTATTTCAAACTCTCTCGTATCGTTAGTACTGCAATACATTTTTTCAACTGTTTCTACCCCATTCCCCTTAATTTTCTGAGAAGCATTTCTTATCCTAAATCGTAAATTATATAGATGATGCCAAAGAGAGTATAGTCTGTCTCCGCAAGAGTGAAGAAGTTGCGTTTTCGCCATTTTTTCTCTTCCTTTTTTTCTTTTTTTTTTGTTTGTTTGCTCGACTCTACCGAAGTCAAAAGCTGTTTAAAAAAGCTTCAAAGACATTTCTAACTCGATTTCCGAATGAATAACCAGCCGTTCGTACGATTGGATGGTTCTCGATTGATCACGTTCGAAATTGCCCCGTGTCCTAAAACGAAACTCTAGACCTCTACTTCCTTTCATCTCTCCTCATTCCCTCCAATTTCTTGCCTTTGATTAAATAATCGCAGGCCATATGAAATGACGAGATAAATTCTTCAGACATTTCTATATTCCTATATGTCTATGGTGATCGGAAATGATAAAACTGATAATCATGGATTGTTATTTTTGAATCCTGGTTATAAAAGCTTGAATAATTCTATATTTACGAAGCGCGTGGGTGAGTAAAGGAAAAAATAGTTATTCAATCTAAAACTTCGAACAGTTTTAAATAATACAAGTCGTATATGAATATAAATTTACTTTCGTTCGTGGATGAAATACTTTCTATGGAAGTCTGGTAAAATGTCGTTCTCCTGCACGTATGTAACTCGTATTCTGTTCTGAATATTTTATTAGAACGGAGCACACGAATAGAGTGATATCATGGTTCGATATTCACGTATTCATGACGTTATGTTTGTGCGTAAAAAGTCGTATAATGTTTCGTGTATCTTCGTCTTTTCTTTCTTTGATCTTGTGCTGCAGCAATGCATACATGCATTATTTGTAGATGAAATACTAAAATTTCGATGTTATATATATTGTAGGGAAAATTTCCTTCAAAAAGATCAAATTTTCAGTTATAAGTAGGTACATCTTTGTGATCGTTAATCAAGCAAACCTTTGAACGCATCGTAAATTCCAGGCAATAATCGTTCGGTTTGCTCGAATAGCATCGATAATACCCGCGATCCATCGATTTTCGTCGTTTCTCCCTAAATAATCCGTTGTACGCGTGTATAAATCAATATAATTTCATGAATATTCCACTATGGACGTGTGTCCAGCGCGTTATAATTTCCAATCCACGTCAGGTCGTATTAGTGTAAACACATATGCCTCCATTTCATCGGCAAATCCTTCCGCATCCTAGCCCGAAAGCTGAATTACATTACAGCCGATTCGAGCTCCAAGTTTCTTGTTCATCGATTCTAAATCCTGGCAGCTGTCACAGCCGAACAATTCGTCGAGAATCATCTATTTTTGTTACGTGTTCCATCGGTCGGTATCCATTTCATTTCGTTTCGATGAGACTTCGATAGAAACAACGCGACGTTATGATTAACTTTCGATGAACGGATTGCGAACAAGAACGATTGGCTATTTTCTGGACATTATATGAAATTTCAGTCTTTAGAGTATAAAACAAGATATTATATAGTTACCAATTTCATCCAAAGTTGTAACAATTGTTTTTTACACTCGTAACTTTTCTATTCACTAACATCGTTAATTGATAATTTATTCTTCAAGAGCGCTCTAATACGCTTATTATTATACTGCTTTGTTATACGGTGTATAATATAACTTCTAGTTCGTGTACTCGATTATCCGAAAGTTTCGAAATTCAATTTTCAACTTGCAACGTGATTGTAACGAGGAGAATATATTTTTGACAACACACGATAAGTTTGAGTACGCATTCTAAATATTGCAGTAAAACTTTTTAATTGTCACGAAAATGATTTTTTAATATCGTTTGACACGATGTTTTCTTTCCTCGTTGAAAGGGAAATATAGATTCGATCACGTGAGAAAAATCAATCGTTTGATGCTAGCAAAAGGTGAATATATACATATATATAGACGGTAGATAAAGACCATATCTGTTTCTTGATTACAGTTCTTCGAGCTTACTCTTGTCTCTTTGAGGTCTGGCTCGCAATTACGACGAGCTATCATTTTGCACCCCCTAGTCGTGACTAACGGTGCATCAGGGTGATAGCATGCACTTACGCCAAACACAGTGGTTGTACTCGTTTAACCCTGTGTCGTGCAAAATGGGTTCTCTACCTTCTTTCATTCATTCCAGCGCAGATATAATTTATATCCTGTAATATTTCAAGTGACATCCTAGGTCGTCTGGACTCTTTTAATCTGCTAATGTTAGAACTATAGGCTATAGGTATAATTACGAGTATGGCGGATGCAGATGGTGAATTAAAGGAGCAATAGCGTGAAAGCTGTTGAACTACTTCAAGAAAAACTCTACATCTCTATTTATGTATATCTGTGACCTGGAGACCGCTATTACGCAGAAATATTCTAAATAAGGAGAGATCCATATTATTGTGCTCTTCAATATACATTATGTTTTGGTTTACAAGGTCTATTATTTATGTTCCTTATAACCTTTAGCCAAAGCTATAAGGTTAACTCTTTTAGTAAAGTCCTTTTTCTATAAATATATGAACGTGCTCCCTATCAATTCCATTGTATTGTAACACTAAGAGAATAAGGATCTGGATCAGCATAAACTTATACATTATACTTATACCTATACCTTTATTTATTTCAATATATTTTTCTATTACAAATTCATCCACTCGTTCTTCTATCAGTCAACCTCAACAGAAGCGATGCTAGAAATAAAAAGTTGAGAATATCGAAGGATTTGACGATTAGATTAATTAGAAAGTATATCCTTGACGATGTTCTTACAAGTCTGATTATAATACTTAATTATCAGGCTATTTTACAAATAACATCGTTTATTAATTTACACTTTGAATTCGTTTCGATATGTGGAAAATAAGGAAAATGGTAATTCGATCGTTTCGGTTTTCGTTAATAAATCGTTTGTCACTAAATATTTTTCCTCCATCATCGAGTCCAGTTTGCAGAAAAATAGATGCAGATTGGCATTGTTCAGACGCGTTGATGCGATCCCTAAACAAATCGATTTAATAATCGCTTCTATTTCATATGATAGAACGTTGTCACACATGGTGCTGACACGAGGCTGAACATTTCGGGTCGCTCAGTTACAAGCGATACGAGTTATGAATTCATCGACCGATACACATTGACCAGTGTTACGTCAACAACACTGCTGGCGGAACATCTCGTCCCGTGAGAAATCGGCTTAAAAGCACGACAGTGAAACATGCCGTTCGAAATGACTGATCGTCGTACCGGTCTAATTGCAATTATCGACCGATTTGAATCTTCCCCATCCGATTTTATACGATTCTCTCGAAACGGTGTCGAGTATGATATTCCAATCTTTGACAAAGTTATTCGATTTTCCTTTTAATTCGATCTGTGGTTAATTTCCGATCGTTCGGTCGAAGCGAATACACACGTATACGTATACACACATATACATTTTACACCCTATGACGATTCCCATCGATTAATCTTTCAACGATCGTCTTTCTACGGTTCCCACCTCCTTGTATTTCGTCGATCGATCATAATTCTTTTCAAGTTTATTTCATCAATGAAACATAATTTCGACTATCCCCTTAATCCGAATTGCGCTTTATCTGGAGCTTGGAATAACAGGCACACATAGTCTGTATCCTCGATGTTACCGGCTTTCATCGTCCAGTGTAAGTTGGTTTCGCGTCGAACAACCGATTTTACAGCGTTGGTCGCCGTAATTCGGTCGTCACTCGAAAATGAACATGCCCCTTACCACGCTGTACGCAGCGTTCACCTATTAATTTCGCGATTCACGAAGTACACAGCGCGCTTAGTCGACGTATAACTTCGTTTTCGACGAAGGGATTCCTCGTTACATAGCATCTCGTTCCCGCGAATTTCGACCAGTCCGATAGTATTTTATTCTTGTTTTGAAAACGACGTATACAGCCCGCGTTGAAAAGCTTGGCGCGTTTGATTGGCCGTTTTTCATGGAACATTCCTCCCATTCAATTGGCCGACGTAGGCGAAAGAAGTAGTTCTAGTGCTCGAGGGAACTGTAACGACGCGAAATGAAGACCGATGCGGAATGTACACTGCGAGATTGTAGACTGTCCGGTGAGTTTGCCACGGTAAAATAGAGCCTCGTTCCTTTCGGTATGTTTCGCGAAAATAAATTTCATCCTCTACTCCGATATTCGCAATTTTTCACTTGTTAGATAACATTTCTTTATATTGAAATACGTCTTATTTACATCTACATTTATAAAATAGTTGCATGCACTGCGTATTTCTAGGATAAATAAAATTCTAAATAAAAGTTATCGTGTACAAATTTTATATGATAATAAATTTTAATTCCGTTTTGGCTATTGGAAGGTTTCGAGCTAGTTTCTCGAGTATTCTTTGTCAAAATAAAAAGGTTCAATTGATGATTAACTCGTGCTCATGAATACCATTCAGGTTAAGAGAAAGAAACACGGGAAAAGATTGAATATTTAAGTTGATTGATAAAGACTGGTCTATCCTCTGTGAAATAATAAGGTCAATGATAATGGCCATTGGTGTTACCATCCCGAGGCTCCAACGATATAGGTCACTCTGCGTTTTCCATCTATCCAACTTCTCATGTATACATTTTAATATTGCATTTCGATGTCACGGTACTATAAAAGGAAACCTTGACTTTTAGTAGAACTTTGTCCATTTATCATCTATTTTTAAAAGACATATTTCTGGATCTAATAGATATTCTCTCTTAAAATCGTGATTCACTCCTGAGATCATCCAACAGAAAGCACTGAATTTTCTTCTTAGAATTTGTAGCTCTCGTTTCTTATTCTGTCCTATATATCCTATTTCACACATTATGTATTTCTCTCAGCTTAGGTATATCAGAGAATTTCGAAATGCCAATATATGGGTTGCAGAAGACTTGATTCAAATTTTTCCGGCATTAAATCGCGTGCTTCCGCGTGATGTCTCAATTTACCGCGACCAATTTACCGAAATAGCCAAGATTGTGCAAGGGCAAATCGACGGTTTTGCAACTCATCCATTCGATTTCTCCTCGATCGTTCGAAAAGCCAAACGGCGTTAAATCGCAACCGGATGATTACGCGAACTTATAACCACAGGTTTTAGAAATTCAACAAAGAAATAATCGTGTTTATTGCTAACTCTAACTGGAAATTTCACTCGTTACCTAAGCGAGAATGGATTTCTGACCGTAGACACTATGACAAAGACCAACAAATCTATGACACTTCTCATGGAATCTATTTAGCTCGATTGTTTTCTAGAAGAATTTAACGAACGTGATTGTAAAGTGACAGAACAACTGCAAATTTTTATGCAAATGTCTTTGTAACGGGCGGAACTGCCTTCTCGATGTACTTATGATTAATGTACCGATTTATGCAGAATTCAGGAAAACGTTGCAACGAAGATAATGAACAGTACATTGAGCATTGAAATATATATTTATTTCCATTTAAATCAATTTTAGTAATTTATAATTTTATATAACGTGATGTTAGATTAATTTCAAGGCCACGTATAACGTAATCTCCAATGGTAATTAAAATGTCATCGCAGTAACCCATCAATAGGAGACGAAATGAGTAATTAACGCTGATTCGCGTTATCGTCTTCTCGTTGAACTTTAAACCATGTCAGCATTTCTTACACAGTACTATTCACAGTGTTTCAGATTAATCCGTCGAAAATTTTTCTCTTATCGATAAGACTCGACAGATGTTACAATTTTAAAGCACCAAGAAGAAGGAACTTTGTGGTATTGGAAATTTGTTTTGTTCGATACATACGCGCGTCTACCGTGTATTTAAGCTGCTAAAATATTGATATTTCAATTGTAATCTTTCTGTTGATCTTTAAAACTTTAGATAAAAGTACTTTCTTTGACTTGTAACTCGTCGTAACCATACATCAAATTCGATCGCTAATGTCTTGTAATCGGGAAAAGAAAAATATGTTATAAATTGCATGAATAAATGTCTTCTTTAATCTGAAACTCGTCGAAATCACTCATCAAATTCGATCGCTATCATCTTATAATCGATTCCGCAAGAGGGATATACGTTCTGGTAGGTCGTACGCGTCGTCGACAGTAATTAGTCGATGAAATCAGCTCCGGAGGCCTGTTTGAAACTTGCAGGCTCGTACATTATCAGCGCGATAAGGACTTGTTGACCGGAAGAACGTGTGATATCGTTCAGGTGTTCCACTTTCCGGTCATTTTCTTCCGCAACTTTTTCCATCGTCACGTTTTCTAGCCACTATTTTCCTTTTTGTCCTCTCCTTGTCCTTTTTATTGTTTGCTCCTACTCGTTCCTTTTCTTCTGTCCTTTTATCTTTTCTTCGCGCGTCGACCAATATACTATCAGAGCGACAGGCATCGATCGTTAATCAAGGTAATACGGATACCGTGAAAAAAAAGAAATACCGATGAATTCACTTTTTAATGAACCATGACGGAGCGTCGTCGTTCTCTAATAGCATTGCTTTAACGAGCCCAGAAGCTTGGAGAAACGAGCTTCATAATCGAATATGTTTTAATTGTCCTTGTTAACGGGTGTCGTTTCAACTGATGCATTTTACCTGCCGTACGGTGTCTGTTATTTAACAGGTGTTTGACACAATTAACCGCTCGAATGAATTGTTACGAAAACGTCATTGTCATTTTCTTTTTTGTTTTTTGATTCACGTTTATTGAAGATCATTTGTCTTTGTCAATCGTAAAAATTACTTTACGTGTGTGTGTGTGTGTGTGTGTGTGTGTGTGTGTGTGTGTGTAAATATATAATATATATAATATTATATATATATATATTATATATATAATATATAATATTATTATTGCATATTATATATAAGTGAAAGAACCTTCACTTTATAGTTTCTTTCCGTATATCCTCATAGACATATTTTAAATATTTATCGCACGAATCGAAACCATCCAGTTTGTAGATACGATTTCGTCGTAGTTAAACGATTGACTGTAGCTCGTTCCTGACAAGTGAAATAAAATAATTATATCCGTTCCAGTCCGGTTAAATCTCCCGTTTTTCTATCAAAGCGGCTATTTCACGGCTTTGATCGATGGCACAATGGCCGCCTTTGCGACGCTTTTTTTCACGAGAAAGAAAGGCGCATAATCGGTAACATTATGCAACACAGAATCGTTGCCGGTTTTACTAAAATCCATGCTCTTCCTGTAGATATTTGCCGTCACAATTTAGAAAGAGAAAGTCTTAGTACTGTCGCGTTATCGTGACGAATAAAACAAGGCACACTGTTAATGCTATGTAAATGGTTTTTGGTTAATATTTTTCTGTAGAACCGTGCAAGTTTTTACGCGGACACTGTGTTGGATAATGATAATGATTATTAAATGTGTAGAAGAAATGTTGCGTGAGTGCAGACGAAGATTAAATGTATATTTAATGATAACTTTTTATCGTTAAAGTGAAAAACAATCGAACTTCTTTTATATGCTCAGATATTCTTTATAACACGTATTGTCTTACTTTTTAACAGCGTAGAATAATTATGCTTAAACTTTCAAAAATGTGATTAATTATCATTAAAATCTGCAGTCGATAACGCGATTAGATAGTTCTCTTAATGTTAGTACTTGTGGTATATAATAATTAAAATTCAATTAATATTGTATGTCCATAACATGAAACGATAGTTCTTCTAGAATAACAACTTGATATCGATAATAAACGAACGGTGGAAAGATCATAAAATTTATTGAACTAGATGGGATTCCTATATATCGGTATGATAGCTTAATGTCGCAATAAAAGACATGATAAACGACGCGATGCGATTCGTATCATGAAAGTTAATTTCCTTCTAGCCAAACAGATAAATATCGACTCATTTTCAGCGACAATTCGGTGTAATTTTTACTTTTTCACGGGAATACGAAATTACCTGAATACAACGATATGTACATACTCGTTGAAAATTTCATTCCATATTCACGCGGCAGATCCGTGTGTTTTTGTAATTGGTGTTATTTCGTTGAAAGTTTCGAACGACATGCATATTAAAGATAGTACATTACGTTTCTGTTTGTGCAAAGCATGGGGTAGATTTGATTTTGCAAACTCTATTCTGCAATTCAACACACGCACTTTGCAGTCCGCATGACACATGCTGCGACACGTGCTTTCCAAGGTGCTTTATTATTGCTTGTAATTGGCAAATATTCTGGTTAAATAGATTTACGTGCGCTAATCTGAATATTTTCGATCATTCGATATCAACCTCGGAGAAACTACTTTAAAGTAATTATGTCAAAAGTAATTTTATTAATAAAGACTAAGAAATAACACTGTGTATAACAAATACTTTAAGTATCGAGACCATTTTATTGCGAAATAAATTTCTCTTGCACAGCATGAACGGGTTTCCTTGAATAAATACACACCAAAAAGCAACGCCAATAGCAATCGTGTCAGTTAACATCTTATTAAAGTTTTACCCCGTTTAGAAGTGAATACAACGAAAAAAGGATTTGAAACAAGGTTGAACCCATCGATAGATTGCTTTCACAGTGCGCGACTAAAAGTCTCGACCTGATTTACCGTGAAATAACTTTTCCCTGGAGTAGTATCGTCACGATATTGACTCCATATGTTCGGCAAAAAAGAAAAAAGCAGGGAAAGAGAAAAAAGAAGGGAAAATGCGATTCTGTCGATTTTTGAGCACTTTGTAGCCTTTTGTTCTCTCTCACATTTAAAAATATAGACATTCCGAAACTTTTCCGTTGACGTGGTTAGTATTCACGTGTTTAGTCGAATCTTTATTGTTGTCGATATTCAACGGCGAAATGTCAGGCAATTAAGATTTATAACATCTTCTCAACGTTTAACGAGAAAAAATGAACGTGGCTTAATAATTTACAGAATACTTTTCATACTTGATTACACGTGAACAAAATCCGTGTAATTTTTTAATTTGTGCGCCAGTGCTACTCTTTCACGTTTCTACGATTCATTATCTGCAAAACAGCAGCTTCTTCGTTATCGAAATTCTCAGTCGATTATACTTTGTATCTTTTTCATGTTAATACAATTAATTTCCTGGCGTGTTTAGTATTTAAAAGCTGGATAATTTTTCAGTGACGCAAGATTTTTTAATTCGTTTTACCGCAATTGTTACGTTTGAAATAGTGGCGAGGCTTCTTCGATTCGTAAAATGAAATTATTTTAACGAAATAGGAATCTAGCGTTTTTCTGGAAATATATGTATAGCACCGTAGGGTTTGTTGTCGATACGTGTGTGAGCTTTCTTTTGCATGAAAATTTGGAGCTGCCAAATTTCCCTTTCTATCGATCTGTGGTTCAAATTTATTTTCAAATTGAACTCGACTTTACTAGTGATACGAGTTATACGACAATATACATATATAAAACGAAGAAAATACTCGTTGCAAATTTTTGTAATCAGCGAAATTAAAACCAAGCTGTGTTTTTTATTATTTCAGTGTTTCGTTAAAAAGTTCGTAAAGACACGAAAACCATGAAGTACGTTGATGGTTTTCACCTGCCCAGCGTTCTCTACCGATTCCGACTGGCCGCAAAAGGTTCAAAGGCTCTGATCCCTGCTGTTAGAGCCACGTCAAACAAAAAATGGCTTTTTTCCCCTTTTAACCACGGCGAAGTTATACGCGCTCGATCATTAGGTTTTAATAAAAACCAGCCTCTTTCTGAAGTTCACCGGGTAAAGGTAGATTTTTCATGATGTCCATCGGCGGACAATCCACGGCCTGTGACATCGGTGACATGCTTGAAAACCCTTTTCGTAGTTGAAATTCACCGCCAGACTTTCGTTCGTGGTTTGTCAACTAACGCTCGTTAATCTTACGGGGCTTTCTTTGGCCTTTTTGTACTTTGTAATAAATTCATCGTTTTGTTCCTATGCCTGTTGCATAAATGATTCTTTCATCGATGTCCACTATGACTAGTTCCTTTTTTATAAACTTTATTTCTGGGAATAATGGTAAGAAAAATGCATCAACTTGTTTATACAACATAAAACTAAATGTGTGGAGCTTAAACCTCTCAACTGTCAAGTTCTTTAATATCTTCTAACATTAATTTGAAGAAACTAAATAAATAAATGCAGTAGTTTCCAATCTCCCATGAAACTTCATAAAATTGAAATGGAAGCAAGGTATTTAGTTTATTAATGCATTATACTTACATTGTGTGAGACGCGAGACGATAACAATGATTCCTATGCTTTGTAATTAACGAACGCTGTTAAAACATAAAGGAATTGTTATGTTATTCAAACCGTGGGCTTTGTGCGCATCGCCTGTGTCTAATACTCGCGCAAACGGTGGACATTGTTATATCGCGTGGAAGTGTACCTTCCAGTTACTAATAGAATAGAATTATATAAACTGCGAACAGTTTGCATTTTTATTATTGCATAAATGCAAGGAATTTAAATAGATTGAGCCCGCTACCAGAAATTCAATGTGTTTTCTCGCGTACTAGATCCGAGATTAACCGAATTGGCAAACTGTGAAGACCCTAAAAGTAAATTGAAAGAATAAGTTTGCGCTATTAATTTCTCTAATTACTTCGAAATATTATTCGATGTTTCTCTTATTATCAATTTTGCAAAATCAAAATACAATTTCCAATATCATTCTATCAAAATCGAACGGGATTTCAATTCTTTGAATTCTTTTGAAAGGTTACATTTGAAAAAGTTCAACATATTCCAAAAATACACGTGAACTGGGTTCGAGTAGCCTATTCCTATTTTTCAAAAACGAAACGAAAAGGAAGAAAAGCAACCAAAATGGGAATTATCCTCTCGATAAATATTTTCCGTGAAAATAGCCGGGATACCGCTTTTTACTCCACTGAAAACTGCCGTTATTACAGAGATATTCTCTTTAGTACAAAACGAATTATTCACGCAGATTTTGGATACACCAACGATCTTTTCCGCTGTTCAAAAGCCTTTCGACACAAACGATTTCGTTGTTGAACCACTCACTTATTTTCTCGTTCGCTAATTCAATTTTGAGTACCGGCTACGTGAATTTTCCTACTCTATGCATCATAATAGCGCGCATTGTGCAACCGCAATTTGAGCAGAGGATTCGTGAATACAAAATTTAGGATCTGTTTTAAACTCGGAAATTTTTCCCAGCAACTATCATTGTGCAAACCTTTCTACGGCGGAGTTGAGAACTCACGATGCGAATTTAATTTAATTAAAAATATCACTAGTTGAAAGCCTGACACACATTGCGAAATCATTCTCTAACTTGGAATAAAACAAGAATAATTTATGGGGGCTTTCTGTAGGGTTGGCAAATTAGTTTGGAAATTAGGCAATTAAATTAGAAATTTGAATCTCTAACTTTTTATCTACTAAATCCTTTGTAGCATTGTATGACTTGAAAATTAATGTCCTTACCTTTCTTTTTTTTTTTTTTACTTGTCACTATGCTATTAGGCATATCTTGCTGTCACAACCTTGTACTGCCACAAATTAGTTCACGTACAGAAATTATCAGTTCTGTTATCATCCAATTTCCATACAATCATTCTCCTATTGGCTAAACAAAATTCCGGTTATACAGAATTAATTTACATACATTACGCGTAGAAATATTGCAGGGCTAGTAGGATAAACTTGGGCAGAATATAATTTAACTTAAAAGAGTAACGATACTTTGCTGATTGTACACTACGTATGATGTAGTTTACAAGTATCGTTTGATATAAGATTTCATATGTAAAATATAGTCTATAAAATATATTGGAAGCTTTACCGAACTTTGAGAAATTCATCCGAAAAGAAACAGTCTAAATTCTAAATTAAGTATCACGAGACAGAGAAAAGGTTATACAATCAACAAATTTAAGGCTTTGGAAATTAGGTTTATCGCGTAAAAGCTCTAGCTAGTTTTATTGGTCACCAGTTTACAAACTTTACGTATATGTTTTTCCAATACAGCTGTTTCGTGAATTTACTTTCGCAATGCAGCATTTGAGATCAATAAAATGCATTAGTTGCTTATTTACTCTTGGGAACTTGGTCGATGTTTGCACTAGAAAATTGTACATCACAATTCTATAGTTTTCATGATCGTTTACTATAATTAAAACTCGAATCTCTAGTTTCATGTGTGCAAGAATCGAAATTAAAATTTCACGTAAAAAATTTTGTCGACTTCGCTCCGTTTGGAACAGTCTTTTAAATTTCATTTCGTTTGAAATTTTAATTCGTGGAAACTTTAAAAGCAATTCTCTTAAAAATTCCATATCAAGAAAAAGCATTTCTTTGTAATTTTTAATTTCGCTAATCAGATGCTGTGTTCTGGCCTTTTCAAAGCAAACTGCAACATACAAACGTCGATCTTTTAATTCCAGTATCAGGTTTGAGGTAGTAAAACGGCTTGGCAAGAATTAGGTCTGTAGAATATTGGAGTTGATTAAACGCGGTAACTTTCTGCCCACAATTTTGCTCAGCTTTACAAAGTTAGACGTTGTAACGAATGTTTCCAACGAATGTCAAAGTAGCTTTAAGTACATAAGTAGATACATGCCGCGCGAATCGCAATTTTAAATGGGAATCAAGGAACTCGAAAGGAAGATAATGGAACGGACGAAATTCTTAATTTCAGAGAATCGTATGTAAATAAATGTTCTGCTAAATAATTTTCAATAATTATCTATTACACGTGTGATATTCCCACGGACAGACGATATAGATTGTTGCATATTACATATGAAATGGTATAACAAATAATCGAGAATTTAATATTATACAATTGAATAACGTTATAATTCTACTACATATAGTACAAGAATTTGATATCGTGCGCCATTGTTTAAAATTCTCTCTAAAACCAAAATCATCGGATATCTTGTGTATTCTTTTAAACGAAAAATATCTTAACGCAAAAGGGTGGGAAATGCTAGTAATAAGCTTACTGATTTTGGACAAATCATAGTGACTTTAGTAATCTGTGTAAGTTTATATTAAACATTACGTAGATATTTTCTTTCGCTATAGTTTAATTCTGATGGAATTATTTTTCAAAAACACCTCAATTCTACTGAAAACTTCTGCTTTCGACAAATTTTTTTGTAAGCAGTCGTAGATAATCATAAACTGTATGCAGGTGATTAAGAAATAAATTGATATGAAAATTCAAGTAAGATCATATTTGGAAAATCCAATATCACCTAGTATTACCTAATATATCTAACCTCAACCTGAGAGATACTATGCTAGTATAATGTCCTGTCAGATTCATCGAGATGTGCTCACATCCGATTATGATTTTCCTTCGGTTGAGATTTCGAGAAAGGAAATAGGATACGTCGGCAGTCATGGAAATCGCGATGCATCGTTTCGTTTGCAGCGGGCAACGCCATAATATAGAACAAAATATGTATAGGAGTATACACGCTGTTTGAACGAAACTGGGTCGCGTTTCGTTTTCTGTCCGGCCACGTACCCGCATTCGCGAGTGCATTTCTGGATTTTTTCTTTTTTCTCCGTCACCGCAATGACCTCGTTGTACGACGCGGACTTTCGATAATTAAATGTGCAATTGAAATGGCGGAAGCGATTTTCTGCTCGCCGCTTCTGCGTCCCGCGACTCGAACGTTCCGTAAAAATCGAACTAGCGATGTTTTCCATATTTTTCATCGAGCGTCGGTTCTTATTGGGAATTTTGATTTTTTTCGTAGCATGTTTCTTCAATATTGTACATAATTATAAAATTATTAAGGATTGGCTCTAGAATTACCATTGTTGTAATATACTGTACGAAATTAATTATTCGTTTATCAAAAAATGTCTTCGTTGCCTTGCTTCGATATTTCACGAGTAACCTAATGCTCGTTGAAACGATTTCCCGTTGCGCGATCATAGTTTCGCAGTAAATCGCCGCGACTTTTTTTCTTGTGGTTAGTCGTCCTGCGAACTGTTGCCTTAATGCAACGTTCTCACGGGGAATGGCTTGTTATTAGGTCGACGTGGCTCGAGCACACGAAACCTAGAGAGGATGCTGCGTGTGGCTACCGGTAAAAGTGCATCGAAGAAACGCATGACCTCGATGGGACTCTGTATGGAAATAATAGTAGTTGGCTGGCACGGTCCGAGTGTATCGAGAGCTTGTATTATTTATTTATCGACTCGCATCGTTCTCACAAATGACCGGGTTCTTCGATGCACTCGACTGCACGCGCCACATCTAGGAGTTTTCCTTTATAAATTAACGTGAAAGGATATTTTAGCAGTAGCCTGCTTGAACGAAATGGCAAAAATTATGTCGCGAGTCGAGAAATGAGGGTTACCTACCATTTGTACCTCTACGAGGCCCAAACCTTTCATTCCAGACGCAATTACTACTTGGCCGTATAATTAATCAAAGTAGGTTACCGCTTTTAAAGAAACTTTTTTACAGTTCGACTTCGCGAATCATTTATTCTTTCTTTTTCTTTCTCCTCTCTTTTCCTTTTTTCTTTTTTTTTTCTGTTGGATGCACCGAATGGAGGCATCGTCGTACCTAGAATATGTACGATCGCAAAAAGTTATGAAGTAGAATTTGCTTTGGTTTTTAGATTATTCTGGTGCTCATTTAGGAATGTTCATTAGTGGTGCTTTTAGCGTGGATTTAAGCATAGGTATCGCTATCGGTTATTTAATAAGGAATCTTGTTAGAACATATAGATTTTTAACTTATAGTAACGGTAGTACTATAGTTAGGAATTATGGAATAATGTAGTACTAGATGATGTGGAATATTAAAGTCAGTATGTATCGAATTTAAACGAACGAAACTGTTTTAACAACATATTGTTTGAGAATTGTTTGTTTTCCGCTCTATCGGAAGGGAATTGGTAATATGAATGATTAATTCGTTTCAGAATTTCAAACATTTTATTAAATGGTAAAATATTGTGATGATACAATATGGAATTAAAAGTATGTGTCAAATGATTGCAATTTTGGGCAAATTTCCTGTGAACATTAAAATTCATCTATATTTTACCAAAGAAATGAAAAATGTAGAGAAAATATAAATTTTATAATAAATTATTATGAATGCAAAATTTACAAGAGCTTCCAACACTCAAAACGTCTATTAGGTTTTCACATAAATCCGATGCACACATTTCATTATTTGTTCTAACATGATCCTCGATAAATTGTGTTATATCAATTTATCCCTCTCCTTTATCCCCCTTGTATCATCGTTTGGCCTTCGTGTAACTCTTGTATCCGCATAAATTAAGTAGTATGTGTACTATATAATAACAGTTTTAATAACAGGAAAATTAATTTCGACAATTAACTATGTCGTTACTAGGACACATGCAGCGGTGTTTCGTTACGCTACCTATTTATTTTTTACAATATTTTTCTTTGGTATATTACTGTGGGAGAATAGAAAAAGCGAAACGAACGTGTTGGATTTCATCGTTAGGTCAATTCTGTGAATATCATTCTTCGTATTAATATAGAAACCTTCTGCCAATATAAAACTAATAGATTTTATACTGTAATAAACTTTTGCAACGAATTACCAAAGGTGTACCATCGACAATCGACCCTTCTTGTTCTTTAAAACTGAAAAATCCTCAAACTCTTTTAAAGTTTGCAAGTCTGTTAATACTTAACAGCGAATACGCTAAACTTTCGCAAGTTTGTAAATGGATCTCTTTTACTGAACCAATTAATATTGAATATTCCTTTTGTGAATTTATTCTACATTCTAAGAGAACGTAACACAAGCATATAAAATAGTGAAAAGTTTCGAATCAAGGAAGGTTTAGGGAAGAGAATTTTACATGGAGATTGGTTCTATTCAAAGTTCGAAAGCTCAGAAGCCGGTATTAACTCGAATTCGAAATAAAACACTTCAGAATTAACAACGAAGCTTAGAACATAGTAATTTGTTATACGGGGTAGTCAGGTTTTTCAGACTTACACGCCTCCGGTTCTTAGAGTTAATATGTACCTATCGCCTCAGGCTTCCGTGGCATAATATGTCCGGAGTTTGTGTCCTGTTGGAAGAGTGTTCCGACGTTTCACCGACATGGAAGCCACGTTCATCAAGATATCATCGTCTGGTGTTGGTATTAGTGCGTCATCAGACCACTGATGAAGCTGTGATGCTTGCCGAGATGTCAGAATACTCTATCAAAAAAAGGAAAAAAAAAGGGAAGAAACTACTGAATGCCGCAAGACACAATCAGAGGGAATACCGAGACATTTCACAGAATATTGAATATTTCGAAAGGATTTCTAAAGCTTTATTTGAAAATCTAATCTTGGTTAAGCGGACTGAGGAAAGTGAGCAGGAATAGCGTAGAAAAAGTGTAGTAAATTAAGAGATTTTCAAAAGATAGATTCAACCAGTTTGAAATAGATTCGAAGTTATTGTCAGAATTATAAAAGATATTGTTATCAGAATTTAAACGACAATCATAATGATATTTGTTTTCTCTGTTTGTTTCAGGTAAGAGACCAGAATGAATCATACCAGCAAAGTTCTCTGGCCGTTGACTACCTCGATTCCTTTACTTAAGAGTACAATACTCTGTTTTCTTGGACGAACTTGTCCCTTCCGGCTAAGTCGATCGTACTTGTATTAACGGGAAAAGTTTAAATCGTTCTCCGTACAACGTAATGCCGTATAATGGTTATATTAGAGAACCACGACCGACTGTCCCCGTCAAGGTAAACGCCATTACCCTGTTGACCTTAATATCGTACTTATGATAGCGGTTTATGTAGGCACAGGGGCAACGTGTATCACGATACTCGGCTGATTTATTATGTTTCGCGACGATTTTTCTGATATGCCATTGTAACGCCGTTTTTTTAAAGATAGAATAGATTGTACATTGCTTTGGAAATGACGTAGAAACTCGTTTCTCCTGAGAGAATATAGTTTGATAGACATGCAACGGATCGCCATTTTGTTCGAATAGCACTATTATTTTCTCTCATATTATGCATTTATAACGTTATAACGCTTTTCATCTTCACCACAAGATTTTTTAGGCATATTTTTAGGAAGGTCTTTTGTTTTTAATTTCTTAATGTGCGTCTGTCGATTATGAATATCCTAATTTTTATGAATATATGTACTTGGATATTATTTTAGTCAATATAAAAAAGTCAGTATATTAATCAATACTCTTACACACTGATCTTTTTGCGGAACAAATTTTTTTTTTCAATTTTACAATTTCAAAGTTCCATTTCTATATGATTTACACTTTAGATTGCTCTTTTTATTATCTTCTATAAACAATTTTGCAAGAGGATCGACAATTTTTGTGTCCACTGCCCAAATAATTCCATAGGATGACATATCCATATTTCATGTTTATGTATATTTTAGTTCCCTTCAAAAGGTAACACGCATTCAGAATTTCATTTGGAAAATCAAGTTTCGAGCGTTTGCAACAAAGTTCGCAATATACTCGCATCTGTAATCATGCAGGAATTGAAAAAAGATATAGTTGTTGGCATACAGGTAGAAGCAGAAAGTAAAACAAACCTGCAAATTTCATTGCCGACGAAATTTTCAATATGGTGCTTGAAAAATTGTCGATGAATGATAGCTTCCTTTTCCTTCTCGTAAAGCAAAGCAGACATTTCGACTGTGTGCACGGTACATATTTTGTTTGCCAAAAATTTGAAAAAATGATGTTCAGTAAATCAAAACCATTTCATAGTATTTATTTTCAACAAAGATTTATTGCTAATTTAATTCACAGAAAAACTTAATATCGTAGAAATAAAATTTCAGTACAAAAAAGAAGAAGATTAATAAAAAGATTGAAAGTACCTAGGTACTTTTGTAGATACTTTGGTAGAAGCAAAATTTCTTTGTCGTACCGAACAATTACTTAACTACTTTCTCAGTAATTAATCTAACAGTATAAAATAAAATGCTATTTAAATCGACCATAAAAAAGATTATTATGTTGCAATTCTTATAATCTTATCATGTACTTTAGGATATTTTTAGCCAAGATTTCAACGACGTTAAGATCTGCCATATGTCGATTGTTGGTACATTTACTTTTGTCGTTTTTAATTATTCATTTTCGTTGGTAGAAAAGTGTACACGTTGAAAATTCAAATTCTTGTTGGTCTATATTCTACCATGTTTCTCTTGTTATTGTTTTATTTCGTAGATGATGAATGGAAATTTTATTCCCTGGGAAGAATCAATGTTTGCGAAAGCATGGCGGTAATTGCAAAACTTGCATTAATATTTCATGCTACGCTTTTCATTCACGTATAATAATGAGAAGCAAATTGTTGTACTAATTAGAGATAGATGTAGACTGATTTTATGCTTTGATACGTACCTTTTTCTCTTTTTTCACCCCATCTGCTCTGTTCAATTTTTTAAAAAACTTTTGTGAAATATGGTATTATTCTTGAGATTATCGCATAGTTATCTAACTTACACGAACAACGAACAATGTACGAAGATCGTGTATGCGTGTGTTATCAACGTGAACGCGTATGTATCGATCTGGATCGCGATCGCGGCCTCAATTTGTATTTTACGTGCATTGCAAAAAAAAATGTTTGTTCATTCGATGGAATGATTACTTCAAGATAAACGCGAAAAAATTCTGTCCTCGATCGCAAATGTTTTGTTGCATTACAAATAACCGGGCGTATATACGATTCTACGTAAAAATATTTTACTGTTAAAGGCCCGATGAAAGATAAAAGCTTTCAACATTAATTTTCTCCCATATTTCCGTTCCTCCCAGTATTTCTTTATCGTTATTTTACGATATCAAAATATTCTTTCCGTTATTTCTAAAACATATAGGTTTATATGCTATAAATTGTTTAACATATAAATTAAATCTTCAAACAGAAACACGCACAATATTTAATTTTCTGCTTCAATGTAATCTGCGTACTTGATATTCGCAATCGCTGGTATATTTCTACGTTCTCAACGTTATTTGACAAAATTGTAATGCTTACGGTTTTAATTACAATTTTTGATTGAAATACGGAGATTTTGTTGATACAAATTAACGGCGTTCCCGTTTTTCTTCCCGGTATTTCCAATTATTTCCAACATTTTTATAGGACGTTTAATTAAAATGTTGGGTAAATTCGGGAATGATTTCGCGACATTGCAGCGATCCATTGGTGCATAATTCGACGTCAACCAGAAACGACGGCAAATGTTATCAGCGAAACGCATTTGATTATTGAGCCAGCCCTGAAATTATATTTATCCGATTATTTCAGGCTCGTCCCGAAATAATGAAAGGAACGCTAACAGGTCCTCTCGTTGGGAAGAAACGAGGTTTGATAAACATGGAAACAAGTGTGCTCACCGAAACGTGTATGCGAGTGACGCGAAATGACAGGAGTCGAGAGTCAAATGAATGCAAAATCGATATATAAATAAAGTTTGTTACGCGGTTGGTGATTGTCACGAAAATCATCTAGTTCCCCCTGAAATAATTTCGTTTTATATCGACGAAAGTCGAAACGTTAGCAAAGTTGTATACTCGATGACCGCAAAATTTTAAATTACAAATCAAATTTAATCGAAAAAGATTTATTATTATTCAAACTAATTGTTATTACTTTGTTGCGCATATATAGATACTATTTTAACAAACGTATCATTCTTTCCTTCATAATTCGATATCCCGAGAAATGAAATAATCCTGCGCAAACAAACAGTCATCAAAAACGAAAGATTGAAACCAGATCGGAGAGAGAAAAACCGCAGAGAGCCGAAAAACGTGCAAGTTCGAACAGACACTCCACAATTATCAACATACTTTTTTCATTCAAACGAGCAACATAATCCCGATTAATATCTCAATTTTCAGACGAAACTTGATAAAAACATGATGTCAGCATCGACGAATAATTTATACGTCGTTTGCATGAAAAGAAAAATTACAAACTCGTGATATTCTTCACTCTGGTACTATTGTAACGCAAAAAAGTTACTTTATACCTAGACATCGTTTAGTTACGCTTAGTTAGAATACGACAGCCGTCAGTGTCGTTGCAATATTTTCTCGTTGAAATCTCGTTGGAGTTTACCACTCGTACGAGGCAAAGGAAACCGACCTGATTAGAAAATCTAAAAAGGGATAGTGACTCTGCAGCGAGTGGTTGGATGTGCTCCTGGTGAAAAAAAGGGCCGTAAGGTAGATGGGGCAACGTGGCAGAGGGATAAAATGCACGGAAATAAGAGAAATGGGCTTTTCGATTGCGAACATTGTGGCAAGTCCAGCTCGACACACCTGCGATTCGCGGTGGCGAACAGGGATGAAGCTAATCCGATTTAGATCAATGTGATTCGTCGTGGTCGAAAGCAACCCTCCACATCGACCGCTCGATCCATTTTCCTCTCCTTTTCTCCGAATTTTCACAAGGGATCGATTCGACGGATTTACCAGTCCTTGTTTTACATCAATCTCTCGTGACACTCTCGAGGAACGTGCCATGGATTAGATTTTGCTCCTGGTCACTGTAAAGGCTCGAATAAAAGGAGGATCGAGGTAGCTTACCAGAGGGTGGAGCTTCGATTGGGTGAAAAGGTGCGAACATTGAATGGCAAGGGAGGTTACCGATGGATCGTTTGAAAGGAGTGTTAACTTCCTTGTTGCGAATATTAAAAGGGGTAATCGAGGGTCGGCTTTTCAGCTACATGACGAGTGTTTTCAATCGATATTGTCATTTGAAAGTACGACTTGTTCGCGCTTTGATGCCGTCGTAATTTTTTACATCCAATCGGGTTGGAACGAATAATGGAAATTACGTAAGTCGTAAACATTTAGGTATTTCTACCAAAGCCCATTTAACAAATACTTATTCACTGCTCGTGACAAAATACTTGTGTCTAGCTATCAATTTAATTCTTTCTTTCATGGTATCTACATAAGTATATCATGTCTACTATATTTCGTTAAATTTTCTTTCAATTCGAAAGTTCTGTTCGTAATTTCACTAGAGAAAACTTTAAGAAAATCGTGGCGATACACATTATTTCGAAACTTGCTTTAATTAGTAGTTATACCGGAAGATGAAACATTAAACAGACTTTCTTAAAAAAAAAAAATAAAAAAACAGTGTAGTTCAATATTACATATTCATTCGTATTGCCCTCTCGAGAAAGCGATGTTTTTTATAAACAGCTCGTGCTGAAAGTAGATACTCTCTACAGAATCCATAGAATTCTGAATCAGGCATTACTTAAATAATGTATCGTCTTATTTCGGTACGGATGTTGTTTCTAAATGGTTACATATAAACGTTATCGTATGAGTTTCCTCTGAAACATTTTTTCATACGTTTCATACTTTGCAGGAATTTAAAACGGACATACTAGCTATGCGTGAAAAACAATAGATAAAGTAGTTAAAGTACCATTCGTTATTTACTGTCACTTGTTTCGTTTTTATTCGCAATAAAGTCTACTCAAGTCTATTTCTCTTTTTAACTAAGATTTTTTTACAATTTCCTTCCTTCACCGCCTGTCGAGTCCATCAAATTCCCTTCCGAACTTTCACAGATCAAGATTTACGAGCCGAATTCTCCGCTCTGTAGCATACGATTGTTTCATGATCGAATAAGTAAAACGTGGCCACTGTGACTCACATGTGAACCGAACGATCACAGATTTCAGATTACGGATCAAATTGCTTTTTCATTACACTCCTTTTCGTTGGAGCCACATGTTTCATCATCCTAACACGGTCGAAAGTTAGAAATGCCGGGAAACGAATATTTTAATGTTTGCTCGCGATGTTTGATCTAGTTATTACGGCCAAACGGAAATTGCATTATTCGGAGAGTGTTTCTTTATCCGATTTCCGGCTTCCAGTCGACTTGGCTTTTTTACGTGAAACGTAAAACGGTGGTAAAATATCGTATGAAATCTGTCAGTTATTTTTGAAAAAATTTCAATATAAGAATTGAATGTAAAATTTTTCAGTCGATCGGAAGAGGGAGAATTCATATTGATAAGCTTAAAATTAATATTCGTAGAACATTTTTTGTAGGGACGTATTTAATTCGATGAAATTTTGTGCGCGCGTGAAATTATATAGTTTGCTGTGCGACTGATGCATTATATTACATCATTCATATCGTGTTCAATTTTTGGATTCCTCGACCTATTTCCGAAAAATCTATCTCCGAAATACAGTTAAGTATTAATGTTAATTAACAGTCGCTCAAAATTACGCCAGTTATTCCAGAAAGAAAATCCTTTTACTCTTAGCAAACAAAGAAAAAAAAAAAAAAAAGAAAACAAATGGAATCGAAACAAAATCGATTCTGGTTTAACACTCATCATGGCCTAATCCAGCAAAAGAGCTTAAGCACAGGTCGCGCGAATGTAAGTGTTAGTCTTTGGTCGTCCACTCGTGGGGATTTCAGAGCTAATTAACTGAAATCATTATCCGATCAGGCTATTCTCAAACACGGTGATTATCCAGCCGTTTAATCGGCTTCTGACTACCGTGCACCGTACATCGAACAAACGAACTTCCTCGTGTTTATTTCCGAGCTGGATAATTTTCCGATTTTCACCTATTTCGCCGATCATAAAGTCGTCGCTTTATTTTCTATAACTATTTTTCGCCTCGGTAACAAGATGGATAAGCAAAATAACTGTTTGCATAGTTAATGATCGATAAATCGCGAATCTTCTTGCAAATCCATATTT
The DNA here is from genome assembly GCF_041682495.2 of Bombus fervidus. Taxonomy (NCBI): domain Eukaryota; kingdom Metazoa; phylum Arthropoda; class Insecta; order Hymenoptera; family Apidae; genus Bombus; species Bombus fervidus. The sequence continues at coordinate 932,118 of NC_091528.1, read as the reverse complement.
TTATAGTAATAAAGAAGGGTACGAGTAGAAATTTGCTTTTTTCTATAAAGTTGGAGAATAATTCTTAAAAATAATCCTTTTTATCCCAGAATAAATGTGATACATAAATGAAAATGAGAATATTTTGGGAAAAATAAAAGGATAGGTGTGTGCGACAAAGAAGAAAATGTTTTAATTAAACAAATTAGCTAGGATGAGATGCGTTTTCCTTTCTTGATAACGCTTAATTATACACTGAATGAATATAAGCATCATCGAAATATTTTCAGTTCTTTTTTGCTGAATCTCCTTCAAACTGGTAGGACTTGAGCTTGTTAAGAGTGCTAAATCGATAGATCAAGCCTGATTGAATTATCTATAGGGCTTGGAAGTTTTACTCGTAACTGGGCTCAAGTTTGATATATATACATTTATTTATTTAGATAAGTTTCGTGAAAAAATAAAGTACTTTGTTCTAAAATTATCTCCAAGTACGATAGTTTCTCAGTTTTACTTCCAAATCGTATAATGGAATATTTTAATTCTTTAGAGGATAAAAACTGTATGTCTGGTTGTATTTAAATAATATCGCAATTTGCATGCGCCCCCATAGAAGCAATTTACTTAAAATGTACCCACCGAATTTACCGAGATTATGTCGTTATACAGAATTATGTATTACTTTCTGCTGCTGTGCAGCAGCAAATCCCTAATCAACATTAAATCAGTAAAAAGTGAGATCATATTGATCACATCACTTTGATCAGGCAATATAGCTCATTAATTTTAGTTCACGCTTATTATTTATACAACGTATATTAACCAAATTTCATCTCGGTTAGTCAATGACTTTCCTGAAAATTATTGATTCGCTTAATAATCATTTCAAATTGTCAATAGTGTATAATTTTCTTTATCTTATAAATTATTCTTATCATCTCGCACAAATTATGCAGTTAGATGGTCTACGTGAACACAGATTTCGTTAGAAAATTATTTTACATATTGCTAACCTCGATTACTTTCGGTGTATCGTCAAATCTTTACCAAGCTGACCATCAGATTATCGGACTGCTCAAAATTCATCGAAATTCCGTAATTTTGTTAAAAATTCAGACATTATTATCGAGCGAGACCTCTCTTCGTAATACTACTTACCAAAGATAAACTGATCGCCAAAAAGTGAATTAATATGGACATTAATCTCGGCAACTTTCGTCGGAAGCACACAGAGGCGATAAGTTGTCGGATTAAAGACCCTGGACCATTGGTGCAAGTCTATTTACCGGCCACGCGTCGAATTCTATGAGATAGGATTTCAGGAGCGGTTATATTTATTTGGCTTGCAATCGATTGGATTTCGGCCCTTAATTGTAGCAGCGTGTCGATCTTGCTGATAAATCGCGTGTAGAAAGGTCACTGATTTTCATTTTAGGTAAATATTTCTAGATAGAGTATGCACGATACTACCTGGAGTGTAAATCGCGATTCAAGTTACTCGAACCAATATCGATTCCCTCTATACTCGTATAATCTTGAAATTTGCCCGATTTCATGCAAATCCGTGTTAATAGTCACGGACGATACTAGTTGCTTAACTCGACTATGCTAATAATCTTTAATATTCCCCTTCTATATTATCACTACGCTCTATCGTTTCAATAATTGTTTACTGTTTTACAGTACAATTGAATGTAACTTTTAAAGTAATATTGCATATTTCTTTACGTAAAGTAGAATTACTAAAGGAATAATCAGAATGATGTTTTTTTCGTATGTTTGATCCATGTTATTGAGAAGTACATCATGGGCCAGGTGGCATGATGTTCTTCGAATTAGGTTGCAGGTTAAGTTGCCACGTGCGCAACTCTAATCGCAATCACGCAGCTATCTTGGAGTGGTTTAATTTGCAAAGTTCGGCTGCACGTAGGAAGTTGGTTCGTGTTATCTTTTTATGGAAAATTGTTGGCGAACGAATTAATTGCCGTAATCGTCTGGGAAAGTTTAACCTGCATCCACGATTTCTTCATATCGGTTTTAGAGATTAATCTATGTCACACGAAGAATCTTGTTTCCGGTATGTCAGTCGGTGTTTCAAAATGTCATCATCATTATCTTCTAGTTTTATTATTTACTGTATCAGGTTAAAACGTGATATGAAATTCTATATGCTTCTGAACTTATAATTCTAAGTATACAGTCATGATTATTACTCACAATCAGTTGAAAATTGGAGAATAGTTCGTTAAAAAAGAATTATTCTGTATTTCGTGTGTACATCCGCAAGCCGACAATAAAAAATTCAATTGGATTGGCGGTCAGGCGTGCAGGGTGGTATCTATCCCTCGAATTCCGTCACAACGTTAAAATCGACGGCGTTTAAACGCTTTCAATTAATTTCGATCGCACGTCCGACCGCTTATCTTTTCTATTTTCTTTTTTTCTTTTTTTTTTTTTTTTTTTTTTATTTCTTTAATAGAACTGTATTCTGCTGCGACGTTGAGTTAATTAAAACCAAACGACATAACGCGGCTGCTTTTCTAAAACACGGGAACGCTACGGTTTAATGCAACGTTTCCGTTTTATGGCACGCTTTATGAATCTCATGGATGCCCGTGCACGTTTAGTTTGAGAGACGGCTTAATTTCGCATAGAAAAATTATAACGCCACCGCCGCCTGCTAATTACCCCTTTTACGAATGCTAATTGCCAAAGGATTCTGTCGAACGCATTAAAATTTCATTTCAACGAAGGGATCCTCGTACGTTTGTACTTCGATTTCTTTTGTTTCCACCGTCGCGCGAATCGAATTTCGATCGGGAAAAGAGACCGAGCGAATTCAGATGGCTTTTGAATCGTTGCAAGAATACGTGTTGTTCGATAATAATCTACTTATGGAAATTGTGGAATCGACAGTTTTAAAGAATGGAACGTCATGTCTCATTGATTTTTCACTTACATAACACAAAGAATATTTTTGACTCAACAATTTGTATTTGTTTATTTACAATTAATAAACACTAATCCTCATAACGATCGATCATTAAATATAGTATCTATAACGCAAAAAATCAATCCGATTCTCGATACAACATAGTTATTTCGGAACCGAATTAATGATCAAAAATCTAATCATTGAATAATTAAAATGTGATACTCGATGATTCCATAACGCTAATAAATTAATTTTGAATAATTGACCAGTATTAATATCGATTGGGGCATCAAGTTTACCGACTTAAAATAACATTAAGCGAGCGAAAGAAGTGTTGGGCCGAGCGACGATTCGCAATCGGATTAATCGTTCCGTAAACAGATAACTCGTCCACGATTGATCTCCGCGGCAAATCCAATCGTCCCGTTGGGTAGACAAATTATGCGCGATCGTCTGGCTTACCTTCAGTTTCGCTCAATCTGTCTTTCGTGAATTTCTCGCAAACCCAGTCATTCACCTCAAAATCGATTGCGATAAACTGGTTAATGATTGCACTGCCCTCGATTGTGATTGTAGATTGACGAGCCGGTCTCTCTTTCCCACGAGACCTACCCTCGGTTTTCAGTAAAGATAAACACCGGTACAATTGGTGCCAGATGAAATAAGGTGAATCGCCTTAGGCGATTGGCTCTGATGCGACGCCGTCTTGCAACTTGATTTAGCTTTCGCTGAAAAATACCATCTATATATTAACACTTTCGTTCAAACATTTTACGAGTCCATTTCATCTCATACACATGGTTCTTTGTTTCTTCCTTATGCTACGAGATTGTTGTTTTTTGGTTGTTCTTCATCTTCATGTTTTAATTTGTTGGTCTGCGTCGAATACAAAGGTTCATTATTTGGTTTTTTTATACAAGTGTCAAAAAAATAATAATAAAAATATCAGTAATAAAAAAAATAAAAATTCATTATTCACAAATCTAGTAAAGTTAAAAATATTCGCGAGATTCCCATTTCTTCCATATAATTTGCTTTTCTGTTTATTTCTTTAATCCTACTTGTTGTTTACGGACGTGATAAGGTTGTGGTTGCAATTATCGATGCAAATGTTTGTCCCCGAATGGCAGTAGAGGCAAATTTCTAATTCAATAATCCGACGTCTATAATCGATCCTGGTAGCTCGTCTTAATAACAATTTATTCCGAAATCTCGTTTCTCGTTACGGATGATTCGACCGCGACTAGTTTACATGCATTTAACAGTGCTTTCGTGACTGTCGTAAATGACAAGACCGAGAAGCTTGGATAATTCATTTTCTAAGATGGTAGATCGAGATGCAAATTTCGAACGTGATTCGAATCATGGAATTTTTACGCTTTCGCTTCAGTGAATAGAAAGTAAATTTAATTGGAGAATGGATCTATTGATCCAAATTTCTCTATGTTAATAAATTTTTTACCGAAATTCCTTACACGTTATACGTCTTTTTTAATGTTCTACGATAAATTGAAAACAAAATCAGTTTTGTGTTGCAAACATATTTTATATTTTTGAAGGGTTTATTAACGAAGAAATACGAGATAACGATACACCATATAATAATTTGTCACGTAGAAGTAGATTTTTCCATCGTTATAAATCATTGGATCCTTTCCATCGGTGAGTCATTAAACAAGAGTTTCGATTTTTCGATATTATTTTTATATAATAATTTTATCGCAAATACTTGTTAAGGAATTGTCAAGAATTTAATATTTTTATCCACAAATCCAAATTGTCAATTGATCAATATCGGTACCACCAATGGTTTGCGCGGTAAAGATGAAAGCCGGATTAGATAGCTGGCTTCGTTTTGTAGCCAAAGCGATGTCTGGACATAACTGCCTTGGACCTCTAGTAGCCATTCGTCTCCGTGCATTGCACACGTGTGGAATTAGAAGCACCCTTAGTGTTCAAGGACCAGGAAGTCAATAGATTTTACATAGACAATCAGAATCTTTAATTCTAATCAGGCTTTCCTTTGGACAATTATCGTATAAATTTTATATTATAGTACTTCGGGTTACATTGTTTTGTAAGATCTTTACTACAATTAGTTTACTTACAATAAATGGATTAAACAGATGTTGGTTAAACAGGAAACGATGGTTGTTTAACGTGAACTAATCACAATAACGTATTATAATTAATACAACTAGATAGTTAATTTGCAACTCTTGTCACCACGGATCCAACGCTCTCTCTCACGCGGACCACACACTCTCTCGACACGCTAGCAACACACTCGAAACAATTCGCACTCCCTGACTTCTCGATTCACACTCTCTGGCTTTTCAACTAACACTGTTAATTCGTCTTTGTCCCTTAGCATCCTTTTGTCTTTTGTCTTAGCCCCACCACGCACGTGTTTCGCAACCGCTCGTGGCCAGGGTCACGCAGGCCTTTTCCGCGAAATTATTCGATTGGAAGACCGACGATATATTGTTGGGCCTGTCGACACTTCAGCTTTCTCGCAACATTGTTTATAGTTCGTTCGATATCTCCTAGGCCTTTGGTCCACGATACTACAGTTTACGGTTATTGTTTGTTCTGTTGTATCGTTATTATTACCATTATTAAAACATACTCAACTTCAGTCCAATGATACCATTATTACACCATATATTGACATCATAATACATGATAAATGTTAACGGGAACATACTCCAAAGTGAATTGTGCCTGGCTTGAAATGGTATTGATGCTGAAACATTTACGTTGTGTCAAGAGATGAGAGCAGAGTACACGAGAAGAGAGAAAGGGAAGTTTGGTCATTGTACCTTAGAGTTTATCGATTTTTTGGAATTTCTTGGAATGCCGGGATATCAAGGTTAATCTATTTTCAAACCAGTAGGTAGATCGGCGCGTCGGAATTCTGTGCATCTCGAAATCGAAACGTCAATTGGCTAGGTTGCGTTTCTTCGTGCTTCCTCGAGCGCTCAACTACCCGGAAACGTGGAAAATTGCGTTCTTCGATTGTGCACTCTCTACACTTTCAATTAATTAATCCACTGACAATTTTGGATTCCTCGTCTTGTATAATTACGGTCTCGAAAAGCCATTTCTCATATTCTAGAATAGTTCTCAATTTACCTAATGGGCTCGTTAATTAATTGAGATAGCGAAACAAAGTTTTGATAGAGTATCATGGAAACAATGTAGTTTGTGAGTATGATTATTTTTATGTGATATATATATATATATATATATAATATTTATATAATTTTTCATTTTGGCATAAAGTGATTTGAAATTAATATTAAATGTAACGATTAGACGTAATGTAAGTTGCATGAATCTGGTTTTATGAAAATTGAAAAATTATAAACTTGAAACTTTGCATATTATTGGGTCAAAGCATCTCTATCTATCTTCTTGTTGTTACTTAATACTAAAGTGAGTGCAATTAATGACAATCATATTTCAGCGAAGCTTAGGTCGTTAAATATTTGATGAGTGTATTACGATCATCCGTAACGACTTGTCTAACTAAAAAATTTAAACGTCTTCGTACATCTAATTGTGCCACTAAGAGGATTTCCACGTAATATCTGATCTATTTCCCGATAAAATTCCATTCACCTCCGGTATAACTAGATTTGGTGCAGCTGTTGGAAACGAGTGAAGAAAGATAATACTTCTCTCCGCCAGCTCTGCTGAAATCTACCTCAATCTGAAAAATATCGCTGAAATTTTTTTTAATTATTGCAATTTTTATCACATTATATACAGAAGTTTCTGGCGGAAGTTTAAAACCATTTTTCACGATTACGTTTTGATCATTAATTGTAAAGAATTTCAATTTGTAGTGGATAGCTTCTTTTTCATCTTCTTTCGATTTTAGATTAATAAAGTAATCCTGCTTTTTTTAACGAAAGTTTAGAAAAGATATTTCAGTTCATTCTAAAAGTCTACGAATTTATAAAGAATTTCAGGATTATCTCCTGGAAGCAAACCCACCAAATCCAATAAGAAGGATCAATCTTTGCGTCAAAATAGAACGGATTCAGCGACGTTACACGGATAGGAAAATTCGGGGGAAGGGGGGCAGCAATTTTCAAGGATCACGAATTCGCGTCGCGTTTGAAAATAGTGTTTCTACGTTTCCAATACCCCGTATCGTCATGAAAATGTGTCACTTTTTATCCGTATGTCAGTCTATTGCGACGCATACGCGTAACAACATCGTATTTACCGTACTGTACCTACATGTATATACGTACTTGTACATATCATAGTATCACGAGCTTCGAGTTGCACAATAATTGTAGGCTCGCAGATGCAACTATTATTTCTAAGCGTATCGCATACACAAAACATTGTTTTGCGAGTTTCTTGCGATAGGACATCGAAGATTAATCTTCAAGTATTATTGGATAATAAATGAGCACAGTGGGATTTGAATTAAATTACCTTGAACTAGGTTATTCTCGATTATATCCACGGATCAAACATTTGTATATATGTAACTACAATATTTATATATATAACAGTCTATACTATAACTATATATTAGGTTGTCCGAAAAGTTTCTTTTGTTTTATAAAGAAATAATAGATGCACAATGTTTTTTGTTTTATATTAGTTTATTGAATTATGCACGAACGTAATAATAGAAATATAACAAAATGGATCATACCTAATTCAATAAAATAATATAAAACAGAAATTGTTGTTCATCTATTATCACCTTATGAAACGAAAGAAACTTTTCGGACAACCTAATACTATAACTGCATACATATATTTGTATTGTCTATAATTATAATTACAAGGCTGCGAATAATGAAACGCGAAACGTGACCCTGAACCGCGGATCATGTTCTCCCTCGGGGATCTTTTTGTTCCTCACAGTGCAATTAACACATTCGAAGGCCTAAACGAGCGGAAATCCGGTGGCTCGCGACAAGGCAATTTTTCAAACGCGAGAATGTATTTCGTTCCATCGCACGATTTAACGCGTCAGCGATGTAGGACGTTCCTCGTCGTTTCTCATGGACACACCAGGGGGATTTACATGCTACGAAACACTCGTATCTCTAAATCATGGCATCGTGCAAAAGCCACCATCGTTTTGCTCCCTTTCGTCGATGCGTTTTGAAGGATGCACACGTTCATCGTCGGGAGATGTTCCACTTTCCACGGAGAATTGAGATTTAGTAGACCCTCGTCGTTGCTACGTAACGGGATTGTTAAATTTCCGGATTTATGATGCAGAATCTTTAGCTGTTGTTTTTGACCCGATAACAAAGCCAAAGCTTGCTAATTTTTGTCGGAGAATCTTTATTGAACTTCCTGAAAGATCTATCGTAAGTTTCTCAGGTCGTTTACATTCTCTTAGATAAAAAATTGTTATTCGCTTTTCACTATCATTCATTCAATTCTGTTTTTACATGACTTGTTTTTACATGAATGTAAGAAACATAAACGAGCCTAAGTACAACGAATTGAAAGAAGTTGCATATCGATTACTGATCATCGATTATATTTGGATTCGAAATCGCTATATTTAAACCGATTTCACGGTAGAGGAAACGAGGTCTCCGTGATACGTATGCAAGCTGTTAGCGACGAGTTAATCGTCCGAAAGGATGCAGTACTATACAGGGAATCGTGAAACGAGAAAAAATCGCGGAGAGAAAGAAAAGCCCGGAACACGGAGGCTCATGTCGCTTTCAACCGTGCTGGATACAATACACTTCGCGATACAGTTGGTAATTCAGTTAAAGCGAGCTACGAAAATGGAATACGGAGGATCAAAAGCGAAGGACTTGGCTATCGAAATTAAATTATTCACGTGATTCAGTAATATAGAAAATATGTATTTCTATATGCAACCTAATACTATAATTACAATTAATAATAATACTATAATTGTAATAGATTATGATAGATTGTTACTACCTCCTTTCGTTATTGTTATTAGGAATTATGATTACGTATGGTTATATATTTCCCGATGTCATCGATCGCTAGAAAATGGCGGTGAAATAATATACCTATATAGGTATAATGGCACGCAATTTCAAAGAGGCGAAGCGAGGATACTCGATAAAACATCGACGAACTCGATTGTAAATGGATGAGTTTAAAGATGTATTTTGGATAGCTACGAGAGACGATTTCCGGGGATTTGTTGGACCGGTACATCTCAAACAGTTCTTAAGTTGTAAATCCGATTTCCGGTGCAGTTAGTGGGGTATAAATTTTCCTTTTCGTGATATCTTAGATCGATGAATTGGAAACAGTTTAGTCTGTCATAAATTTTATACCGAGTTCTTGCAAATTCTTACGATCTAATCGACGAGCTCAATGCAATTAGTAGATTACGATTTCGATTTTTCCTAGTTTTATGCAGATAAACGAATTTCATTGAAAGTAGTCGGGGAAATAAATTTGCCGAACGTGTCTCAAATTATTTATTGGAGTGCATGTAAATTCTAGCTGTCTTGATATAATTTGTATTTTTACTTCTTTTCCTTTTTCACATTTGCTAATGAAGAATTAATAATGCGAATACACGAATGCATCTGTCGAAATAATTTATTTCGTTCTGTGTGTTATATGTGTGTGTTGTTAATACAAATACCTGCAATATTACGTGTTCCTCTTCTTTGATTATAAAGTAATAAATTATATGAAGACAATATTTTCATCCAACATTCCGCTCTTAAATACATCATCAGAAATATTTCATCATTTGGATGAAGAATTAGTTATTTATACCAGCGATAATATTTTGAAATTTATTTTAATACCTCTTTCTGAGAAACTGGAATGGAAAATATTTTCCAAAATGTACACGTTGATACGTGTTCAATAATGCACATACATTGATATTGCTGTGAAGGACTCAAAAATGAACACGCCTCTATTGCAATCATAATAGAAATATATTATTTAAGATGAAATATTATTCAAGAGCATAATTTAAAACCAGGGAATGATCTTCAAATTTTTTCACAAGACACCAGTAATAATGAAACGTGTATTTTGATTCTGGATTCCCGTTACAATCTCGGTACAATATAAAATACAGGATCTTCATAGAAAATTAATCAATCAGTCACTGTTTCTACCACAGAGAAATGAGGAAAAATCGTATCTGCCGATTGCAAAAATTATTTCTTAACATCTATTAAGTTGTCTTAAAAGCTTCTTTTGTTTTATAAGGAAATAATAGATACACATTTTTTGTTTTATATTATTTTATTGAATCTGTTATTAATATATTATTATTAATATATAATTTGTTATGAATATATATATTTGTTATTAAATATATTGTGTAAACAAAAAATGTTGCACATCTGTTATTTCCTTATAAAATGAAAGAAACTTTCCGGACAACGTAATAATATCGCACAAATGTTGCACAAATTTCAGATAAATAACGGGTAAGCGAGAAATTTTTGTAAAATTTTTATATTTCACTACGGAAATAAAAGATCGCTGCTTTTTGCACTTAAACGTGTGCGGCGAAATTTAGAATAATTTTGTTTGTTCGACGAGTACAGACTTAAAACGAAGCAGACCGTTTGAAAAAAAAGAGGTAAAATTCACGTAGCTTTACGATCCGTTGAAATAAAGCGATAAAACGACGAGATATCAGCGTAAAGTGTGGCCGCAGTAAAGCAATCAATTTTTTGGTGCAATTTCGGTATTTCATTGAAACAATGAAAATCGAGTTAAAAGTAACGCGTGCGATTGCACTTTGGGGATTGCCGTTTACGTGTCTCATGGGGAAAAGTGCAAATAACAGGAACAGTCCAGATTCTGTGGTAGTTTCAGGCGTAAATTCTTTTTCGTGAAAACGAAGAGGAATCAGACATTAGAGAGCTATTGATACAGCGAAAATTAAATGAATCCCTGGTTGCAGAAAAAATTGTATCGTAAACTTAATAAATATTTTCACGGAATATCAACGGAAATATTGAAGAATTCTCGATTAAATTTTTAAATTTTTAAATTTTTTTTCGATTAAATTTTGGTTTAATTATCGGAATTTTAAATGGAACTTATTAATTGCTTATAATTTAAAGCTTACAATTTATACATTCCATTAATAATATTAGTGCGATCGTGGAGGAGACGAAAATAAAAATAGGGAGAATATAGAAGAATAAGAAAAGATGGAAGAGAGAGGAAATTAGAAGAAAGAAAGAGGAATGAAAGTACGCGAATCAGAATACAATAAATAGTACATGGGAATAACAGCGGAAGGAATACCAGAATATCTGGAAAAAACACGGAACGAGAATAAAGTGAGGAGAATCGTAAGATTCAGATTACGGAACTAGATTAGTGGAGGGAAGTATTGATGAAAAAAAGAGGGAAAGAAGTGCTATGTGGAGAAGAGGAAGAGACATGGGAATACGTATTGGAGATATGCGGCAGGTACGAGGAAGAATCGGGAGGATGGCAGGAAAACATAGAGGGGATATTAAAAGAGGTGAGGGGAAGAGTGGATAGACAGTAGAGAACTTGGAAAAGAAAAAAATGAAAAGGGCTGAAGGATAGAGGAAGGGGCAGAGTAACAGAATGAAAGTAAAGCCAAAAAAAGATTCATCAGTCAATAGGTTAGTCAATGTCATTCAGCAAGCCTTGAGGCGGGCAAGGGAACACACCGACGCCCGCGGGTAGATTTGAAGGCAAAGACGTGAGCTAGTGATGTCACATACATTCAAGCAAAGTGAGGAAATGACGCTTGCGATAAGAGTAGAACCATGTGGATTGTCCACTATTCAGTTTCGAGCACATAATTGTTATAAAGGAATTAATTCCTTACTGCTGTAATAATTATATAATTAATTTTGTAATTAATTATAGATTATAATTGTATATAGAATTGTACATAGAATTAATTAATTAATTAATTTAGTTCCATATTACATAATAATAAATTGTATTGTTATTCTTTCAATATTTCTAATTTCTTCAATTTTTATTTATCTATTTTATATTTTATATTATATTGATATTTACCTAAACAACATTTTTCCACGTTTTCCGTTACATATCTTCGAAACATAATTCTCCTTCTTAAGACGGACAATTGTTACTACATACATACATAAGTACATCTGTACACGCACCGTTGTTGCCCATTTGTTTACGCCTGGAGAAGGATAATACGTTGTCCCTACGGACAATGACTAAACGACATCGGATTAAATGGTGTAAAGCAGGTGCAGTAAAGATCAAAATTCTGGTGTATAGACAGAAGTAAAATAAGAATAGGATAGAAATAGGACGATTAAATCTAGACACAGATAACGTAAAATAAAATAAGCTGGTTTAAGTACAGAATAACAACTATTGTATAAGAACTTTGTAGTCCAGAAAGGAAAACAACAAAACATTACTAAAGCTATTAATACGATCGTTGCAAAGGACCCTGTTCTTTTCTTCCATGTCAATTGCTTTTTGTTACTTGCATTGAATAGGTGTAACGCAAGCGACGCGTGAAGAAATCACCGTCGGAAAGGTCCTTTGTCGCAAGAAAGGGGTAGCAAACGTAATTCCGGTAACACAATAATTCACTGTCGGTTATAGCGAGTTTAATTACAAATCTCTCATATTTGAGGCGGTCGATACAAAGGGGTATTGCTGGAGTACAAATAGCCAGAGGCTCCTTTCCGACCTCGAAACGTAGTTTCCGGTCCTAGCAGCACGGTGACACGATGGGGTGCGTTATTTAAATTCAAATGTGACTGTCCGCAGCGGAACGGCTGCGAAAGGGAGCCCAGTCAAATCGTACCTGCTATCAATGACACAAAAGAATTCGAAATCGCCGATTTCTGATTGCCACCCTTTTATCCAGCTCCATACTCGAAATCGATTCTCAAATTTCCTCTATACGTCTGCTTACCTATGCGCGAGAACGCTTAGGAATTTCAATTCGTGATATTAGTCAGCTTGATAATATGTATACATCGATTAATATTGTTTTTAATTTATGTGATATTCGCTGATATTGACATTAGTTGGTGATCTCTTCTTGAATACAAATTTAATGTGTATTTTGTTTGACATTTATTACTAATTATTTATTTTTAAATTTTCTTGATTTTCAGTAATGCTGCTTCTTTTTATAACATAGCGGGTGCCGTCAAACACTTCTTCTTTATCAATATTAATTTCATTAACAAAATTTGTTCAATACCAAAATAATTTAACGAACTTGATGTTCTACGCGTAGAATCCCTTGCGCATCTTCTATCACTTATTACGCGACAAGGACAAAGTGTAAAAGTTAAATCAACTTGATACATGTGCAGCTTACGTAGCATAGTTATATACCACTTTTAACTAGTCTTTGGTCCTTTAATTAACAAGCAAATATGGTAGACTACGCGTGACTTTAACAACAAAATAAAGGATGACCCTACCGATAGCTAATATCTTTAATACGAGGGTCATCCTTAGAGTACCACCCGTTTACGTATAGAAGCCATATAAGACGATGGAATGTACTTATAGAAGGTCATCTAGCTTCATTCATATATTGGCATAAGTCATATCAAATTTTTTGTTTAAATATTTAATATTGTCGTTGTATCGCACTTTTAAAATGGCAATGTGAATTAAAAATTCCATCGACGACGATGCTTTCGCGCTTTTTGAACGCTGAAAACATTCTTTCAAAAGGAATTCACCACCGACTTATAGCAGTTTACGATAATAAGTTATGGGTGCAGGAATTTAATAGGGACAGAGAAACTGTGTGTGATCGTAAGCGTTCCGGCCTCCTGCCCCTCATTACAGAGGTGTTCGAGAACGTGTTTGCGAGATCATTGTAAATGATAGACGCATCAAACGAGCAAGATTACAATCTTTTTCTTTTTTACGAAACTTAAAGAGCTTGTTGGTCGATAACGCTTCACAAGAAACGATGATTTAAAGACCTGCGCAAGACGATGGTTATGTGAACTGACGGCAGAAGTGTATGACGAAGGTATCCAAATACTCGTATAACGTCACGATAAGTGTCCAAATAGGACTGGTGGTTATATTGAAAAATAACTTAATGTATGTATTAAAGCTACAAATGAAGAAAACTTTTCAAAATGCATTTGTATATTGTTATTTCAAAATGGGCATTGCTTTCTGGACGAAACTCGTATTATAAATAATCAGCCAACGATTAGTAAAAGAGCAGACAAAATTCCAGAATGAAATTGGAGAAGGATATTGGAGAATGAAACTTTTACTATGGAGTATTTGAAATATAGAAATGTTGATTGAAGTTTAGTGTTTTGCTACGATAAACGAGCATCTTTCCTGAAATAATAAGCATCTGTTTGAAAATATTTCGATTTAAGGATCAAAAATAAGAAACTGATTCACGAAGATCGCATAGAAGTTGCGTGTGTATAGTTATTATTGCCATGTTGGCTGCGTCGTGGAACTTTATACTCGCTTTGGAACATCGTAGCCATTATTGAATCTTTGATCACGTTCAGGACTTTAGGAATGCAATATAATGTGCGCTGCCATTACTCGCGTAACATCGTTCCTGTAACGATGCATCGGTGATTCGAGCATTAATGAAGATTATTCTATTACTTTATCATTCACGCTCCAAATGCTCGACAAAATGCATTTAAAATTGTTTCGGTTAAAGCTTTAAAACCAGAGAAAGGGTTACGACTTATATATATTACAGTATTATTCTAGAAAATTAGGAATACATTAGTTCTTAAAAGATATTTTTGGTAATTAATAACAAAATATAGAATTAATCATTTTCTGAAAAGAACATTTTTATAACTTTGAACGATATTTTATTTATATTAACCTTACAAATTGAGTAAGGTTTTTAAAGCTTGGTGATTTTTTCATTATTAAAAAATATTCATTGTACGGAGATGCAATTTATTTTCGTCCTGAAAGAGTGTGCAATCGCAATATTTATCTCGATTGTTAAACGCGATTTATTATTAAAGGATGAGCGGATAAAACGCACGCTCCAATACGTGCTGTCAACTGGAAACGATTGATTCGTCATTTGTTTATGACCGTTTTACCCGGAGCTTCAATTATTATTAAAAGAAATCGATGTACTGTGACAGAGATAGCCCAGTCAGTTTCCAATTCCAACGCAATTTGTCTGCAAGGCAATCAATTTCGCCAATACCATTTAAAAAATATGATGATATACTTATTGCATTTTTCTTTTAATTCGTATTTAATTTATATTACATCGAAATTAATTACAGCAAGTTTCAATAAAATGTCTAATTTTCGCGAAGTTAATTAAAAGTCATAATCCTTCGGATAAACTTTTGCTTTTTGCTTTGTCTTTGTATTATAATCTAAATCCAATTAACAAATTCAATCCACGCAGCGGCGAGTAGATATTTTTTCAACTAAAGGAAGCTTTACGGTTGACAGTTTCTTTTGTTTTTTTAAAATTTATTATCGCCAGGATGAACGTATTAGGAACACATTATTATGGCGTTACAGTTCTCCAACGATCCAACTTTCTCATTTTTGTGAATTAACAATCAGTATTATTTTCCCTGTCAATTGTTTGAGATAATTGTCAACACGGTTCTATGATCTACAATCCAGCTGAAGTTCCGCTCATAATAAACGACAAATAACCATAATGGCCAAAAAATTTGAAATGCTACCAAGAATATCTGCGTTCAGTCAAAACAACCCGTATCATCACTCGTCGAAAACAATGTTTCATTTTACGCAAATCAAATAACAGAATTCGCAAACACGAGAAGCGTGCATAAACTTCGATTTCCCCGACTTCGAAATTGAAGTAACTGCACGTGATGCACAATTGTCTAAGCAAAACCCGGTTCATACCCGGATCCCTTTACACAGATGTAAAGGCTTCAATCACCAGCTGTAATAAGCTGGCCTTAATTTAGTCCGGTTAATATGCACAGAACGTATTTCCGCACCGCGTTCACTTTCGTAACGTATGTGGAGGAACTTTGGTGCCCTTATGGGAGCTGTGCACAAGATTACAAGGCTATGGGAAAGCGTTATTCAACTGGGTCTGTAATTACACTCAGGACACGCGACGCTCGTGTGTCTCCTGTTGTGCCCTTCCCTTCTCTCTCTCTCTCTCTCTCTCTCTCTCTCTCTCTCTCTCTTTCTTTCTCTCTCTTTCAATGTGTATGTGTATTTGTGCGTATACGTCTATACATATACGCATACATACGTGTAATCGTGTAGAATCTGTTTTGCATAGCTTCCATCGATTTACACGACTGCCACTAAGCAGAAGTTGATTTTGCGATGTTTTTGCGTTGTTGCAAGCCATGCTAGTTTTTTCTGGCTGTCTCCTGAATCTGCAAAACCTTTCGATCGTCGTTCTTCTTCCTCGTTATAGGTGTATGCGACTTTTCTCGGTCCCTTTTGCGAATTCAACTGGAAAATTCAGACCTATGGGATGATCTGATACTTGGGAAATTATTTTTGATCGAACTCGTCACTCTCTGATGATTTTAAGCGCGAGAAAATACTAGTATCGGTCAGATGGTCATTGGCATTTGTGCAAAGAATTTAAATCGTTTTAATTATCTTTTCAGTGAAACATTCCTTTTCATGGCGATCATAGTTAATTTCAAATGCGTGAAGTTGTCTTCTTCCTTCAGTGTTAATCTGCATAGGTAGAAGATTTTTTCTTAAAACATTCCTCAACTCGTTACGGATGTATCTTTAAATGTGAGTTCATGATAAATGTTGCACGATCTAAACCCCATCTGTATTAATCCACAGTGCGAAACGTGCAGATGTAATTACAGGTTACAATCGATATTGAAACTCGATCTCATTGGAGTTGCACTGCAACAAAACTTTTACTAACTCAATCTTCGGTTGAACTACTAATAATGTACTTTCTGTAATTGTAATTCTGTTTTAAAAGAAAGATCGTCCTCTGGGACGATTCTGTCAAACTGTAACAAATTAAACTCGGCCGAAACAACGACCATTAGTCTTCCAGTAAATCGATGATACGATCATATTTCTGGACGTTGTGTCTCCATCTACCCCATCAATTGTCGTCATTACCACCAAACGAAGAGTCAGGACAAAAATGATCTACTTCTATGAACGATTTTCCGTTACAAACGACTCTCTAAACGACTGGTGTCCCAATATTTTTCATAGGAACCGAGACATTGCACAAATGAAGTCTAATACTTGTGTTCGCGTATTATAAATTCGAGCAAAAATGGAAAGCATTTTTCTCGACGGTGCGGCGTGGCGTCCCCGTTCAGTCTCGTCTTCCTGGTCTGCTAGGAATTTTCGTCGAACCAGGTCAATGTTTCGCGGCGATGCGAACTGGATCGAACGCTGTTCCCGGGAGTGCTGGCACGACGCCCAGAAACGTATTATACCAGTGTCGAGCGAACCTTCGCGACATCGCTACGGCCCTGCCCTGCCACTTCCTCGAGGATCCTCCTCGCGTTCGGGATACGGGATTCCGCTACTTCCGATCTAACGTCTCGTCGCGTTCCAGAGACGTCATTTGTCGCATGCTTTTCTTGGCTGATTGTTTTTCGCGCATCAAATTCTGACGACGTTTCATAGAAACACAGAAAATGAAAATATTGAAAGTTCAGAAGGTTATGAAAGGAAAATGCTCGGAGAATTTACCGGGAAAATGAGTATGTCGAGATGCAGACGATTAGAGATTGATTTTTTGTTGGATGTAACAGCTGTAACAGCAACTGATTTTTGTGAATTTTTCTTGGAGATGAAATTTTATTTTTCCAAGCAATTCTTTTGAGGTTCGTAGTAGCTCACGCGGTGTTGTGATCTTCCCAATGTAGGCCAGTAACCCAGAAAATCTGCTTTTCGTCACGGCGGAGCTTGGTTTATTTTGTTGCGAGATAGATGGCTTTAAGAGCGTGTTGCAAAATGCTGGCTGTTCTTATGCAGCGCATTCTCAAGGACAGCGCAGGTTTAAGAATTAACTGGCAATATTTTAGAGTCGTCCTTCTTCGAAAATAAAACACCAAATCATAGACAGTTAACTGTTAATGGTAAGATCTACACATATTGAGTAATTATCAATGCTTCAGAGTAGACTCTATACACATTTCTGTAGATCAACTCCTCCTTCTTTTGTCCTCTAAAAGTCTTCCCCAAATAAATCATTCTCTTTTTCTTTAATTTCATTTCTTACGCCTACGTAAACCAAATCAAATACATGAATCTTCTTCCGGCGTATCGAAACTATATTATCGCTTATTCAGCACACTGCCAGTTAGTGTTGGTTCAAAGCCACATTACATTCATCTATCAAATCCCGTACTATCGAATCTGATTTTAAAAGATTTATTTTTAGATTCGAACAAACATCCTAGAAACGATTCGCTTTTTAAAAATGTTATACATTATCCCAGGAACTGTAGAGAAGTATACGATAGAAAAGGAAACTGCGAACAAATATGAATGTCTCGATATATCGAGTCACATCGTGTATGGTCCTAGCTTAAAATAGGAAATCTCATAATAAAGAAACACGATATAACGTGCACATAGAAACGAAATACGCGTACATACTTTCATCAATCAATGTCGACCGACGTCACATTGTAGTTCCGCTTTGCAACGGTCGATCCCTCATTGGTTTCGACAGTGCAAAATGGGTGTCGCGACAAAATGATGGTTTCTTCTGAATCGAAGGATATAATTTTCGAATAGTCATTCACCTCTAATTGAACTGTGCAGAAAGATTCATCTACAGGGTTGTAAAACTCAGGTTAATAAAAACGTATATATACGTATTATTCTATCGCGAAAGTTGCCTACTACATTAATATGGAATTAATTAAAGGATAATTATTCAAAACCATTGAAAAGGTAATGATTTATGATACTGCTGATTGGGCTCTAACAGCGGTCTAGGCCAGAAAATTGTTGAAGAGTCAACAGTGTAATAAGTCATCCGATAAAAGAAGCAAACGTTATCCTTCACCTCCATCTTAAGCGACAACAGGCGCGTAGATGCGAGAAATTAATAGTCAAAAGCTGTTGCTTTCCATCTTACGAGAACCAAGGATTTGGCCGCTGCACACAATGAGCACATGCGAAGAGTCAATTCTCAAGAGTTGTTGTCATGTTGTGGATCGACCGCCACATACGAAGGGCAGAGACGCCAAGGAGCAGTCATCAAGAGTAGGTTGTTTCCCCGTCTTACGACACTCCCAGGTAGTGGTATGATTCAACCAGTCATTCGTCGAGTACGGTCGTCTTCCGTTTCACGAAGTTCAGGGGTTGTGGTCCAACCTCTGGACAAGACAGAATCACATACGCAAAGTCAGTCGTAGAGTACTGTTCATCTTCGTCTTATGAAGTTCAAAGGTCGTGGTCTTGCCATCGGACACGACATGAAGTCAATATTGTGTATCATATCTAAAAGAGACAGTCCCTTAATAGTTACGTATCTAATTAATTCATACAGTCCACTTTGTAATCAATCTGTCTGGCCTGCAACTCCTTTCCTCCGTCAGACCGCTCACAACCGCGAATGTTCAAACGCGTACAATAATAGACAGTAGTTGACCGTGTTGAGCAATGGAGAATGATACCTTTGCCAGATTCTAAGACCTAGGTTAACTATATAAACGATTCTATCATGAAAGTTACTGACTAATTTTGATATCGATGGATAATTCGTAAGCGATTCTGAGATGATAATGGATTCTCCTTATTTTATCGTTTTGAACCACCGACTCCCTAAAGTGTAAAAGAAGTAAAATTTGGTCATAATGTTTGTGTCAAAAAATTTTATCAGACAGTAGAATTCTAAACTGACATGTTTCATAAATTTTTGGATTTGACGGAACATATATTCGGAACTTTGGCCCGTAATATATTTATATAGAAATGATAAAATGTATAGCGAATCATTAGAATGAATAATCTGGTATCGTCTTAGCGTAGAGGATAATTAATTTCGGCTCCGCTTTGGCATGTCGTTCGTGAGATGCTCCGCAGCGGAACTTGAATGCAAATGCGACCCGATCGTTGTTCTAAACGAATTCGACGTCAGATGGTACGACCAGCCACGTCGAAGTTTATCGAGAGTTAAGCCTTAAGTCGAAAACTATGTTACTTACTAATGAGAAGTGCAAACCGAGGAACGATGGAAATTACGCGCGACCTACCTGAGGGACGATAGAAACTACGCGCGACCTAGCTGAAATTAATTATCGTTGAACCTATCGTTGCGTTGTAACTGTCCCATTCGAAGAGAAACTAACGATTCTAAAGCATCTACCCTACCGTTGATCGTGTTTTGCCTCGCTGATGAATCACAAGCTATGAGAACGTTACTGTATGTACTGTAACTATTTGGATGGTAGATACGGAAATTGTGAAACTGATTTGTGATCATATCAAGGGCATGTGAAAGAGGCAAATGATAGTACGTAATGAAGATTATATTACGTAGTTTATATTTCAATCCGACATTTATTATGCAATATTTCATACTCATTATATTTTATATAATTAATTTCTATTTATAAAATAATACATGTTTTGATAAACTCTTTATTATAATTTTCTGTTATGTATAAGACCAAACAATTTATGTAAATGGTATTAAATTGAAACGAACGGATGAATAGTAGTTATAAAATATTCGTGGAAATTAATTATCCATATGTAAATTAAATAGTTAATGTGTATTCATGTTTAAAAAGAACAAAGTTAATGTCTGGTCAATGTTTATTATTCATGTTTATTAATTGTTAAAAGAATTTGATAAACATACATACGCAGTATTGCCATAATACAATTTTAATGATTTTATTCATATCTTTATTAAAATTATGCATTAGTTTGTGATATAACTATTAGTTTATTATTATAAATATATATAGATATATTATTATAGATATATATTATAGATACTGTAGTTTATTATAGATTAGTTAATGATATAACTATTTAATACCTGTTTGAAACAGTATGCGAACTTTAAAATGAAAAGCTCTAAAACGATCTATCTAGTAATCAAATAATAAACGACAACCTAAGCAGATTGATAATTCCTATCGTATCATATTACTACTTTGTTTTGATAGATCAAAAAAATTTCAACTCCGTCGTGTCGACTACTCTCCAGAGTCGAAAGATGTAGAAAAGAAAAAAGAGGAAAGAGTGAAAATTAACAAAGATTTCCACGTTCAGATCTGTCGGCACAAGTTGCTCGACAGTTAGTCGACGTTCCCGTGAACTATAAAGTTGAACGGCGTGCTTACCTGTTTGTAAGTATATATGTATAATGATAAAAAGTTTTGGACGTTGCACGGAGAAAGCCTCGAGCGCGATAAGGGGCCACGTTATACGTCCACAAACGGTTTCTCGTTAGAAACGGGTAATAGCAGACAGTGTTACCCCGTGAAAGTTGCAGTAGTACGTAGCATCCGGCAGAAAGTTGCATGCTCCGTAATTGTAACAACTCGTTCGTATAATAATAAGTTTCCTGACTACGTAATTTACGTCTCGAACGTTCACCATATTCAAAATGCCGATAGGCGTTGATTCATCGTACTTAGTCATTGCTCGATGACGGTCATTGTGTAATTGATCTTTATTCTGAATCTAGCAATCAGATTGCTAGGATTTTCGCAGAAATTCGTATAGATGTATATGATTTGATCATATGACATTAAATATTTCAGTATCAGAGGGGCGAGTTATAATCGAAATAATCTCATGTGGTTACGATAACATTATTATTTAATCTGTTTAATTTATTAATAAATTATTATTAAATTTAGTATTTGTTATTGCATGAAATTTTCGGTTGTGTAATATTATGTCTGGCTAGTAACGTTTCGATACTACTTACTCATTGTCAGATAGTTTAGTCAGTCACGTAGAAAGATCTAGAAAAATCGCATAAAGGAAATGGTACGTTATTTTCTTGCGATCCAAATGTATGCGTCGATCTATTTTAAATGCAATTTATTCTATGTATTCGTTTTGTTTTAGACTGGTTTATTTAATTTTGAAATACGATTAGAAACAGTTTGTAGGAAATAAAACATTCGTACGAAATAAATCGGGAGAAGATTGTCTGAGGAAGAAAAACGACGATTTACAGACGACGTATAATGAATAGAAAATCGAGCAACGCGGCTCTCCTCGATTCAAGATCCATCTCGGATCTTGTGCAATATCTTTTCCCTCGTCCCTTCATTAAGTAGTGAATGATGCAATCTATTCATTAAGCTAAAGAACGGTGACGAAGCTCGCAATAATGACTCGGCCCAAAAGATTATCAAGTTTCCCATTATATCGCTATAGTATCGTCTGATAGCTAATTGACCATCTCTAGCCATTGATGTTGCCTGATCGATTACGCCTTGTGATGCACATACGTTACGATGATGTAATCTATCCTTAATTACTTGGACAATTAATAGGCCAAACTGGAAATTTAATCCCAATATAATTTTCATTGAAAGATATTTCACGTTTCTACCAGGATTTTTAAATATACAAATTTGCTTAACGCTGCAACATTTATCAGTTTAAGTAAATTTATGTATTAACCATAAAGCGTAACATAAAGTACTGGTCAACTTTTTTCAAATATTTATTCCAATTGTTGCCGAGAGAATCTGATCGAAATATTACAAATATTTAATAATTTTTTTGAATAACAACTTTCAGATTTTAAAATTTTATGAAATACCACCCGTTCTGTAATATACCCGAAAATCAATAAAAATTTAAAGTGGAGGCATTGTTGACTGTCTGATTTTGCATAGAGGAAATTGTTTACTCAACGACGTGCAAAGTTTTGCGTATGTTGGTACAACGTTGCGTTTAACAGATAGGGAATCTTGGAAAGTTCTTGTTTGTATGGAAATTGAAATTCACGAACGAGTTTCTGTGTTAAATTTGTTAATAACACGAAACGAAGTACGGATATATTGCACAAACATAGTAAATCTATTTCATGTGGTTTAAACAGTGTTTATAAAGTTTGAGCATTCTCTTAAATCTCTCGAAAATTACAGATTACGATTTCATAAATTCTTTCGTACATAAACACTTTAAACGAGATGAATTTCTTAATTATTTTTAGAAACTTTTTAGTATCCCAGTAATTAGCATTTCCAATTACATTTATGTGCGACCTAATAAATGTCTCGCATTATAAGTTCTCATTATGAGCTACAACTGATTTAATTCTCATTCGGCTGGTATCGGTATAAAGCGATATTAATCATCGTGAAAACTTTCTCTGACAATCGCGTTTGTTCCATCGTGTTTCGCTTATTTCAATGAGTTCGAACGGTTTTTGGAGCAGCTTTTGTACAGCTCTGTTTACATGCTATCGATCGAGTACAAGGGAAATTGAATTTAGGATATTTCAACGAAAGGCTATGCGTTGACTGCGTACGCGTAAACATAATTTGCATGAAACGATTTCCCTCTACGAACTTTCATCATTATATTCTCGATTGGCCGAGATTTTAATTAAAAATTTTGATGGAGAACTAACTAGCCATTCCATCCACTTTGCCCTGATATTACAAGAGAACATCTCTGATTACTTACTTTCATATTCCTAAATGTTACGGTATGTTTCTTGTTTTTTTCCAGCTTTATATAGCTCCCATTTTATTACAGTTCGTGCGTCTTTTCGCACGCAATCAAAAGTTATAGAATATGCTAATAAATTTAACGAAACGGAATAAAAGTCTGTCGCTAACCGCAATAACTTCCAAAACTCTTTTCTTTCGCTTTTAAACCGGTTAAAACGAAATTTCACCCATTATTCTTCAAGCTTCCTTATAGCATACTTTCTTCAAGAACATTTGTTACGCACTGATAAATCTACTCCGATTGCTATTGCAATTATGCTACGAAGATAGAACTATACAAAATTATACAGAACTTTTTGTTATCGTACAAGAAAAGAGTAGAAATATTATAGCATTCGATATTATATCTTCTTTCTCTTGAATAAACTCATTATCATATAGAAAAAGTGCGAGCATTCGAATATCGGTTAAATAGAATTTGCTAAGGAGACGATAAACGACAGTGGATTCCAACTGGAAATTGAACGTTGATAGACATCTATCAATATATGTCGACGTATAATATCGGCTCGACGAAAATTTGCAGACGTCCATGAGCAAAAAATAGTGTTTTAATCTAATAATCTAAAAACCGCTTCGATCGATGAGCCTTGGAATCCGATAAACAGCTTTTCATTTGCTCCGCGGTATTTCCGCCAGTCAAATCGGTAAATATTTAATCATCACACAATAATGAAAGCCCGATCGACGCATGCTGTTCTTCGTCGTACCGGTGGAAAATATCGCAATCGAACGAGTTTGTTCTATTTTAGTTGTTTCAACACTGATGCGTGTAGATTTATGAAATGTTTGGTTATTTGTCCGTTTTTTTCTTTTTTGCCTGGTCTTCTTTGTTATTGCTTCGTTTTTTATATAGATTTATCTTTCTATTATCAAATTAGGGAATTGATGCTATGGGAAACATCCGAAGCGAAGTGTTTGTTATTACTTAATGTGTTAGTGAAAAAATTGAAAATATCTCTTTGAGTAATTCCGAGTAATTTATCTTGACACACGGAAAAATGCTTGATTACCATAAACTAAATTTTCTGAATAAACCATGAACGCTTTTTCCCTAGCTATTCTTTTCTAGTCCCCTAGAACTTCCCCTACGTGGCTGGAAAAGGGAAGCGTTCAATTATCCAGGTCTGAACCACGATCAGAGAGACACGTAAAGCGACCATAGGAAGAAAAAAGAATCGCTAACAGCACAGCATGGCGAGGGTATGTACGCGCGACAATACGCGGGGTAGAGAAGAATACAAGGGAAAAACGAGCGAGGGGATGGAAAAAGGAATCGTGTCTGGCACACACAGGAAGGAGGCGAAAGATTACAGTGTCCGGGAACGAGGGTGAAAACGGAGAAAACGAGAACGTCGGTTGACAGAGGTTGTACGACGACGAGAAATGGGTGCATATACGAGAGGACGGCCGAGATTTATGGATTTCGAAGCAAATTCCTGGACCCGAATTCGTACTCCGAATAATATTCGCCACTGTCCAATTGATCCGGACAGTCGGTGAATCCGTCCACCTAAATTCTCAACACAGTCCTTTTTTCCTCCCTTCTTCCTCGTTTTATATGTTCCTCGCTTGATTTTATCCTACAGTTCTCCACAAAATTCTTTGATTTTATATTACTAATTTTATAGCGGTGAATAAACATAGGTTTAGAAGACGCTTACGTTTACTTTTAAATTTATTATTCCAAACTAATCGTTAATTATTTCAAAGCAATCGATTTGTCTATAGGCAATTGCCGATTCATCAATTAAATATATTGTAATATGATATACACAGACAAAGACACCTACGGATAAAGTTAAAATAGTCGTAATAGAAATAGTAACAGTAATAGCAAAAACGAATCATTTTCAGTTCTCAAATGGTACAAAATTTTTGCACAGTACTGTATAGGTATGTTTGCGTGAATGGTAACTGCATGGCCAAAACGGACCTCGTTTTAGGTGACAAGTCGATGTAAACTACGATGCGGAAAGATCCGGTGACGTATGGAGAGACAGTTCCATTAATGCTGTTCTACAGAACTTGTCCAGAATTAATCACCGGGTCACCATTCAAGCGTTCCTTGGTTTGTTACGGTTTTTTCCGGGAATTTACCGTTTAACACCGTCCAACCGAGTAACGGATGCACAAGCATTTTCGTCGTTCGTACGTAATTTATGGGATAAGTAAGAGCTCCGTTGCTTGCTTTCGTGAATATTATTTTTTCATCGTTTTTACCCGATTCTCCTTTTTCAGAACGCGTAAAAGTCGAAAAAAAGATTTTAGAAATTAAAAGTAACGACGCTTTAAAAGAGATTGAACGAAATTGCAAGTTGGAGAAGTAAGGCTGAGAAAATAAAATTAATATTATTCCAGTTATGAAATAGTAACGATGAAAAAAGGTTTTAGGACATGACATTTAATTTATAACAGACTTTCGTACGGCGATAGAAACCGACATAGCGAGTTCGGTGATATATAGCTTTATAGATGGATGATTGATGGTGTAAAAGATGTTTAAAGGTAAAGTTTGGAAGAGATTTTTATATTCCGTAGCATAAGCAGAATCGGAGATCGTTACTGATTTATAAGACCATTTTTCAAATCAGCCACTTTTATCCTGCGATAGTTAAAAAAATTCAGTTCTTGAGTACTGCTAAACTCTAAATTTACAACTGTAAAATTCCATCGTTGACTTCTGAAACTTGTATCATCGATTTGATAAAGTGGTGTTTGCTGTAAGAGCAGCTTGGTGTTTTATTTATCATATAGCTTTTCCTCGTTCTTTAACAGAGGATTCTACGGATCTCAATTTCCAGGTATCCTTAAATATATTGGAAAGTAAAAAGGTATTGACGAATATCTTCTAAAATAATTTTTTAATATTCTCGATAAATTTTTTAATAAATTAAGTTTCATAAAGTAAATTTTTTGATAAATTTTATTATTAGCTTAATTTCTACCTAAATTTCTAATTTTGGATCCGATGCGATATACAATCGATTCATCGATTCCATCTGGGTGTATCGTGTCCATCTTTTCGCTAGTTTTTTCCTCCAAAAGATCGTTACTTGCAACATGTTCTCATTGCACAACGGTATCGTCAGCAATTTTCTTTTCCCCGAGTTTCTTCATTTTTTCGTTCGATTTCGTGTTGGTTGGCAGCTCCTCCCAATGCACCTTTCACCGTGCGCAATTTTTACTGCAGTGCAAACCGTGCTACCCATAAGCTATCATATTCCTTTTCGACGTCCGAAGAATCATGCCAGAAAAGTGGAAAAGAAGAGCTACTACGTTCTTAGAATCCACAATGTGGCACGCGAACTTCTTGAAAAGTTTCGAGTTCCAATCATATTTTAGTTGGTTCTTATCTTGCATAGAACCTATCTTACTTGAATTTCGTCGTAAATTTAATGGCAGTTCAATAGAGAAGTTCTCTTGATCTCGTAAATTTTAAGAGATAATTTTAGAATTAAAAATTTCAGAATTACACAGTGCAAATTCTTAAATACGATACGATTTTGGGGGAAAATCTTCGTCGGTCGAACAATTACAAATATTTTTGGAGAGAACGTTTAAATTATGGAAGCCTGCCATAAACATTATCTTCACTTGATTTTCCCAACGTAGTCAACCTCCGACATAATTTTCTATCTATTTATGCTCTTTCTTTTGTACTCCTTCCCAACTTATCCCATTTTGCTGATTTCCTCTCTTTATCTTCCCGGAATCTTCTCGCGAGCATCATGGAAAGACCATCCCTGCGTCGAGTTCATCCGAACTTGTTTGAAATCTTCGAAACGAATACTGTCAAAACTTCTTTCACGGGGAGACCAACTTCGCCGGATCGGTTAATTAGTGCCTCGAAGCTCGACAAGCAGCGATGGAAATTGGAATAACACGTTGAAATCCATGGAAAATTGATAAATCGCTACTACGATGCTGTTGAAAATTGAACATCGAGAGGAATATTTAAAATAAACAAATTTAATCTCACTATTTCAGAGGAAGAAAATTATGTCAACAAATCCATATACATTTTATAAATGTTACAAATTTTAAACAGACTCTCAGAATTATTTTACGTTAGAAAATTCTTTAGTCAAATATCTACCGTGACAAGCTCTCCAAATCTATTTGACGCGAAATCTCAACGATATTCGATTAACTGAAATCACTGTAAAAACACGATTATCCTGATTGGTATCCAGAAAAAGGAGGCTTAAAACGCACAGAAAAGAGGAAAGAAATAAAAGTCGGCGTGGCGGTAGTTGATGCACCGACGCGACGATCGAACGAAGCAACGATGCCATTCATTCGAATAACACCGGAAAATTTACTCGCGACGGAGCTTCCTTTATTTGCAGCGACTTGGTCTTCCTGGAGCTACCACAGTAAACTTTATCCCCACAGCAAAACGAGAAATTTCCGCGGAGGCAAACGAACGAAATATAAAGGAGCCGTTACGCGAAATAAAACTAAAGGAGCGGGAATGTGAACACCAAGGGGATGAGTGGTGAAGATGGAAGGGATTGAATAAGAGAGAGGATGGTGGAGAAAGGCAGAAATTGAAGAATGCAACGATGCTGAGGGAAACGGGACTCATTTCCAACCGATCCCACGGTAATCCGCAAGCGTTTTCCGACTGATTGACATTTCCTCGATTTTCTACTACCCCGGCGTATCGAACATCGCCTCTGCTACTGTTACCGACAGCTTCGTCCACCAAAAGTCTCATCTCGTATTATAACGTTGAACGCCTTATGCTTGTTACGTTAGTTCCGTTTTTCGAAATCTCGAAATTAATGAAGGGATGTCGCGTATTAATTTTTTACTCTTGTAATGCCAACCCCCAAACAAAAGGTCGTATAACTATAGCGATAAACATAATTTTCATCGTTCCAAAAATTTGATACAAATCAGCACATGCGAATCATACAAGTTTGAAACGCATTGAGAAATCTGAGCGCGCGTACTCTCGGCTGTAAACTTGCTCGAGTTCCGGTTAGTGCTTTCGAAGCGATTTGCCAGGCAGAAAGCCGTAGGAAAAAGGTAAAAAAAGTCGACACAAGATCCAAAGTTGCCCGAAGGAGAAACGTTTTACGCGTTTCACTCCCCTTTCAAAGGGGAGAGCATTTTTTCCGCCTCTTCCACTTGCCGTTCGAAAAACTCCAGGAAAAAAAGGTATGGCGTTTCGTGAACGATCCTACGCAAGGTGTCGCTCGCGCATTATCATGCCATCCATACGAACAAGTTTTATGGAATAGTCAAACCGTTACCGTAGAATCGAACCAAACGAGATTTCGTTCGTACCGATACGCTGCCAATTCGAACCGCGAAAATGAAATTTATGCCGCCAGAGAAATAAAAGCGTATGCCTGCTTGGCTTCCAAGTTATAGCCTCGAATCTAGTAGTCGTATTCGTGATATGCAGTTCTCAAAAATTTTATACCTTTTTCACGTTTCTCCGGATCGCTGTTCATCTTCTTAGAGTCGAGACAAATGGAAATAGTATAAGTAGGCGATGTCGTAAAGGAACGGTGCAGTTTGTCAACTTGATTTGGACTTTGATTTTCATTGGTTGCGTTTGATGTGTCAGTCATTGCGATATTTAATTATTTTATCTTTTTTATTACAAATTATGCAACAGAGTTTACAGTAAATTAAGATATTTGAATTAAAAAATTCTTGTACCTATTATATAGATACATAATAAGCATGTCTGACTACAGTGTGATTTTGCTACTGGCGTTCTCAAGCGCTGTACAACATTCAGAAATATTTGGTATGTCATATATTTCTTAAAAGTTCATTTATACAAAAATAAGTGTAATTTTGTGTGTACTTCCGATGATCCTCTTCTGCGTTACTATAAACAAATGTCAGTACATTCGGAAATAGAAACCTCGCCAGAATAAATAGTTTGTTTAAGGATCACAAATAAATTTTTAGCGCAGTATAACCTATTTCTCACAAATGGATATTGAAATTTCAGTAGTATTATAAAACTTTTATAACAGTAATTTCTCCAGAGAAAAATCTATAGTTCCGTAAAACATTGAGACTATTATGAGTGCCGTAAAGCAGTAAGAGACACGTTATAATTTATATCATAAAGTAAGATTTTGCCGCAATTGGATGTGATGGAAGAAAAAGCAAAAGGAGGAGAATGAAGGAAGAGAATGATGAAGTATTCATGTTACAATGTCTCGAGTAAAGTTTAAAGTTAGCTTCGTGTGGCAACTCTCTCTTTTCTTCGCTTATTGCTTTGTCTGTTTCTCCAGGCGGCGCTTAAAATTTCTTTGAGTTTGAAAAGTACAAGTTACAAAACCACTCAACAAATTTTTACTTCCTTGAAACTTTCCCTACAAACAGCCATTAATTGCTCGGATTTCTAATGACTGTAAATTGAATTGTGCTTTATTTGTAAAATAATTTAGCTATGCTTCAGAACCTTGACTACGACGTTAAAATTTCGCGTTACTGTTTTAATTGTTAAAACTGCGAATAATTATTTGTAGACAAGAGCGAATAACAAAGAACTAGAAGAGTAACGTAACCATAAATAATAGATTTAACTCGATCGTCGAACAGTAACAAATTATTCTCTTCTTAATTTAGAGGTAAATAATTAATTTTTGCATAATTTTAACCTGTTCTAATCTTCTCTGTTTCAGGTAAGAAAAACTTACACCGGCGTTTTACTTGTACCGAATGCCTCATTCCGGTTCTCGAATTTTGAATAATTTGGAGAGGATAACGAAGGTATGTGTTCAGAAGCGTAAGAAAACGTTAATTCTTCTGCACGTATTATAATCATAGTATATTCATCGTATCACAATACAATCTTGTACCAAATTAAATCGAGCCTCGATTGTCTCATCTCAAAAATGTCCCTGTGCTATTTCGGACGGTGCAATTCGGTCTTGGACATTTTCTTCGATCTTCCTTCTTAACCAAAGCATATATTATGTGTTTATGTATTATGTTTCCGTGTTTAATCCTGTATGTATACATATATATTCCTCGAACTGCCACAATACAGAATTAATTACTGATGCCCATTATTAAGTGCTAGTTATCCGACAAATAAATGGAATCGCCCAATACCGATTTTAATACAGGCAATTAAACACAAGAAAATGTCGCACAATGTTTCTAATTGATCAACAAGAGTCATTTATAGTTAATTAGCTCAATGTTATCATACGAGTCTTTACCATGCGATACGAAATGATACGAAGCGAAATTCTGTGGAACAAGATAAGATTGAGTACCGACACGTTAAATCGAAACTTAATGATGTGTATGCGATAGGCAACGGAAGCGGAAGTTATGAAAGAAATAGCAGCAAATCCAATGGCTAGAAAAATAGCGATAAACCTTTAACAATTTGTATACATCACCTTCCTTTCCTGTTTCCTTTTCTCTTTTTCTCACTTTCTCTCTGTACGAGGCACCGATGCAATCGCGTGGACATTATGAACATAGAAAATTGAAAAATGTCACAGAGCATCGCAACACCGAACTTGTTTCTTGTCGAACAACATTAACATTTCATTGAAATACAGACACAGAAAATTTGCGTTTTACGTGAAAAAGACAATTAATTGCACGTTGCAACATCGGAATATTCCATAATATTCGAAATTTGAAATAGATCGAGATTGAAGTGATTTACTATTTACTATTTTATACGAGAAGTCGGCATTGTAGCACAGATTAAATTCATTGTACCTCTCGAGTAGAATTTTTGGAATCACCATCATCACAAGGTTAAGGGAAACGCGGAGGAAGAGAAACGAAGATAATCGAATGGCGTAACCTCAGGAATATGATTGCGACCTTAATTCGGCAGATTCAGTCTCTGCTCGATTTCAATCGAATTTGACAAGTTCAATCGCATAAGATCTTCGCGAATTTTTCTTTCGCGAAATCTTTTAATTTCGAAATTATCAAATCTAAAGAGAATGGAGAAACAGGAATTATTTTATTCCGATGGAAAATGTTCATCATGCGTCAAAAGAGAAGCAAGTTCTATTAAAGCATAATAACCATTATTTATTAGGTGTAGAAATGAATTCGATGTCTTTTTAAATAAATTAATTATTTATTCAGAAAGAAACCATCCTATCTTTATTCTTCAAAATATTACTTTCTTCTATCTTCCAGACAATTGCTGAATCACTGAATGAAAAGGTGATGGTGATTTTGATTCAATGAAGTCATCGGTGCTTTCTCGCATCTCTTGCAAGAATTGGAAGTGTGTATCTGCTAAATAGTCTGGGAATATTTGAATAGATGATAGTTTATGGATAACAGCTCAATAGCGTAAGCCGGAAGATTTTCCAGTCCAAAGAACAATGATATTTTTTCGCCTCTTTTGCAACGTCTAGCCAAGCGTTATCTTGTTGCAAGGTGATTTGTCGTGTTCCGTGACCAATAAGGGGTCTGTTTCTTTCAACTTCGTCATGCACGCGAACCAGTTGTTGTTTGTAGCAGTCGGCATTAACAGTTTGGCTAGGATGGAACAATTCGTAGAACACTATTCCATTCATATCCCACTAAATGTACAACAAAAGTATCTTCTCGTAAATATTTGATTTCATATTCCAATTAGTCAGTTCTCCGAGAGAACCAACTCTTTTCTTCGTTTACGGTTGCAATATAATATCCATTTTTCATCGCACATTATGATTTTGTATAAAAAATCTTTCCGTTTGAATGTTGTTAACAACAATAAAGGCGTCTCGTGTCGTCGTTCTTTGCTACACCAACTGAGCTCATATGGCCATGTCACCTAACCTTGCTCAGTCGATGACAAATTGCTTCCCGTGTTACCTTAAATTGCACTACCAATTCTTGTTGAATTTGTGCGGAATTTCCACACGGTAGTAGCTCAACTTTTTCGTCCTCAAATATTTTTGGTTGGTCGAATCGTGCTCGATAAGAAAAATCAAATTTATCGCTCCGAAATCTTCGGTACCATTTCTTAACGGTTTTATGTGTCACTGCGCCTTCACTCAAAATAGAACAAATCATTTATACGACTTCGGCAGCAGCTTTTTACAATTGAATGGCAAACAGAAGATAATGTCAAATATGAATCTTGTCAGACGCCATTGTGTTTGCTAACTGCCTTTTATTTTTTATCAGTTATTATCGTATGTTTATTAACTGTGAAGGCTGGTATTGCATCATCATAAAATGGCGAGAAAATATTTCAATTAAAACCAGTCATAAATAATTTAATGTAGAAGCGCTGAATTAATGTCTACACTCGATAATTCTGAATTACACTAAGGCACATTCAAAGCAACAAAGTGCAACTTTTAATTAGCAACTATGTATACTATGTATATTATATATAACTACATATACATTTTAATCTTCAAAGTACGAAGCAGTTAACGGCGTATAATATAATTTCGTAAATGATGTGGAACTCTTAAATAGATTTTTAATTACCTTTCCTTCGTTTTATGTGCTTATAACATAAATATTATAAAACACTAATTTGCAATATCTTCCCATCTCAAACTCAGAAACACGAAGAATCAATTGTATATCGAGGCATAGCTTGAAAATAGGACACTTTTCAAATTTCCATCAACAAAACCTAGAATCATTCTTTGCAAAATAGGTAAACTGCAAACGTCATCTAGACTATAAATTCTCGTTCTTTTTGGTCAGTACTATCAATTTTTTGGCGAACGTTCCTATTTTACGAATAGCAATTGCTCTCTTAATTGGTTTTTGATCTATCGCTGAGAGTAGGACTGTATTATCCGATACATCGAGATTTCGATTGAAATTCTCATGGAGTTAGCTTCCAGTCGACGTAGTCGATTAAACGACATTGACTCGGTATGAGTGACAAACGTAGGCAACCTGAATAATCCGGATTGAGTTTGGATGATAAGGTAAGGATAGAGAGGTTAGGAGTCTCTAGTGGAGACGAGCCGAGACGAGGAGGAAATCGCTCGAAATTTCGGAAACTAACCATGCTAATCGCGAGTCAGACCTTCTCGAAAGAAACATTAGCATGCTCTGATTCACTATCGATTGCGCAATATCGTTCCTAGCCTGGGATAAAAATATCCGATGCAAAACGCTTTGTGACGACGTCGAGCGAAGTGTCCCTTTAGGCTCTGCGAAAAAAGTAAAACACCTGTGTCTATATTAAAAATCTGTAAGAGTGTTGATGCCTTTTCCCTCGTAGTTCTCAGCTTCTCTTTTCCTTTTCCCTTAATAGATAGATTTTTTCCTACAGATTTTTTTCTGCTAGTCATCAGTGATTTCTGTAGTGTTCTTCTTATAATTTTAGAGACGATAGAAAACATATTATATTACATCGAATTCTCCTTTAAATCTAAAATATTAATTAGTCTCAAAGTTTCATACATTACATTTGAAAATTTTTATTATTTTCTCCTAATTACAAATTTTAACAAATATTAAATTTATATTCGTGTAGAATTTATTTCGTCTATTAAATTACTGTTATTGCAAAGGACATAAATGAGAGGTTTCAATTAGCAACATTCTCAATTCCACGCTTGTTGCAATCGATATTAAAGCCAGTGATATTCTAACAGAGCTGGATTGAAACTCGATTAATGGGGAGATGACATTTAAGGTGTGCATCGATTTTGTAATAGAGAATGTACGATCTAAAGGTCAGCAGATGGAAGAGCGTTTACATGCAGCACGATCCTCAGTGCGTTTGAATATGTATTCCAACATGTGTAGAATATCGATGACTAAAATGTAATTAAACCATTAACTGTTCCTAATTTAGGGCGCATTTAGGAAAATTAATACTTTGTGAGAAAAGAGGTTCCTACATTACTAGAAATAAATACATTTTCTCAACAATCTTTTTAAGTATTCTTTTCATTAGGTTATCGAAAAAACACCATTCTTTCCGATGTAAACATCCATTTGAAAGGAGACGCCGCGTCGCTTCCCTGATGCTCGCTGCTAAATAGAATCTTCTCATTGAAAATTGCATCCTTTGATGCATCACCTGACACTCGTTACCTCCTATATCGCTGTCATTAACTGATCGAGAGAAAAGCTAGAAAGATGATCCACTGAATAACGCATGAGTGTAGCAGAAAGTTTGATGTTTAGTCGTGAAGATGAAGTGGTAGGGTGGCATCAGGATCAATGGCACAAAAGTTGGTTTTAAATGTAGTGTAAAATCGCATCCCTGTAGCAGACAAAAACGTTGACAAATAAAAAGTCTGTATACAGATAAGATAAGCAAGTCTGGCCGCGTAAGTTATACGTAGTTCATAAGGTAGCGTGAGTTACCTGGCTGGCTTGGTTAAATCAACAGGTAGCTCCTGTCAGGACCGTATCTTGGGAATAGTTGGCGGAACGTTCAGAAATTGAGCAGACTTCCTGCATACCGAAACATTCTTGATCTGAATACAGCTTGCCGGATAATCTTATTGAATTTCCAGTTGGTTTTTACCGAGATTTAACGGGGTAGAACATAGTGGGACGTGGCCACACGACGTTGATCGATCTCTCGAAGACACGTGGTGCATTTAGTGTTTCGCATGGCTCGATCGGAATTCGGCGAACGAGCCAAGAAAAACGTGAAAGAGATCGGTTCTTTGATAACCGAGCTCCGATCGCAGATTTGTGAATTTGCGAGCGATTCGATAGACTCGTCGAATTGAAATGTATCAATCAGGTCGATGGCTTTTTAAAAATTTTGATCTTTTGCATTTGATGAAACTTTGTCTACTAAACTTTTTGCATATTAAATATTTGCCAAGTACGTTCTATTGCGCAAATATTCCTCTCTAAAAGGAACATAACCATATTCCTTGACGAAGTAAAGGCGAATGAAGATATTAAATAGCATTCCTCGGCTTGCGAGAATGCAGTGAATTCGTAACTCCACACTGTGAAAATTAAAAATTTCATTCTACTCTTCATTACAAGAGAGTTAAATCAACGTCACTGTGCGAACAGAGGTATAAGTACCTATAATTTATCAAGAGAAGTGGTAAGGTAACTTTTACAATTTCGGAACAGAGAAACAAGCATAGCAATACGTGATAAAGCAGACGAAAAAGAAAAATGTCAAGAATTACTGTGCTGCATTTAGTTTTCAATATAATTCATTTTGGTATTTCCACTGTAATTCATGCGGTAATAACTTTTACCAATATAATAAAATTTTTATCGATAAATCGTGCTTATCGGAATATAATAATTACGTATTGTTAATATAATTATTACAAGCCTTCTGAAATTATTATGTTGTTTGCATACGTATTATAAAGACCATAACTTGTTACAATAATAACCACATTTATATAATATAACATATATTGTCAACTAAATACGTTCCGAATAATAGAAAACAGTATACATTTATTTATAGTTCTTCGATACACCGTCACGATTTTAAAATATGCAAGTTTTGAAATACATTAAACCATTTATCAGTAAATTGAAAATTCGTTAAAGAGAAGTTGGTTATTCCCTGTGGAATAACCAATGAAAGTTCAAGGTACACAAAAGCAGTGTTAATCGTGCTATAGCATAGCCATTGATTATCATTAATTACCATTACCATGCTTATTTCATTATCTCCGCTCAGTCTTAAGTTATTTTCATGCGCAAACTGTACTTTGACGAGCAACTTCTAAGAAATATGTAATACGTTTTACGATGGTTTATATTTCTTAATTATACAATTGAACTGTTTATCATTGTCTCTATTTCTAATATGTTCAGCCGATCTCCAATTCGATTCGATACAAAAATCCTCCGTCGTTCCTTGACTGCTATCTCACGCATTTGTATTTCACGTGGATGTTTTCACGTGGCGTATCGCGTATCCTTCTCAAGCGTGTTTCGCAAAACATAAACATATGGACCGATAGAGACTGAGCGACTCGTTGCCTCTCAACTATATTTTACTTTACAAACTCACACACATAGACTTCAAAAATGATTCCCTTATTTTATAAATCAATCAGATAGTAGAATATTACAATTCAGGATAGTCGTTCGACAAAGAATCAACGTGAGACTATCCATTCTAAAAAAAGAAACAAGGGAAGAAGAACGAAACGTCATTGCTACACAATTAGCAGAGAAAGAGAGAGAACACTCGACGATGTTAATTCGAACAGAGTGAAGCAATAGCTGTCGAAACGTTGTACGTTCGTTGAACAGAAATCGCCGAGTAATCGCTGGCACCTCCCCGCGCAGCGCGGTAATGAGTGTCCAGTGTCGAACCAAGATCCGAAATAACCTTTTAACGACTCGTTGTTTCGCAAGAATAAACCCACTACCGATCCCACGTTCAAAAATAGAAACAATACTTTTCCAATTTTCTTCGCTGTTCGACCGTAGTTTTGTTTTCATCGCGCCGCACCATTTCATCCGAAGAAGAGAATCGAACGAACGGGCATCTGGTCGCAGCAGTTGTCTTTTATGAACATCGTCTCGCATTATCCGTTTCTTCTAGCTAGAGATAAAAACGTATTCTACGAAAGGAAATCGACAGGTTGGTTATATTCCTAGACTATAAAGATACATCCTATCCGTGCGAAATGCTATTGCTATCTCCAATTGCACGCCGATTGAATTAGTCGTACCTGCTCTTCCGAATGGGATCTTACGCTTTCCAAATTTCTTTTTTATACTTTTGTATGTCTTTGTTTCTAATACGAGACAACAGGTTTTAACACCTTGTTTTTTTTTAATTTCAATTACAAATTACATATTTTTTGTCATATTACACTGTCTACAAATAGTTGAAGGAATTAATATCAATAACGCTTGCCAAAAGGATCAGTTTCCCCGTACGTTCACACCTCTACCATACGCTTCTCGGTTCGAACATGCCGAACAATCGCTGTTACGAACAGATTGTCAAATTTAGGAAACCAATTCGCTAGCAGCATGAACATTATTATATTAGTATTAACTTTCCAATATTTCGTTTATGTATAAAAAAGAAGCCAACCCGTTGATAATAAAATAACAACAACAATAACAATAATATTACTATATATCGAAAGAAAGATTTTATTCATCATAACAATTAAAAAGTTGCCTATATTCTCGACACCATAATTAATAATACGGTAGATATTTTTTTAAGACAAATATTCCTTTCCACTCTATGAATAAATTTATAAGTATGATAAGCTGTACGCCAATTTTGGGGTAGCTAACAGGATATCATTCAAATGATTGATTAATCGTCGAATTAACTTCCTTTCCCTGTAGATAGGGAGTATTCATCCACTGTACGTACCGCGTTTGTTGTACGAGGCGACTAAAAAGGGTCGTGTTTAGGGTTGAATAATTTCACGTTAGGGAACATAGGGTTGTGGATGTTGGACATTAACGAATGCAAATTGCTTTGCTCGACTGAGCTTATCGCAAACTATAGTTTATCGTTTCGTTTCAATGTTCGATAGTAAGTACTTTTTTCTCTTTTGTTACTAACTTACCTTTGTACTTTATTTTAAATGTCCTGTCAGTAGGTAAATTACTTTATTTTTGATATTATACAGCAACCTATGCTTTCCATTTATATCGAATAGATATAAAACGAGCTGATCAGGAAACGCTGACAAAAGTCGTTTTATTGATCGTTGGCGAATCGATAGACTTCTTCGAAGCGAGTTCTGAGTTCCGGTCAGCCGCGAGATATCAATTCGATCGCACGCTCGATTTCTCATGAGAATCTATGCAACGTCGCCAACTAACCAAGATGCAGCGACACGTGCAACGATAATTCAACGAGACTATGGCCGGGCCTTGCGTCTTCTTCCGTAACGATAAATCACGATCCCCAAGGTGGATAGGAATGCTCGAATGATGAATCACGAGCTTTAAGACGAAATCCCAGGAACGGTTGTGAGGCAAAATATTAGAACGCTGAAGGAGAAAATTAATATCGTCGGTGACGAATCATCGACGTTCGTTTAAAATAAATGTGGGTAATTTATTTCGGCCGCGAAGATGGAGCGGTAAATTTCGTAAATCTTTGTAATTTGTGGAGTAATTTTTTATTTAAAATTTGATTAATCCGCATCACGTTGCTATTATGTCATAACGATAAATTTATAGGGCTAGCAAATATAATCATGTATGCTGAAGAAACTAGAATATCCGTTTATAGCTCCATACCATAAAGCCAACTTATTAAATAGCAACTTTCGATCGTTTCTCGAGTGTTTATCAAACTCGTAACCTCGATGAGTTTGCAACTTACACCGTCTGCAAGTAGCATACGAAACTTGCTTGTTCATTAATCAAGGTATCCTATCTATGCTTGGTAAAAGTCCTTAACTAAGGTTACTTGATTCTCTAGTACCCTAATGTTTTTCTGCAATGTTGTCTTGAGCAAATTACGACTTTTTGCACAATTTTCATACTTATGATTGAAGCTATAATTAAATACTATAACTATAGAAATAAAATTACTTCTATGATAGGAAGCACTTGAAATTAGACGAATAGAATATTTTAAATTTTATAAAAACTTCAGAATACGAATAAAAACAAAGGTTCCAGAGATTGGACCTTATTGGAAATTAAATTTAATAAACGCTAACTAGCTCGGCTGAATACAACTCGGGCTGCAACAACTTCTAAGTGCATCGTAGTAACTTTTCGCCGGTACGTTGTTATCCGTTGACGTTTCAAATTAATTTATAATTCAGGTGTTTGTTGCGAAGCGTGTTATGTTTGCTGCGCTAAGTCACGGATGTTTCCTCCATGCAAGAAACATTAATTAAAGGCAAGAAAACGGAGAATGTTGGTACATCGAAATGTAAACGAAAAGGTTTAATATACTTACGCTGAAATGTAATCAATTTAGAGAAAATTAAGCAACATCTTTTTACAAACATTCTATTTTCTGCTTAATCATCTTTCTAGAACACAATTTTCAACTAGGGAACAAATTGCGAGAGCCATTTGGTTACTGTAATGGATCAATAACTTCGTACCAAACCAAATATTCAAATATTCATAGGACAAAGAATATTCATAGTCAAAATTTATAGTTGTAAAAATTTCACTAGAAAATTGAGTTTGATCGAGCTTTGCTTTTCATCAGATACATAAAAATTTTACTTTGTTTGAATAGCCATTCTGACAAACTCTTATACTGTCCGATCAGTTTCATTAAAAACACAAAGTTAATTCACATATTTTCAAAAAGATTCAATGTGGAAGTGTGCTGGAGTTGTTGCTCGATACTTCTTCAACAACAAACTTCTTCAGCCTCACAGCGTTAACTTTTGTCACTACATAGGTCGAAGTATTCTATACAAGTTTCAACGGAATCAAACGATAAATAAAAATGCTATTCGTTAATTTCAAAATAGGGAGCGACGTAATAAATACTGTATCGTAGATTCGAGAAAATCTTCAACTCGAAAATATCAGCCTGCAATTCAAATAGCAAATCCATTTCCCTGTAACAAGAAATATTCGACGATTTGTCGCGTCGCGTCATGTCGTCGTGTTTAATCTTTCGCGCGGTATCGTTAACGAGCGTTAACACTCGTTGAACAATTTTCACGTTGCGATAATTTTCGGCTCATGCCACGTACTATCGTTGCGTATATACCTCTGCTGTAATTTCAGTTCACGGAAAATTCGCGCTATACGTATTCCTGCTCGTTACGTGTTTCGCGAATTCAAACCAAAAAAAATGTACGGCAATATTGTAGGGAAAAACAACAGTGTGAATAACCGACAGTTTATCGGCATTGAAAATCTTTTAACGTGTTTTAAATTCTTGTATCTATGTGTATACTATCGACGAAATGTTTTGGAAAAAGATTTTCCGAAATGTTCGCGTTATTCGATTTTTCAGTTTTTCCGTTACAATTATCCTTTAAATTACGTTATAATTGAAGGAATTTGTTCCGATATTAATCGATTGCTTGTTACAACCTAAATTAATGCAAATTAATATATTTCGGTGGTGAAGGATGTAGTATTGATACTTTATCCTTTAAAAAGCTGTAAATTCAGAATATTTGTATGTATACAACCATATATCGTTTCGTTAGTTGTACGTTTTTTTAAGTAGAAAATTGGAATAGAGAACTTAAATTTCCTGTGTAAAAACAAAAGATCGGCGCTGGATGAAAAGGGGAATTAGAAAAAGCTTTTTCGTTCCTTACGTTTTTATTCGATCGATGTGTAGATCTTAATAACGCCCCGGGGTTTCGTATGAAACAAATTCTTCGCAGTTCGCATTATTGTGAATAATTATATTTTTTCCTGAAGTACATACGATCTTTGCAGTTTCGGAACATTAAGAATTTCTCATTAATAATATGCCGTTTCTACGATATTAAAATTTTTGTCTAAGAATTGAGGCGGAATCACACAGGGAATCAATATCAGAGCGGAAGAGTCGGGATCGCGAGAATGTTCAGGTTGCACTATGACAGCGCGTCATGGCTGTTAAGTATCTCAGCTCCTCGGAATCCCGAGCTAATTAATAATCTCGTTATTCGGCGGGTGCCTGGCGTACACGAACCCCTCGACTCGGCTCAAATAATTAATCGAAACGCCATGCCGTTTATGCGTCTCTCTGCAATTACTCGCCTCGACGGCGTTCACCTTAATTCGATGAATTAACCGTCGCGTCGTGGAAAAACTCGGTCGGTTGGGCGGTTAGGCTGAATAGTCGGAAACGTGCCAGGTAGTCCGTGATCGTAGGAGCTCTGAAAGGGATTTGGGACGTTTGCCGATGAATGGCAGCACGGTATAGACCTAACAGAGCGTCGCTTCGGTTGGTGGAATTTTACATACTGTGGTAAAGGTCATCGCCAGAACAATAACGCTATTTTTACTTTAAATATACGAGTCGCTTCTAACACGGTATCTCATTCGGCTAATAGAATGCGTTTGTAGAGAACGATTTTATTAAAGAATTTTGCTTGAAGAATATATATATATGCATTTTCTGCGCGGTAATGAGTTATTGCTGTAAACCATCATCTCTCTACGAGAAGAAGGGGGTTCTCGCGAACACTCATTTGCCCAAGGGAGTCGACAAACAAAACAAGAAAATAATTGATGAAACGTTCGTTGCAAGAAAATAGCGAGATCAACCCTTCACGAGCAAGATATGAAT
This sequence comes from Bombus fervidus, assembly GCF_041682495.2. Lineage (NCBI taxonomy): Eukaryota > Metazoa > Arthropoda > Insecta > Hymenoptera > Apidae > Bombus > Bombus fervidus. Next base: position 890,417 of record NC_091528.1, on the reverse strand, counting down.
TATGGCCCTGACTCTCTGATTCTTTGAATTGTAGCAGAAATTTTTCCATAGATCATCGATTCTTACCTTTTCTTTCAAAGAGAAAGGAAATCGAACATCGTTGTCAATTCACGTATATAACAGTTAAAGAAAGATCTAATCAGCTAAAATCCAATTTATTTTGAAAAATATTAAGAACGTACAGAGAAAGCACAGTTCTATCTCTAGTAACTTACATTTCCTTTTCAATTTAATAACACGACACTCAAACTCCCAACAGGTACACTATATTAGCCCAGCTGAGTAATATGAATTCCATTTTCTTTTCCGCGTCTGGATGAATATAAATGACGAAGGAGGCAATTTTATCCGGCTGATCGAGTCCATTGATCCAAAAATCCAAACTCAACGTTCCTGATAGTGAAATTTGGATTCGGGATAATAACCCTGGTATGGTGAATCTAAAACAGTACCGATATTTCGGTGCACATCGGCTGCGGCTAAATATCGTGGGAAATGTAACCGGTATTACGGAGCTGTAATGCACGTTTCGGAGATCATCTTAGACTCTAAGGCTTAAAGTAAGACCAAGGGAGGTTTGGATAAACTAAGGACCAAGCCTGAAATACCGTCCCTGTCACTTTATATTTGCGTTATTTCATCCAATCAATTCCATTAAAGACACGTTCTGGAAACCTCACGACGAAGTTTGTCTACTTTCGACATCCTCCGTGTTTCCTTTTTTAGTTAGATACATGAATCGACACGTAGAATGCGAAATGAGGAATATCGTCGGGAAAAATACGTCGATAATGATTTGTTAAAGTTTGAAATTATATTTTATGTAACGCCAAATTCTGTGTATCGTATGATTTATTACAAAATAATTTTATAATTACTAGCATTAATACCTGAATGGAAATTAAAAGACGTCATTAATCTTTATTTAAATACAAAAAATATGACGTCGATTCCATTAGTGCATTAAAATAATCGCACAGATAAAGATAATTCACAAATAAAAGCAGTTTATCCTGATGGTTTTGCAGTCGATCGTCATTAACGACTTTTAATTAGGATCGATTAATCGGTGTTAAGGACAAACAACGAGATTTCTCCGGCAACTAACACCGCTGACTAGTCAGCCTCGATAAAGTTGCCGGAGTTCGAGTCGAAAATTGTTCGGACGGTAATTTAATCGGCGAGTTTCGACAATCGACGTCGACTTGGCCACACTATCGATTTCTTCAAAGCGTGTACACTACTGTACACACTGTGAGTGGAACGGTCACGTGTATGGGTGTGTATATCGTGTTCGATCGGCACGGATCGAGTGGACAATTAGTCGATGCAAGCTGCTCGTAAGCATCGAAAGCACTTTAACTTGTTCGACGAGGATAGATCTGTCGGACGATTGAACACGAGAACGAAGGAACAAGACAATGTCGGATTTATGTCACGGTGAACGCCTGCTGCCAATTAATCTCTATCGTCGTGCTCTTTAGCTCTTTAATTATAATTTAGAGAATTTGTTGTAAAAGAACGTTTTACATTTAAACAGAGAAAATGAGTTAACTCGTCGCTTTGATTTTGAATCTCACAAAAATTTTAAATACGAATAATGGAGAAATATATATAATTCCATCTAGGAATTTTATCACATGAGAATCGTTTATACGTATGAAATTCCACCCTTTTATTCTTATTCGCTCGTAGCACTAAATCCAAGAATTTCGTCCAGCAATCGTGTCGTTTTTCATTTTTTCACGAGAAGCACGATATAGAAATTTGGAACACGACAGATAGTTCCGACTGCAACTATATTAGTACAAGGGTTTCAAACACAGCTCGGGCATTAGCTAATTCATTGACACGAGTTCTTTTCTAAGTAATCTGTATTCTTTGTAATCTTTAAAAGAAAGAAAGAGCGAAGAAAGAATCTTTAAACGCAAGTAAACGAAAGATTTCCAAAATAATTTTTATCAACTCAAAGACGGTTTCATAAGTCAATTTTTATTATTATTTCTTGACTTAAGTGAGTACTACAATATAAAGCTCCAGTGTCCATATTTAAACGAAGTCGATCAAAATTATAATTATGTACGACTTTCCTTTGAGTAAGAGTAAATAGAAAAAAATATGACAGAAAAATTCACAGCTCCCTTCAATAACGAAAAAAAGAAAATCAAAGAGTCGAGAGTTTTAGAAGTAGAGATATTTAAGAAGGTATTAGTTTGTGCTTCAATATTGATTCAAAGAAACTAGCCCTCAACTGGAGATGAATCTATTAATTTTGAGGTTTCCTGGTAAAATGAGGATCTTGGTTAAACCGATTGTGCTTTAAATTAATATTTCAGACTTCGCGAGGTATCTTGCTTTACTTAATTTACATTCATGGATTCTTCTCATTCAAATCATACAAATCAATCCATACGTACGAATTTTGAATTATAAATTTAATTGATCGTTTGCAGTCGCGTCAATCGCTCTAATAAGTTGACAATTTGCTTGAAATTATCTATTAAGTTCTATAATTCTTTGGAAAAGTTCTTTGGAAATTTTTTCCTACGATCTGGAAAAAATGCAAAACATTGCAATTAAATAAAATAACAGAGGGAACAGAAACATGAAAAATGGAAACCGTAGAAAATTCTCGAAATTGCATAGAATATTTTGCTGGGACAGTACTATCTATCCCCTGTTGGAATTTGGGATATTCGGACAGCTGGACGCAAAAATGGCCTCTGCTACATACCAAAGAAGGATCGAAAGCGGGGAAAATGGGGTAGGAATGGCCAGGGCCAGGACTGAAGGCTGCTTGCGTGCGAGCTGATTGGGGTGTCCTTCGAGGAAGGGAGGAAACTTGTGGAAGGAGGAAGTCGAAGAGCGGTGGGTCCAGAAACTAGCTTTCGCGTAGAATTTCTCGGCTCATCTTACGGTCGATAGTCGCAGCTGCTCGCAAGAACTGAGCCTGAAGTCGGAAATAATCCAGCTACGGGGTTCCTTTAATTTGTATTTCTCTGTCTGAATTCATTTCCACCAGCTATACAAAGCGGTTTTCTCGCTTAGGAAGGTGTCGACAGAGAGTCGCTTTATGAAGATTCATTTCTCCCAGAATTAAATTGCAATTTTTAACGCGTTCGGTGTTGGCCTGGTATTCGCCTTCCCGTCTGTTTCGTTTTCTTTTTACTTCAAGGGGTTACGAATGAAATCAGACTGTTTAGTTCATGTATATGTATTTGTAGAATAGTATTTTATACAATGGATGAAAAGCAATGACATTAAAGACGAAACACTACTACGGAATAAAATTTAGAAATCTCTTTTATCGTTAGATGTTTTTCACCACAGCAAAGACGAGAAAAAATATTGACCCGCCCAAGTGTGAATGCTGGGCTTTTAAAAGGAGGGGATAAAGTTCTTAGTATCGTAAAAAATTGTTCTGTCCCATCTGCTGCTATCGATCGCAGCTGCCTCGATATTAGAGGGGTGGAAAGTGTTTCTCTTAAGGGATGGAAATTCTTTCTGCTGAAGGGGCTTGGAGGATTTTGAACCTGGAAATAAGAAAAATTTGTCTGTACACATCGCGTCTTAAAACTGATCTTTTTGACGCAAGCAATTCTAATACAACTCCCAGAATTTAGTTGATAATAAATTACCTATTATATTAGAAAACAATAAAATGACATGATCGTATCAAAACATAATCTATCTATCGATTAATCAACTTTCACTGTAACGGTAAAATGAAAATTAGACACATAACTGCCAGCGAATAAATTGCATTCCTGGCTATTAATTAATGTTCGAGGAAAAGCTTATGGCAGCCACAGAAATTTCAATGTGAGCATCGTTATAGCCAGTTGTTAATAATAATGTGAAACATGATCTTGAGAATAGCGTAACATTTTAGTACAAATACTATGGCCTGCATTGTTCTTGAATTACCGCATAATTGAGACAAAATTTTCTTACTTTTAGAAAGCACACACGCTTAAATCACAGACTCTACTTCTACGAATACGTGGTAAATTGGAAAGGGATTTGTAAGAATGTTTTTCTCGAGGAAGCAGAAATGACGGGGTTTTTCATATTCACCGTAATTCTTCACTGTGAAATTTTATTTCGTCACTCCTTTGCCTTCTCTAGTCACTTAACATTTCTCTTGACAAGTATTGCTTTGAACATGCGTGTATAATTTTCTCTCCTAAACATTTGAAGGATTTTGAAGCAAAATTTTTTAATGGAATATTATATCAAAAGTAAATAAACTTAACAGCGCTGTGGAACGAACTAAAGTTATTCTAGTTGTAAGTAGCTAACATAAAATTCAATGTTTTGTGTTTGGAATAATTTATCTTAAATCTCATAATGTATTAAATCTCAAAAAATATCAGTTTTGTGAGTAATTGTCAATATCGTTTCTTTCAAAAGTTCGTTAATTCATATTTCAAACGAAGTATTAACGTCAGGCGTGCAGAAGAAGTTCTTAGAGTATGGTTGCATTCAGAGACTTCGTACTAAAATTGAACACATTTCGTTCTCGAGATCTTAACAGTTGATAAATCTCTAAAATCAAATTAGAAAATTATTTAAGATAGTATTTCTCACTTTTCCATTTGCCACCCAGTATTGCGTTCCATATATGAACAATTAAATCACGCTCGCACGAAAAAAAAAGAAACGGAACAACATCCTGTTGTGTTCGTTGACGTAAATGAATACTTGACATCGAAAAGAAAATATATTTGCTTAGAACCATAGTCGGATTAACGGACTGGGAGAAGAGCAGAGAAACAGAAGAAAAAGCAGGCGAATATGCAACTCAGACCATCTCCATTCTTCGCGTCGACGTTCATTCGAAAAAGCTCCTGAAAAGAAGGCAGATAATAAAACCGATAAAGGAATATTCTTTCTCCGCACGTGGCCGCTCGAATCGATACTAGAATCGCGGTCGAAGCGACGCCTACACATTGATGGTCCTCGATATAAAGCCATCGTTTTCTCCTCGACCGTCATCCAGCCACTCCGCGTTCCCTATAAAAAAGCAATTTCCTTTCTGCGCGAGCAGCTTCTCTTCTCTTTCGCGACCGCGATATCCCCACGACTCGTACGTCGCAAACCGATCGAGAGATTCAGCTTTATAATCAGAGGAATTACTTGACTTTGGATCATACCGGAAGCGAAGGATCGTCTTTGGCAGACGCTTTGACAAACTTTGTCATCCAGTTCGAGAGTTAAAGTTCCGAGTGATTTTCCTTTGTATACTTTTTTTAATCTCTTGAACCTTTAGGTTCGGGAAATTTTAGGTTTAGGTTAGACTCGAGTTAAATGAGCGTAAAAATAATCGAGTAATTGAAAAGACGTAATTTCGAAAAAGTGACAAAAGATTTTGTTAAGAAAGGAAAACGTAAATTCCACATAGAATACGATCAATATAATGAACAAGTTGCGGATAATGGAATAATTTAATTTAATTTTTAGATTTACCGTAGGACGAAGTTATGATCGCAAATGTCAATTATTTAACACTAGAACTACTGATAGTTAACACGAAACTATTTCTATCAAAACAAGCCAAAATGATTGTTCTTTTTATATTTTTATATTTATTGATTTATTACTTTCTTACGGAAAGAATTCCATGTTATGTAGTACATTTTTGATATTATTAATCCATCTGAGACCATGATCCCTAAACGAGTGTTGATACATTTATAAAATTGTAGAACAGTCATTATGACTAGTGTGATATTTCTGGTGTTAGCATCTAGCGATCTAGCGATCGATCCGGAATTTTCCTGATAACTGATATCATCATATTGAATAATACGCAGTAAAAATTTTAAAAATGTGTGGGGAGTTGTAGAAAACGAGAAAACTGGTTAATTGAGGTTCGATAAACATATTGCAGAACCTTTTTACACTTTGACAAGTATCAGTCATTTTGACTGGTATTGGTATAAGTAGACTTGATACAAAATTATTTAGAGTTTGAATACATTAAAAAGAAAAAAATAAAATTCATTATATTATTCTTTTAGTTATCTTTAGTTTTTTTGCGAAAGTCATTACATCATTGTGGAAAAAAATATAACATGAAATAGGAATTTTAAAATAAAATTGTAAGCCCAGTCAATTTGACTGGTGTGATAGTTCTAGTGTTAATGTTTATTGTTCCTACGAATCTGTTAAAGACAGAGGGTGTTTGGAGTTTGTAGCGTTTAAGCAATGTAAGTAGAGAAATTAACGTGTCACTTGCGTCACTCGTTGTTTCAACCAAGCATTATTCTATTATGCTCGATTATTCTACTTTGATAATTTTTGTTCTCTGAGATACTCGTACCTAAAAATTCGGAACATTCCTCACATGATCGTGTCAGGACGTTACGTGGCATATACTCGATCCCGTCTCTAAACGAGCGGACAGGCTGTCGTTTCCAAGGAGGAAACTTATTTTACCTAGCGTCGTATTTCCGACGGCGATACGTTTACTAAAGTGCATCGTCGTTCCGGCAAAGGTTGGGAGAAGCGACGTAAAATGTCCTTGAGGAACTGGCGCGAACTCGTCGCTTCCGCTAAAGGCCGTTTTCATACTCGTTATTTAAGATTACTCCCAAAGGCTCGGGCCACAATTTATGAAACTCTTAATGGGATCCCCTAGGCGTTACCTTTCGCCGGTGTATAATGATTACACGCGCCGCTATCGCCGCAAAGATAGACTCTGACGATGTTTCTTTTAATATCGTCCTGCTATCCTTTGGGATCCACTTTTTTCTATTTTCCTTCCTTCCTTCGTCCTAAGATCCTCTCCAGTTTGTAATAAATTTCCAATTTTTGCTTTTAATCTCCTGACATCGTGTAAAAATATCTTCGAAAGGATGCAATTTGTCTTACAAAATACAATCAAGGTACGATCTACTAATATCTGTACGACCATTTAACAACAATGAGCGAAGCAACGTTTGAGAACAACAGCTATTGCGTACTCATCAAAGAGTAACAACAAGAAAACCTTTTTACCACCGATTCCATTTACTACAAATCTTGCCAAAAGAACGTCTCAACTACTTAAACTGAAACTAAAGTTTATTAGTCTCCCAAGCAATTACCATTCATTATGTAGACCAGCCGATCATGTATTTTGTCAAGAACTCGTCTTTGAAGGGCGACAAACTCAGGAGAAAAAGGAGGAAGGATAATAAACACGGTGGCCTGAAAATCGCGTGTAGAAAGGCAGGAAGGGAATAGCAAATGGTAGACTGGCCAATGGAAACATTATTCTAGAATTGTCGTTGCAAACTACATGTTTATGGTGCCCCTGTCGCATTTGTTTTATCGATGTCCTAGCCATTAACAAATTGAGCCAGTGGAGCACTTTGAGTGCGTTTCTTTGGACAAAAGAGAATTATTGAGCAATAAAGAGAATAGAAGATGCGCGCTGATGCCTTTGGAACGTGGAGGACGCCGCTGGCTTTCCTTCATGCACATTTCTTATTTTGATAGTCTGATAACCGACATCTGGCAACATCGACGAACTATCATTTGACAGCGAACCAAGTCTATTCTTTGTTACGATTCGACCATATATAAGGCTGTTCCAGTTTTATCCAATGAAACTTTGTCAGTATGTTCTCTGGATATAAATAGGGGAAAATGTTACATAAACGTAAATCATTTAAAACTTTATTAAAAAGTTCTCGTAAACTGAGGGAATACTGACGAGCTTTTTTAACATTTTTCAATGTAACGTAAAAAATAAACATATTTATAATTTCATACATTTCCATAAAAACTACTCGAGGGATTCAAAATCTATTTAAGAAGCAAAGATGAAGCGATAGAACGTTAGGAGTACGTGTTTAAGAGATCAGCTGGAAGTAATAGGTCAGATGAGAGATGAGTGACACTTTCGATTGATCCGTACGTAACGATAGTTTCTTCAAACATACGTGATTTAGATACAGAGATGACAAAGAACAATCGTTAATCTTTCAGCGTTCTTGAAGAAACTAGGACTGGGATAGTAAACTAATCTCTAAACTGAAACTTTGCATTAAAGTGATTTCTAAAGTGAACAAGAATTAGAAGATAAAGTATAGATAGACCTTCTTTTTAATCCCATTTCGAAAGAAGAATTTCTCTAGCTCAAAAATCAGTGCTCTCAAATCGAATAACACACGTTTCTTTGCTTCTGTTTATCCGTCGCACGAGAAAGAGAAACAGAAGACTCGCTAGGGAGAATCTTTGGTAACTGATGGTATCGCGATCTGCCTTTATTCGGGACAACGAAACTTTTCCGTCCGATCTTAATTGGATTAATCTGTTTCCTGTTTTTCACTTCTGTCTTCTTATCAAATTTTTTTGAGGTCGATCTCATGAAGCATAGTTCCTATTTTAACGCCTGAGCGAGAGAGCTTCAGATCCCGTTCTAACACCTCTGATAGGCGAACATAAGTAAAGTGGACATACCTGTTCTGTTCCTTAGAGCTCTGAAGTTGGGTGTTAACCTAAGGACTGGGGATATTTTTATTGAAAATATACAGTATATCACCTATGTCCTTGTGCGAAAATCACTAAGTATTAAATTATTAGGTTTTATTCGTTAAGCAATCGACTTGCCGATATTGCCGTGAAAGTTAAAGAAAAGAATTAATAATAAATAAATTAATAAGCTTGAAGTTTTCTTATCGTACCGAAAAATAGTTTATTTTGTATCAAACAAGTTCGCAAAAAGATTCAGACGTATTCGAACAAGGATGAATTTGTGAATCACGATATTGTGAAGTGCAACCAAAAGCAAGATCGTCAAAGAAGAATCTAGCGTATACTTTTCAGTGTTCTGGTTAATGAGCACGTCTGGTTTCAAAAAAGAAAATATATAGGAGGAAAATAATGACCTGGAAAAATTATACCGTAGAAAAATATCCAAGTAAATGCTTTAAAAAAGTCGCGATGTGGAAAATCGGTGTTCCTATATTGATCTCTCAGTTCATTAAATCGGACGGATGAAATAACGATTTTACGTTTTCGCGTTACTTTTCTAAAAATATAATTTAATATAATACTTTTTTATGCGTAATTAAATATACAAGCCTGTTGGTTTACGTAGTTTTTCTGAAATTTTATTTCCGTGAGTTTTTGAGATTGAGATTTTTTCCAAATGCGTATATAAATTTAATGTTGATGAAATTATACATACATTAAATTACTTTATAAATAACTCTTCAACTGCATCGTGTTTTCGTGAATTGTACGCGTTTAAATTATTTAGATTTAAGTATCGTGATAGGTGATCGGAACGGGTTCTCAAAGTATTCCCTCTTGTATATAATTCATAAATAAAATGAAGAGATAACGGAAAATGTAGAATAATTCTATTTGAAGCGAAAACGCAAAAAAATGTAAAGTTCCAATTCTTTTGTTCAGCCAAGAACACAAGAGTATAAACAATTTCCCTTCGTGAAAGCTACCCTTGGCAAGACCTCCAACAATACTCGACGGCATTAATTGGAACTAACGGACGATTTCAACCTCGTGAACTTTCGAAGCGTGCCAGCAAGCTGAGACGTAAACTATAAAAAGAGTGGAAAGATTTTTCTAAGACTTTTTACTCGACTTTCGCTTGGAAACTAGATAACTGGAATCAAGTGAATCACCATCTTATCCACGGTAACGTCACCTGGACTTTCGGAATCCATGTGGTCGAATGTTGCGACGACAACTTCTCGATAGTATCGGTAGTATCAAATACCTGCATCTTCATGCAAATCCTATCCGTTCCAACTCGATACTGCGACCATTCCATTCGCTCGCCATAGCGAAACTTAGTCGCGATAAAAGTCGAAACTGGATTTTCAAATCGACGACTATCGACGATCTGCTAGGAACCGAGTATCGTCCATGAAAAGATGAAGATCAGGATTGCATAATAAATTAGATTTGAATTTAAGAAAGGAGCGAGATTAGTGAAATAAGAACTAAAATATAAAAAATTAACAATACCTTAAAAATAGATTATTATTCGTTGCGAGTCAACGTTGCAACTTTAGAAATTATGTTTTATAACTCAAGAAGTTGGTTCGGAGAAGTTGTAAACATTAATGACTGCCATCATCGGACTTGGCATGAAGCCTGTTATCGAAGTCCAACAGGTTATCGTGCCACGTAAGAGATTCTCAACAATTATCGTGGCCGCAACTTGTGTAATTATGCCTGACATTCCACGGACTTCTACTACTTCCGTGGTATAAAGTTTCTATTATGATAAGCTCGTGCTACTTCGCTAAAACTTTCATCTTTTATTAGTTCGTGTTACTTAACATAAAACCTTTTACATTGTTTATACACGTGAACAGCTGAAATTTATATATATATATATATATATATATATATGTATATACATATATATATATATAGATTATACACAGCTTCAAATTATTTTAATAATTATAAATTATCTAACTTCAAAATGTTACAAATTTCTGTTCATTCATTCATTCGGCTCCTTTTGGCATGTGAAAAATGTTACGTACTGTTTTATTCACAAGAAACTTATTGGTTTCTATTTCCCGTGAAAAGTATTTGTAATGGAAAAAGATATCTGGAACATAAATAACAAAAAATATTTGCAACCGAAAAATGTTTCTGCAAATAAAATTTATATTAACACGCAAAGCTAACGAAATTTATAACTCTTCCCCTCCTTCCTCCTCTCTCGACACTAGCAATTTTCAATTTGAAATATCCGACATCCAGTACTGCAAAGTATAACGCTATTTATCAAATAAAAATGTTTTTTTATACAGATGAATATTTGGAGTATTTTAAGTTCTGTTGTTGGATTGTTTGAAAAGAAACGTAAAGAAATTTCATATTGGCGCGAAATGTCGAAAATGATACAGTTCAAAAATTTGGTTTTTCATCTTTCGTATTGATACTTTTTTTACTACACAAATACACGTAAGTGGCCATATAAATCACGGTTCGTATCCATCTATTATTTCGTTCAATGTAATCAATTTCTGTTCCCTGGTAAATGTTCCTTGATGCAACATGAACAACGTGAAACCATAGTTATTTCGGTTATTACGTTCACGCTTGCGATCTCTAATCAGGTCTGACACATCACGTACTCGTTCTACTTAGAGCGCGAACTTGGCGGAAGCGCTTAGCGGTCGCTTTTGCCTATCTTTGATGTCGATTTACGCACGATGTGAAGATGTTGGCTTTGAACAACTGTCAAAAGTTTCCGTAATGTAATCCCCATAAACTTGGCAAATGGCAGCCGCCTAATATTTTATAGAAGCAAACTCCTCGTTGTTAATAGTTGCGACAAAATCTTTGCCGTGCGATCGCATATGAACTTTTGTTCTATTTGTTCGACAGGCGATAAAGCTTTCGAAACGATTGCAGGGCAATGTGATAGATCGAGGAAAAAGGAAGATCGAGGCAACGCTAGAGCATTAGCTTTGTGTCGGGTAACGTTTTCAGAATTGAAAGTCTGTACTACTCTTAAAATTTATTTTCCACGTTTATCCGAGTCGTGTTATCTATTATTACGTTGCTTTACAGAAGTTACGGTTATGTTAACAAAAGCGTTAAAAGGTTGGAAGTGTCAGATTTTCGACTGAATGACATGTTGAAAAGATTAGTACTTAAAAAATGTTTAAACTCATTTATTGTTAAAAAATAAAATTAGGTAACTGTTTACAATTATATTGAAACGATATGAAAGTCAGGTGAAACGTATAGCTTGTGAGAGCCAAATTAGTAAAGACTATTACTAAAAAGAAATTAATCTCTGTAATTAATTGATGACAATTGTTAGAGCTCCTTTTTATAAGGAGGTTGTTTTCGTGTTTAGTAGCCGTTAATAATCAGCTCCACATGGTCTTTTCCATAATGGTTTGTGAACAAGCCTCACAAAGACAAAAACTTTGATTCGCCTTCACCATTATCTTTTCTTTCCATCTGTAGAATGCTTCAGTGATCCACATTGACCAATGCATCGATCACGCTTTGGTTTAATGTAAAACGAAAGTCACGTATAATCATTTTTTAAAGTAAAACAATCCCTCTATTTATTCTTGAAAATGAAATATTTTCATTTGGTAAATGGGCTAAAACTGTCGCACGGTACTGTTTCTAATTCATTAGGATAAATGTGCACGAAATCAATCTAAAGTAGAACTCTAATTTACTTTTTCTCCAAATGCGAATATTGCTTTTATTCGACCATTTCAAACAATTATATAATTAATTGACTTTTGGATTTCGAGTCCTTCAAATGAAACTGTACAAATTGAGATGTTCTATTTCCACGCGAATAACTAGCATTTTTAATGAATTCAAACATTTCCGGTGCACTCGTTACATCGACTAATTTCACGGCTTCGATTTTAATTCTGTGGAACACAATGGTGTAACATCAAAGAAAAGCCGGGGAACTGCGCCAGGGCTGGAAACGCATGACGCTCTAACGATCGATCGGTCGAAAGCTTGTCGAGATTCGTGAACGTGTTATACCGAAAAAAATTTCATATCTTTCGCTGTGGAGATCGGAAATCTCGAGCCAGCCAGCTTTTCCCCCTTTTTCCATTTGCTGTGTTATTTGTTAATTAAACGAGTTGATTATTTCTTGTTAGTTCTGTTCCGTTAACTTATTTGCACGAACTAGAATAGAAACTGCGATACGTTCGTTTTACAAATTAAAAATTCGAATTGCTATATAAAATAAAAAGTGTCATTAATTATGAGCTCGGTATCGGAAAGTTTTCAGTTTTATCATGAAATCATTGAGATATTCTGTTGCAAAATAAAAATTAACTTTTGTATGTTATACTATTTCTTTTTAAGAAACATCTTTAATGCATTGAGATATTAACAAAGGAATATGTGAAAAATTTCAAGAGAATATTGTATTATAACATTATAACAAGTATTACAATTTAATATCAATCGTTTTAATTGTATTAAAATTGCAGTAAAAGATATAATATTAGCATTAAAAACAAAATAAATATTAAACAATACCAGTATTAAAGTATTACACGAATATTATAGTGGTATTGTAATGATGCTTTTAACATGCATATTTATCGAAACATTTCTGGTAATAACTAGAAAATTTTGAAATTTTATATTTAATATGTACGACAATTCTTTTGATAAATGTATATAATTTAACAATCTACTAGATCAAAATATCGTTTCATGGAAAAATTTGTGGAAACCGGAGTTGTACTTTTCATTATATTAAAAGGATTACTTTCCCTTTATGATTTCCAAAGTAAAGAAGCTGTACATTTCCGGAAAATCATATACATCGAAATTTTACCAAATCGTCTAGTGGATATTGATTCATTGGTCGCACGAAGTTTCGAAAATGGTGCGGTATCCAATAGCAAAGTTAATTTTTACGATTAATCAATGCTGCTTCGTCAGAAAATGGTCTTGTTTTATTATCTTCCATGAACGAGATTAATGATTATGGTAAACGATAAAATCCCTTGTTCGGTAAAATAATGCTTAATATAATACCAAATAATGAATTGACAATTTATACCTCGATTCTAGTATGTAAAAATGTTGAGGTTATTAGATGTGTGAACAAAGAAACGTGTGGATAGATTGTAAGGTAGAAAATATAATTTAATATAGAAGTGTAAATACAAGTAGGAATATATATGTAAGCTGGTCCAGATCCGCACGCTAGCAGTGTTACCCTATGACTAAAGGAACGCCGAAAAAAACGTCGCACGTGTGCCGCTTATCGTCTGTCGTCGACGCATTCTTTTGTCTATGCGCTATAGACGACATCGGCGCCTTGTGAAAGCCGAAGACCAGATGTAGAGTTTTCTCAGAAGTATCGATCACTTCAACAAAAAATATCATACGAACAAGGGTAAAATGTAAAACTTAATTATTTAAAAATAAATACTTGAATTAAGAAATAAACGATATTGAGCATTTAATAAAAGAAAAAAGTTTGAAAAAAATAACATTACGAACCTATTTTTTCACGTGGCGAAGAAAGAGAAAACAGTTTCAGAAATTCTACAGTTCGCGAAAGTCTCGACCGTGGAGGAAAACAAGGCTCGTCCCTCGATTAAGTAGCTAGGGTAACGTTTAGGGGTTGTTACCCTGCGCTACGTCTTTACGACTCTTTCCCTCCGCCATGCTATTCTCGCGGATATTTCGTAAGGGTGAGGTCCCTACGAAACATGGTTAACCTAGCGGAAGATATTAGGTTCGCCGTGAAATTAGACCGCTGCCAGGGGTACACACCACTACCCCCTTACGAAAAATCGTAATAGAATCGGCCAGCCACGGTGAATGGGAAGGTTGAGCGTTGAACACGGAATTTCTGCTCCCTCAGGTTTCGAGTTTCCCGAGTTTGTCTGGGTAACGTCGTGTAAAGTTCCGACTTCTGCTGCTGAAAGCATGAAGAATTATTTTTTTCAGCAACTTTCGATGATTTCTTGAGTTATTTTGATATTTTCCGATAGCAAAGTAAATTCTTTATTCAATGTCGATAATAAAGCGAAAAGATGTATCAACAACGAATTTGTGGAAATACAGATTATTATAAATTGTTAAATTATATTCTGTCAAAAGTAATAAAGAAAATATTCAAATATGTACGTAGTTCTGAACGCTAATATCACACGTGTGAGAAGAGCGAAAAGAGGAGGAAGCGAATCGTCGATAAAGCAAAAGAAAAACCAAAATTCGTGGAAGAGTAAACGCAGCGAATGAACAAACGCGAGCCGTGGGGCAAACTGAAAAATCCATAACGAGCGAAAGACCGCTGTGAAACATTAAACGGTGCGACGCCGTGCGGCATGGAGAGACGCGGTCCAGTGTCGTTTGAGATTTTTATGAACGTGCGGCATTCACCATCGGAATATTGGAACTTTATTACCTAAATGTATCGCGTTGCCAATAATGCGCGCCGCTAATCAAAGCGATCTGGCTGGATAACCGCGCGAAGCATCAACTGGAACGAGGCTGCGATGAAATTTAAGCAAGCCTAGATATTCGAGTCACCGATGCTTTCAAAAGCTTGGATAAGTTTTAGAGCCATCAACTGGGCGGAAATGTAACACAAAATCATGCGATTAGAAGGTATGATTAAAGTGATGAGCAAGGAGCTCAGAGAGGATAAATAAAATAGCTGATTTTATCTGATTAGCTTATTTGTATTTATGGATTTATCGACTAACTAACGAAATGTCCGTTTTCGACAAAAAGAAAGAAAAGAAATGAAACGAAATGGGTGTTTCACGGTTATTAGGCGTCGATACCTTTCCCGTTGGATTCTGTCGAAGAGACGATTTAAAATAAATAAGTCAGAGAAATTGTGGGGAAAAATGGAAATTTTCGATCGGAAATCTTGTTCTTTTCCCTTGGCTTTCTCTCTATCAACATGGTAAACTCGACCCGACGTGTCTTTTTTTCGTTTCTTTTATTTGTCGGTTGGTTGGTCTGTGTGTGTGAGTGTTTTTTTCCTTTTGCCTTTTATCGATGGCTGCGCTTTAACTCGTTTTTAATTCGCCGCTGGTCTTCTCGTGGATCGCTGGTCCGAAGCGTGTTTTGGAAGTTGCCACGATTATTCTTTTTTTCCCGTTTCTTTTGGGCTAATTGTTTTTTGGGTAAACGGAAAACCGTGGTTTACTTTTCCCTCGCGGATTTCTCTGTATTTACTCGTCGCTGACGACTTTGGCAAATGTTCTAGCGCAGTATAATTGGGTTTTCCGCGTGGTGGATTTTAAGCTAAGAATTAAAGAAACCAAATAGGTACTCGTATGTGTGTATATAAAACGCAAACTTGATATATAATCCATGGTTTTATAAGTTACATTTGCGAATCTTATGAAACGGAAGGATATCTGATACGTACTTTAATAATTAATTAGCAACACATACAGCAGAGATTGCAGCATCAACAAAAAGTATATTTTTAATGTGACGTTTCAATAACTTTTATTCAATCGAACTCACTCAATTAAACCAAACCATTACGCTAAAAGCGAAATCTCTCTATTTCTTTTACTATTTTCCGAATTTATCGATAGCATTTCAAATATTCCTACTTGCCAAATTTAACAAATGCAATCGAACTCGTCTGTTTAACGAAAACGACAGAAGCGAATCGTTTTTACTTTTTTATTGTCTGTAAGTTCTCGATAACATTCCAAAAATTGTATTTTTCTCTATACGAATGCTCTTAATTAACAAAAACCAAAGCAACAAAAGAAAAATATTCTAGCTTTATATTATTCGTCATTTCTCAGTGGCATTCCGAATATTCGTATCTTGCAAATTTAACAAATTTTTTAAAAAATGTTGTAACAAAATCTGAAAGACTTCGACTAACGGCATCGATATCGAGATACACAATAGACACAATGAAAGAAACGTTCATATGCGCCAATGGATCTCGCTTGGGCAATCACACAGTTAGATAGCCACAGTTCTCCGTTTATGAACATGTCGGTACAAATATAATCGATGATGGCAGTAGCAGTCGGCCACAACGAATGCTTCCGAGGTGTTGTTGCACACGTGCAAGCGTTAATGATCCTTCCGTGCATCCATTGCCATTGTACAAACACATTTGCTGTATGACCGAGTCACGATGGCTTTGAAAGCAAATAGGGCGAACCGTTCATACACTGGTCGCGATAATTTTCAGGCCAAGTGGCCTCGTAAAGTAGCCCTAAGTGCCAGAAACGTCGACTCTCTCGAAATTCACTTTGCGACGAAAATAAAATTACGGATATTTGAACGAGCTATTTTCTCTCGATAAATTTCTTATTACATTGGTCCGGCACTTATATTTTTCAAATTTTTCAAGCTCCATTTTACGGCTAGAAGGTATGAAGGAAGTTTCATTAAGATAACAAAGCCAACGATATAGACTGCAAACTTTTTAATTCTTAATTATACCTACAGCGTGCCAATTAAATCCGAAAATAGGAAACAACACAGAGTGAAAATTGTACAAGTATCCATTTCCATTTCAGCGAAAAAAGAAAGAAAAAAAAATATATGAATCCGTTTGTATGTGTGGCTACGCCTATGATCTACAATCTGCAATATTTGTGGCTACAAAGCCATCGCTCGTCGCTTCTCTTCGTTTTATCGCGGGATTCCATTTCGAGGAACTAATAGGAGACGTTGGAAGGGAGGAAATGGGTGCACGATGGACCACGGACGCGGACCACCCTCCTTGCAGTTTTATTACGATCGTGGACCCACATTAACGCACCCTGGCCATCATTACGCGTTTCAGATCCTCCACACCCCGATGTCTCGTTCTCGTTTCTTCGCAGCGTAGAAAGGATGCAATAAACCCGAGCTGTTAAGGGACGAATGATTCGAGCCGACCCTCGTATTGCCACGAACCTTATTATTTCCTTTCGGTTTCTACGATGATGTATTGTATCGTGTGCTACGAAATTGAGCATTTCTTCTGTTATACGACTTGCGTTCCTTCCTTGATGCGGTCAGGAAATCTCAGATTATGTTTTCTGATATATATATATATCAGAAAATATAATATAACATATAATATAGAAAATATAATATAACATATATCAGAAAACATAATCTGAGATTTATGTATGATATATATATTATGTATGATATATATATGATATATATATATATATATATCTGGATAAATTAATGGATAAATTAATCAACTAGGCATATGTTTATCTAAGAATTCACGAATTTCATAAGAACTTTAAAACAGATCGAAAATTTAGTTTTCTACGGAATTTAAAGTCGTCTGTGATATATGATGGTCAAATCTTTTTATTTTTTGTCTCAAAGCCAAAGGTCATTAACGCAATGACATCTGTCGCATTAAAACCATTAATATCATTCGCGAATTAAAAGCAAAAAAATACGTCTTACCGGTAAATCTCGACATCTTGCAAGAAATTTCGCCGGAAGGGAAGTCAATTACAGACGCTGTTGCATAATGTAACCTCGTCGAGTGGTAGAAACTGGGAGGAAACGCGTAGCTGTCTCCGTGTCAAACTTCCTCTCAGAGAGAAGAGAAAAGGAAAGGAGGTGGAATTTCAAGGGGCAAAATTAACGTGCCCCGGTGTGCTATCATTTCGCAGCCCTGTTCCGTCCCGTGTAATTTCGTCGGTATACGCTTTTACGTCCTTCGAATCCCGACACCGTAAACATGGCCGTCCGACCAGAGGCAGTTCTTTTACGATTGCGGGAGTAATGGCCAACGCGACTTTCGCATCTCTGGCAATTTCCGGCTGCGACCCAGCCAACGACTGATTTAAATTAGCGTCTCTTCTCTATCCTTTCGTCGTTACCACCAGCCTTTTTCGCTGATACTGCCATTGTACTTGAATCGTCGCGTTCCTTCTCCGCTTCTAAATCACTACGAAACAGTCGTCTCGTATGAAGAACGTTTGGAATTTTAAGTGCCAAGTTGATACACGTTCGAGAGATTAAATGGACGAAAAAAGTCGCGCGAATCTACATCTTAAAATGATTTACGTTATTCACGCAATCCACGTCGAATGAAATCTCTTTATACGGAAAATCTTGACCATTTTCTCCCTTCCTCTATACCTACGTCAAATACAATACTTTTAGCAAAAGAAGAAAGAGGAAAAGGAAACGGACAAATTTTCACGTAGTTCGATCAAAATTGCACGCCCCAAAAAACGCTGTCGAGAATCGAATTCAGTTTCGTTTCGTGTTATTTTTCAAATTTACGTTTACCGCGGAGTGGTGGGCGGGTCCGCCTTAATTAAAAGCAGCACGAGCGTGGTGTGCATCGCTCGCTTTTACACGCGAGCTCGCGGTTTAATTAATTCACCGACGTTAAGTCTGTGCGGCGTTATTCGAAGCAAATATTTCGGAAACAGCTAGGCGAATCTCTCCTAAGCGCGACGTATCATTACGTGCGCGTTTATATTAAATCAGTGATAATCTCAAGCGGAAAGGACGCCGCGACGCCGCCGGCCGTCATTCGTATCTCTCGGCTTCGTAATTATGAAAATGAGCTTCGACTAATTACCCTGAATTGTTATTCAGGCTATTTTCGATTCAGCGACGAATGCTTCAGGCACTTTGTCGCAAATTAAACTCGGAACATCACCGATCGTCTTGCCACCGTTCTAAAACTACGTCTTATCGTTTTATTTGGTAATTTGATTGAAATATAACGAAGCGAACTTCGTAACGCGAGCCGATAAAATTGTAACGTAATTCGAATTCGACCCAATATCACATACCATTTCAATCATCGAATTCCCTTAAAAAGAAAAGTGGCCTACTTTCGTCTTACGCAAACAAGATCCATGCTTCGCAACCAATCTCCACAAAGCCAAGATCCCGCGAAACTTGACATACATACGAAACAGACGTATTTACCTCGCAGGGAAACAGTCACGCTCGATCGCGAGCTTACAAGGAACGAGCAGACGCCGAACAAAAGCTCACCTATGCACGAAAGCGTGCACAGACGGTTGTTGCACGCGCTAAAATAACGCGTTGCCACCTTTAAACAAAGCAGACTCGGTAAAATAATTCTTTCCCAGCGGGCCAAATAGCAAGCGCGATTAATCGAAAACAAGACTACTGAAAAAACAAAGCTGTTTCGGTACTTATTGTTGTTGCACACAAAGCCCGTCTCGTTGCCCTTCCGCTAATAACAAAAACAGCAACGCGGTACTCTACTGTTTCACTCGCGAAACAGCGAGTTACGCGCGATAATTGCGAGCTGACGCACCAGTGTTTAGCGACCACGACTCGGTCTCTGCAAGTGCTGGGGCGGACGTGGCAGATGTCGCGAGATAAACGGGAGAGGCAAACGAAGAAACATCTTTGCCGCGTTGTAATCTGTTGACATTTCCAAAAAAAAAAAACGGAAGGAGAGAAGGAATATTTGCTAGCAATGGATAATGTCTTAAAATTGACGCTAACTTTTATTGCAATGGAAACATAATTCCAAGGTATTGAATAAAATAACAAAAAGATAGTCACATAACGACATAATCACAAAAAGCAGTTTCGCACAAAACGCTTAATTCCTAGTTTAGTTTTATACACTTTTATTCTTGATTCTGTATGAAACACGGTCTGTCCACAGGGCTCGTTATCACCGTTGTTCTATGGTCGTTGCCGCCGATCGCAGACATTTTTTACACAGTATTCGATAATGGAAAATCAATGGAGCATCGATACGTACACGGTTCGTTTGCAAACGCGCTGTAATTGGCCGCCGCTAACGCGAAATCGATGGATGCATGTATTCTTCGCGACGGTCGAGTTTCGAAATCCATCGTAGCTGCACGACAATCGCGATCGTGTACATTAGCCAATCTCCCGACAATCGTAAATTGCTGTAAACGATCGTCGATACGTTTCTTGTACATATCCGATGAATTTTCAGTGATTAGATCTCTGAAATTGGGTATCTGTTAACTTATCCTTTAGATTATCCGTGTCATGGACAAAATAATAGGAGACGAGGAACGGAAAATCGTAAGGATTTGGGAGCCAATATTTAATATCCTGCCAAAATAACAAAAATTTCTTTTTTAAACTTCGAATATAAAATTAGCAGGAAGTTTCGTTGTTCGCAAACGTACATCATTTATCAGCGATTGTAGTATGAGAGATGAAACAACGTTATCGAGGAACATAAACATAAGCATGCAGAAACATGTGTATGCGAGAGGAAACGAGAATAGAGGGTACACATAATCATGAGTATAATTATCGTGAGTAGGCATTAGGCTCAATAGTTCCTGCTATGATAGGCTTTCAGAATTAATACAATACAACTAGGCTGCACGATCTTCTGATTGGACCAGAATATCTCCATTATATGATTTCCGGATCACGGTTATTGCAATTACATAACTACCTACCGAACTCACAGATAGTTCAGGCTTTAATTTGTTTCATCGCGTGGGTAGATATATATCTCGTTATACGTAGGTGTACTTAATACGAATCGAAAATTAACCAGAAGATTTTCTAAATATAGAATTGCACCTTACCAGTCGCTTTTAATAATAAAACTTGTTATCAACTTATTCGTTCTATGCTATCTCTGTTCTATAGATCAATTACAAAATACGAAATACTCGAATACTTTTTTACTAATTTATTTAATTTCATATTTATATTATATTTCAACGCATGATCTCTGTCTCTACATGGAAAAACAGAAAAAAAAGATTTGCCGGTAATTCTTCACAAATAGGTCGCGTCTCATTCGACCTGGCTACACGAATAAGCGAATTTAGGCAGATCGCTTTCCTTTAACCGTATACGTGGCATCGTTACAGCAGCCATTAGGCGGGCATAATATTCGCTAGCTACTGCACACCGCCCATAAATTTTGTCCACGTACGTGAATGTATCCTAGGCTTGTCTGCTCTCCGTGAACGGATACCAAGAACGACCAGAGAACGTTTGTGAACGTCAGCGGATTTACGAATGTCTATTCAAACGAACAGTGTATGATCTTGCAGTGATCCTCGATAATTGCAATTTGCTCATATATCCCGTAAGCCCTTGCATTTTTATCGATTAATTTCGCGTATTTTATTCGACGCTACAAAAGCCACTTGAATCGATAATCACCAATTAACGAGTTGGTGTAAGATCACAATATTTTTACCAATCCTACCGTCTCGATGCAATAAATACGTTCACATAATATGGGTAAGAGAACGGCTGCTCTGAATTATTATACTTTATTCAAAGCGGATATCTCAATCGGTTGCCAAAATATGCGGTTTCAAAATGGAACGTTCGAACTGCACGCGAGTGGTAAATAGCGGTCGAAATTCCTGGAGATACGGTGACCTACATTTTTTTCTTGGTAATGCGTACACCAGACAGTAGTAAGAAAGCGTTGAGTCAGCATCTATCACTGGCCATTGTGCAGATGTTCAGCCTATCGTAGATCAGTAACAAGATACGAGAGAGTGAGAGATCCGAGCATGCATGTAAGAGAACGACAGTGAATTATCCAAAATCATGTTTCGTTTAAAACGATATCTGTGTTATCGATATAATGAAAATAAAATCGATGAAATCTTATCGATATAAACAACAAGTGATCTTGAGAGGGGAGAATTCTCGCTTCTAGTTATGTTAGTCACGTTGAACGAATCGGAATACTTAGGTCTCAAATTACAATTGCTTGAAGTTTTGGAAATTTTGGCATCGATCTATTTCGTATTGTACATTTTTTGTAATTTAATTTGTGTCGGAAATATAATTTGTATTGATTTTGCGAAATACTGTTGGTATCACTGGTAATGATGATACTAATAATATTGTTTAAGGAGAATTGGGGAGATTGGATATTCAACACAAGTTTCGAAAATTATGTTGTAGTTTATTAATGTATTGGCGTGTTTAATATCGAATTAATTTGAATCGAAATATGCATGTTTGATGAAGATGCGCATTAAAAATTAATTAGTTTGCATATTTAGCATTACATATTTAGTTAGAGCAGAAATTATTACATGCAACTTTACGTTTGCAATTTCCCAACTTTTGTAGTTAAAGGAAATATTAATTAACGATCATTAGTGGAACTAATTATACCATAAGGGTAAATAATGAATAATTTATCGAATAGAATTAAATGAGATAAATTTCTCAACTTCAATAATATTCGTGCGAAATACTTTATCTCAATATTTATACACACTTTAAGACAAATTTATATTTCTTACTTTAAATTGTATATTCCGTATTCTTATTCTATCAAAAACAACAATCATATTCTAGCTTCTTTTGCCCTAATTTTGCACACAATATATATATTATATTATTACACATCGAGTAAGCACGTTAAGAGAAAGTTCTTTCTCGTATTTCAGGTGAGTGGAACAACTTGCTTGACAAACCAATGAATTCTGATTGCGGCTGGCCCAAGTTCTACGAAAGTAAGTAGGATAAAAGCATGACCACGAGAGTTCTTCGGATACTCTTTGGACAAGCAATGTCACGAGCATTACATTTTAGCTAACTAGTTTCAGGCAGAAAGTTTCCGAGGAAGTAATTCTATCAAGGATAGACAAGCAAGGAAACTCGTGTGCACTTTTCCAATAGCGTTTAAACTACTTGCCCCTTTGTATTCTTTAATTCTCGTTTGCAGCCTTATGTCGGTTTTTAACGATAAAGATTATCCAATAAAATTTCATAACGTCATATAATTTTCCTTTTCGTCGTTAGCAATATTAATCGAAACTTACTCTTGGCGAAAGTTAGACAACTTTTAAATTAAAATTAAAAAAAATAAATTAAATTAAATTAAAATATGTTGCGAATATGTTGGGAAGCTTATAGTAGTTTGTCGTTATTTTTTCTTATAAATGTCGACTATAAGACTATTGTTTTCCTGTTGTGTATTTGTGTTTTATTCATGTAACATTCTTTTAAACTATTAATGTGTAGATTTCAAGATCTCAAGATTTCAAGAGATTGCTATGAATATTGGAATTTTTTCCTCATAATCAAACAACATTCCGTTTATAGAGAGTTAATTGGCCCAGGCTAGAACAAAGTAGTCTGAAACTACTTTGATATGGAGATAGAGTTCATTTGCTTCTCTTAAAAGGATCGGGCTCGCACCTAAAGCTTCTGTTATTATTTTTAAAACAGAGCTGTATTCATTTGCTAATTTATTATAATGTAGGTCGAACGATAGATTCAGATATATGTGATCCAATTACTATTTTTAGTGTGTTTAGACGTGAATTATATCAATTTTTAAGTTAATCGATTAAAATTTATTCTCTCGTGACATTCTAATATATTTTTTATATCATTATAATATATATTAAGATATAAACATAATTACCGAATAATTTTTGGTTCGTTGGATGATCTAACGAAGTTAAACTTTCGCGAAAATTGCGCTTGGAACTTAATTTGGCGTGGCCGTACGATACTTGGCGTAAATCAGGCTGATTTATGTTCCGAAATAATGGGAGCTAAAGAAAATGAAACACGATGGTGAGACGATGGTTAATAAGGTAAAGATAATAGGTCGCTTCATTTAATTATACTTTCCATTAAAACAACATCTTCTACCCTTGTAATGTTGCAATCTGAACCGGACATAACGAAGACCAACGAATACTAATTAGTCAAAACAACGCATACTTATACATGTTCGTACTACTTTGAGAATCTATCGAACGTTTTAAAATGCTTTCCCTTTTCAAATTACAATATGAAATAAATTGAAACTACCTCGAATTCTTTCTCTCGATCTTTAAATACATATAAATCCACGTTAGCAGAACTTTTCGGGAGTAGTTCCTATATGAAACGTATTATACTTTGTGCTTGTAACTTGAATGTAATATAGTATTATGAAAAGATATGTCGAAATTACAAACGAGTGTTTCATTACGAGCGGTCTCGAAAACGCGGGAAAAGGTTGCTTCGCTGCGTTTATGAATTTCATGTCGCGATACAACAATAATCACGAATTCAACAGCGTTCCCTGCGAGCAAAGAAAACCGAGGTCACGTTTGTCCGCCCTTTGTACACCCCCATAAAGCATTGTCACTGGTAAGACCAGAATCCCTTCTGAGGCGAATGCCGTTGACAAGGACATATTTGTATTATTGCTCGGCTGAGGAAAGCGGTGTCCCAGCGTCCACGAATTTTCGATGTGTTCTGTTTCACGGTACAAAGAGACTTCCGGTGATCAATGGCTGAAAGGTGTTTCCAAGAATGGGACAAAGAAGCGAGTTTCTACGATAGGTTCCACCTAAGATACGTACAAATGAATTCCGCTCAATTATCAAACATCTTTTAATCTTTTGCCTTACCTGGTACAGAATCTTAGTATTGAAGATCGCTCTACAATACAAAATGATACCATGTACACCTATTCTTCTAGATCATATACATTTTTTAAGGCGGGAAAATATGTTTTACGCAGTTTTAGTCGTGATATAATTGAAAGAAACGTTGTATTTAGTTTACCTAATATGACTGCAAAGAGATAATATATTTTGACGAGGTTGGTGAAATATGATGACTCCAGGAATTAGTTTATAAAGCGAAGTAGTTTACGAGCGAAGTAGTTTATTAGGATTTAGTTTATTGTGGATCAGAAGAATGTAAATAGACACGAAAAAGAAGAAAATGTGCGTGATTATTTAAAAATTTTTCCTGTATTTCGGCCAACCATTAAATTGAAACCCTTGTTCCTGTAGATTTTTTATTATTGATATCTTTGAAACAGAAGCAGTCATCTGGAAAGTTATAAACATTCCATTCTAATACTCGATCGTTATGGCATGGCGTGTTAACGTAATTGAATACAAAGTTCTACAAAAATTGATTCTATCTGACATTCCAACATTTAGCCATCCTTTATTGCCAAGAATACTCAAATTTTCCCATTATTTTCCGAAATTCTAACAAATTCCAATATAGAATAACATAAAACGCTAAGGCTATCAGCTTAATAGCTCCATTCACCCATCTAACAATGAACAGTTCCACGCCCTTTGATTTCTAAACAAGAGCTTCGATTTTTCCACTATTCTTCGGATACATTCGCACATCGACTCTGTACACGTCGCAGGGAGAAGATTAATCTTTCCAAGGGAAAAAGTGCCGAAGCGGTAACAGCGTTCTTCACTCCATAAAGCAACTCGTTCACGACACACAAAGAGAAAAACGAAGAGAGAAAGAGAATGGGTGAAGGAAAGAGACAAACGTCATTGAAAGTAATCGCGTCCAAGTCGTGTCAGAGTCGCATACTTCACCGCGCCACCGAAGCAGAGGTGCATTTGCATAAAAGCGAAGAAACAAGCCAAACACAATTCAACTGTTTCGCCGCACACCAGGGGGAATCAGAGATCAGTCACGGTTCAAAAATATGAGGGTTGCATTTTAGCACGATCTTCGTTGCTGTTGCGACCGAATCATAGCGAGATTTTCAATTACCGCGAATTTTTCAATTACCATCGTTTCCGTTAACGTTCTAAAATCGAGAAAATTAAATACTAAGCGAATTAAGATTGGTAACCAACGACATGACGAACTACGTCCTCTTCTAAATTATAAATAACGGCCGATATAGAATTACGCCACGTTTGGGAGCCAAAAGATGGATTTAATAGCTAAGCGCCTAATGCTGACTACTCCCGTTTTTCAATTGCAATTGGCATTTACACAATGTTGCATCTATGAAAGATTTTCCAAATTCTAATCGAATTTTAACCGATGTAAAATTCTTAATAGCCCGGAAAATCTAGCGTTCAGTAAACAAATTGCGTGAGCGCTTTAGACGTCGAACAATGCGTCGCGTTTTCGTTTTTATCGTGGATTCAATGATAAAGAGGTGGCACGTTTAGAGAGGTAGTTTACAATCGACGTGATGAAAAACAGGGTTCGCGCGACTGCGCCAAGCTTAGAATTTTCCTCTTATTCATCACGTGGCTGCGCTTGTTAACCCCTTTACAAGCGACTGCTATTTCGCGGCGATCATTTCTGCAAACCGGTGTGTTTGTCAGAAAATAGGAGTGCGCAGAAGACCAAGGAAGTCGTTTCGAAACTGATGAAATTCTCTTTACAGCTTGTTGGCTTGCCCCTACCTCTCGCCAGATTTCTCTTTTCGTCGAGGCTTTGCGAATTTCAAGAAAGAGAACCGCGTACGATAATAATTAATATAACGTGATTTCAACTTGAAGCATTGAGCCGAGTAAGAAGTTCATTTGCGGTTTTTCGAAAGAGTGCCGAGAGTTGCTATTTTTTATATTTATATGGCACTTGTGCAAAGGCTCGAATCGCCATAGAAAAGTTTTAACGAAATCGTATCGTACCCTTTATATGAACGTAGTACCTCTTGCAACACCTGCAGCGCACCGCATTATCGCGTGTCCCATAAATCGTAGTACTCTTACGCGTCAGTGGACGCGATTTAATACGGCCAATTTTGCCAGTACAATGGAATGCTGGAATCGCGACGTGGCGGGCCTCCGAGTTTCGCACAGCAAGCCATTCAGATATGACTACTGTTTGGGCGGGAAAATCGCGCGTGATCCGGCGCTACATCGATCAAAATGCCAGCCAAGTGACTGGACACCTCAGTTGGACTTTAATTAAAGTCCGTTAACGAACGTATAGAGCGTAAGACGTCGCTAACTTCCGGTCTGTCCTCGGCTTCAAGGTGCTCTTAATTTCGACTCGGGAGTTGAAAGCTTGATGCTGGAAGTGTTATTGAAATTGGGAACAGCTCGTACTCTTAGCGACAGTTTGGAGTTGGATTGACCAAGTCCCAAGTTCGAACTCCGAACTACTTTGCTCGTATTTTATCTCGAACGTCGAACATTGAGCTATATTGCATACATTGAACTTAGATTTAATTTATGTAGATTTGTACAATGGAGATAAGTTAGATGGACTCTGTCCATTTCCTGGGGTAGATATTAATTGAAAGGTACACGCGACTTCTCGTTTTTGCGCGTTAGGCAATAATCCATGGAGATTCGTTAACCATGTCGAAATCGTTCTAAGGCCAATTTCAATGTGTTTGCTACATGGAATTTTCGCTACAGAACGGCTAGACGGATGGTTTCCAGTTTCATCATTATTTTTCGCCATCGAGTGCATACCTTTCTCTCGTGAAAACAGTGAAATCTATTCGTTGGTTTTTCTGGGAAACCGGAACGAGGCAAGCTCATCGTTATTCCCAGACGCTTGGACCGGCTCGGTGGATTTGGCCGCGTACAGGATGAAAAGGAAACAAGCTGCACAGGACAGGAAACGCGATCGAGCCAGGATTGCGGAGGGCAAAATCGAATTCGTTGTGTGCGAAGTAAGCGCTTTAGGAAGTGGCGGTCGGTGTACTCGGCTGGGTCGGACATGCACTCGATGTCGGTGCATCTATTGCAGCCCTGTTCAAGCGCGACGAACGTACGAACGTCCGTGTCAAAACGACGCCCCTTGCCCGCTTGGAATGGTCAAGTGTGTGCTTACACCGGGTCACCAGGGAATTATCGATAATTATTGGTAATGCCGGTGATGAGACGTCCGTCGCAGATGGCATCGAATGCTTTCAAATCGAAGCTTCTTTAGTTTCCTAGATAGCCACGACTGGTGTTAGCGACAGCATGTTTTTCTGATGATAATAGTTTGGTGCCAATATAATGAAAATATAATATGGAATTTATTTAGACATTAAGTTAAGAATATGAAATATACAAGTATTCGAACACTTGTAGATATCTTTTATATATAGATTTTTCAAATACTTTCGTGAATCAGTATAGAAAGGTAGAATACTGTTTCATTTTCGCAGCAAATAATAAAACAGCACGATCCATTAACGTAAGCATTAAACAATTATTTAAAGAAATTACGATATTTCGCCCTGTTATCTTATCTAATGTCGTAAATTATTCTACGCTGTTCGAATATTGTCCTTCCGAAAACGCTAGGGCAAAAGATAACACGGGTATCTAGTTGGACGAATCAAAACAGAGCCAAGTGTTCATCTCTTGTCACACAATAGATGTGAAAGTTCAAGCCACTTTGTCGTACAAATAACGGGAGGGAACACAGTTTCTAACAAAGTATGAAATTTAAAACTATTAAAATAGAGCATTCGTGACTGTAAATGACTAAAACTGAATAAATCTCAGGCGAAGAATTATACGATAGAGCGATATTAAAGTAAATTACGATAATGAGCGACTACGATTAACGCACAGTCTGTAAAATTATCCTTAAACCAAAATTTCCTGAAACGGACGTTATACGACAGAGAAGAAATGAATCTCAATCATGCAAATTTAAAAAAAGACGTAATACGGTGATGATAAATATTGATATTAATCAATGGTCTAATATATAATTAAAATTGAATACACAGTATCGAGGTTTGCCTCGCTACCTTCTCCAGGTCATAAATAAGCCAATGACTTTAATAACTTAATTAAATGTTCATAAGCGTCGAGCGTGTCAAATATGTTCGTGAGATTATTCCCTTCGGGAATACGTGGTTTTTATCTATTTGTGCAGTGGACACCAGTCATTATCCTAAAAGACGCAGCACAGGTGCCACTATCCGCCTCATTCGTCATTCTCCGTTTTAATGGCTTGTCCTATACTTTGCCCATTTGCATAATACCGGCCGCGGGGCTTTTTTTCACGCCGGACTGCTCGTGAAAAATTGCGAATCTGCTTAATGCAGCGGTCTAGTCTGCCTGCTGATAAAGATTGCCTCGTGTAAACTACAAACATGCAGAGATAGTAGAATAAAATATAATGCTTCGTAACTTGTCCTCTCGGATCTCTTCTTTTCTTAGCAAGTTCGAAACCGGGTTTCAAATCCAGTTGGTACATAGTTTCGCGATATACGATACCACATGTGGAATACAAAACGCAAATTGCCCTGTATCGACGAGATAAAGCTGAAACTCGGCACTATTTGCGATCGCAAACTAAACGTCATAGAACATCGAATATACCTA
The DNA here is from genome assembly GCF_041682495.2 of Bombus fervidus. Taxonomy (NCBI): domain Eukaryota; kingdom Metazoa; phylum Arthropoda; class Insecta; order Hymenoptera; family Apidae; genus Bombus; species Bombus fervidus. The sequence continues at coordinate 860,916 of NC_091528.1, read as the reverse complement.
TAACAACCGAACAACGCAAAAGCGGCAATCGAAGTCGGACAACATTCGATTCTGTCATGCGAGCTCGATCGGATTAGTAGAGAATCGACCTCAAAAAGGCTTTAATCATTCAACGACAAATTAAATGGTGCACTAGAATATCTCACCGTGAAAGGAACAATCACAATACTTATCCTGCGACGTTATCGTTAATCAGTTTAGTTAACTGTTTCCAGGTAAATCAATGACGTCTGATAAATAATGAGACTATCTAATATCGGGCAGCGAGTAGGCGATGTCGTGCCACACCGTGGCGTTGTATCAACTTCTGTGATTAAATGGTAAATTGATCATCGTAATCCGCGACTATTCGGTCCAGTAAGCGAGCAATGTACTCGATATCGATTGCATTAATGTCGCGGTGGTGTTTCGCGATTACAGTTGCCTGGGTTTCAGTATGGGCTCGGCTCGGCCGTATCCACCTATATCACCTGCAAACTCGGTCAAACTCGTTTGCATCAAAGGATTCGTTCGATTTGCTGGATAGAAAGCATGGAAATCTCGAGCCTTGATGAAAATTATTGTCGAGTTGCCTCGATTGTATCTCGTACTGTGGCTCGATATTGCGTTCTATTCATTTCGTTGTATAGAAAAGTTAATGAAACTCCCACGACCGGTTCCAGTTGTTTTACGGGCAGAGGTCTTTTCTGTTTTCCTATCTAGTTTCCAGTCCTATTTTGCTGCACAGCCTGTACTAGAGAAATTGTTGTCTGCTTGTTTTTATGTTACCTTCAAAGAGCGACTGGATTTGCAAAATCGAAGCGAGAAGTGGAATAAAATTGCAAATGGTTAACTCGAAAGAGCGTAAAAATTTCCCTTTTCCTTCAATTCGAATACTCCCGGACCTTTTGCGTACATTTTTCAAAATAACTTTGCTCTTGTTTATTTGAAATACCTTCTAGTTACAAAAAGATTGCGGTGATTAAGAAAAAGTCCGAAAATCCAGACGAAAAAAGTAATGCGAGAAATCGGTGAAAACGTTTAAAATATAAATCGTCGGCAAAACCAGGTGCTTCTCTATTTTTCTGATTTCCTTGCAGTGCAGTGGGACAGACAGGAAAACGTTAAGCAAAGGATCGACCCGCTTTACTTTCGGGATTACAGGATACAAAGAACGATACCCTTTGATTCGTTACTGTCACTTCTTCACTGTAATCTCCTCACTAGTAAGAACGAGGCTGCCCAAGCTGGATCAAAAACTCGGAAGAACGAATTCCTATCAACGATAAAAGGGAAATAATTGTGAAATGCTAAAGCGATAACGAATGAATGATTGCTAGTACGAACGATTGTAATTCCTTTCAGTTTTTACACAGTAATTTTCTATTTTCAATAATTCCTTTATATTGAAAACTTCACTTTCAAAAGATTCAGTTTCCTTTCCTTGTTTTCAGTTTGAATAATTCGTTCAAAATTTTTCTTAAATATATGGGGGAACAAGGTTGCCTGTGTTGTTTCTTTTTTCCCACGGTTCAAAACGAAAACATAAGATAGATATTAAATATGAAGCACGAACGCGCAATTATGATTATCGAACGTCGGTAACATAGCAGACGTGGATTATGTAAATCGCGATGTTACTTGACGATCTATCTCGATGCTGGACGTCGATCCAAACTCAATTACGACGCTTTCAAAGTGCGCATGATTTCGAGATGATGTTGCAGTTAGAATGTTCTGGATAATCTTCTAATATCATTTTACAAAGTATATTTTTCACATCTTTGCTACATCATTTACCAAAGAAGGAAATTTGTTTCAATCTTCAAAAAAAAGGTATCCTTCTTCTTGCGAAGATGCGCGTTCCTCGAGTCGTACTAATGCCGTCGAACGATCGAGAATTTTCACAACCCCGTAAACGGATCGAGGAATATTGCGGAAATACATAAGCCAAAATTGAATCCGATTAGCTTCGTTCCACAGACTTTCACGAGGCAGCGATTTTAACTTAAAGAAAGCGGACTAATGTTCAGGGGTAGAGAAATCGAAGATGATTTGAATTTTTAATGATGTGGAACCTGCATCAGAAGAAATTCAGCTTCAGAAATGAAGCTTAAATTAAGAAACGTGTAATTTAGATGACACGCAATTTAGGATTTCATCCCGAAGGACAAATTCCCCAATTTCAATGATTTTTAATATATTAGGTTGTTCGAAATGTTTCTTTCGTTTTATAAGGAAATAATAGACGCATAATGTTTTTTGTTTTATATTAGTTTATTGAATTATACACGAACATAATAATAGAAATGGAACGAAATGGACCATACCTAATTCAATAAAATAATATAAAACAGAAATTGTTGTTCATCTATTATCATCTTATGAAACGAAAGAAATTTTTCAGACAACCTAATATTACTATTGAACCTAATATATAACCTAATATTATTATTGAATACGATGAATAATCATTTGCCAAACATCCATTAGTTCACAGTGAAATTCAGATCAAAAGATCGAATCGTCGTTTCAGTCTTCTAAAATCTAAAACCTACTTTACCCAAAGAATTGTGCACCTTATAGCAAAATGGAACGTTGGACATTAAATTAGCAAAGTTTTCGGTTCTTTGGCTCGGAGTTGATCCTTTTGAAATGAAACTAAACTCGTTGCAATAAACGAAACAATAGGAGTTAGTTGCCCGGCGATCGGCGTCGCTTAAAGTCGCGTATCCATTGAAATCGAATATTCCGTGCGTTGGGGAAATCGGTGATTACTAGAAGCTCCGTTTCGAGAGAAAGGTTTGCGCGATGGGCATGATCGTGAATCCATCGTGGAATTTGGACTTATGCCAAACGCTTTGCGGACCTCGTATTTCAGATCTTTACTCCGTCTTCGGAGTTCCTTTTTTAATACGTGTAAAACGTTCTTATCCTGATTAATTGGATTGCTCGCGTAACATTTAAATGTAAAAGAACAGAGTTCCTCGAGTGGCCGAACACATACGCGGAAATTTGCGAAGGAGTGAGAATTATACTGTAGAAAAGGGTAAGAGAAAAGAAGAATTCCGGCGGAAACTTGACACGGATAAAACTTCCCCTTTGTTCGATGTTTCGTTTCTAACAAATGATCTTGATACGGTAGTTTTCTGTGTTTCTATGTTTCATTTTTGCGACTCACGATGTTCGACTAAAAATTCTTGGGTGAAATTGGTCGAAATTTTCGGATCGCAGCATCAACTTGCAAAGCGAATTTAAAGCCAACTCGGAGTCTCTTCAACTGTGTATTCTCGCCAACATTCGCGTAGCTTTTCATTACACACGACCACGTCTTTGTATGCAAGATACTACCTAGTATCCCGGAAGTTGGTCTCTGGACATGGTCGCCAGGAAATGTCTCCTTGCATTGCTGGCCGGAACTAGGCTTTGATTGTTAGACCTTCCTTCTCGAATTTATCACGCGATGATTTCGAAAATGTTTCGAAGCTTTGCTATAGTCTTTCTTACATATTCTTCTTTTCAACGAACTTTGAAAATAAATACTCTTCTCTCCGATGTCCTAAATAACTCTCGTTTTTTGGTCATTTCAATGAACTATTTGAAAAATTCAAGGAATATCATTGGAAGTCGGTTCTTTAATTTTACTTTGCATACAGTACACGTATAAAATTCTTACAATTATATGTATATACACAAACCTAATATTCTCGCTCTTAATCGTAATTATTTTATTAATAATAAAATTCCCTAACGCAGCGTCTATCGTTTGATCGAGGAGGAGTACAAATTATTTTCTCCCTACTCTTCTCCGAGCACGAGACTATTCCACGTTTACACGGAATGAAAGAAAGCGAAGGAAAATCGCAAGGAATTTAATTCAAATTCTTGGGGAACAAAACGTAACGCGATAAATATCTAGCCATGCAACGGTTGGCACGTTTCCACATCGGCCAAAATAAATTACACCGTACAAAAGAAATGTCATCCTAAATTACAAGGTTTATTAACGAGCAAACTGTTTAATGTATCTAAGCAAAATTGCCAAGTCAAAATGTACAGCGACTACCGAAATCTACGGTTATCGATAAAATTAGGTCTAAGACTGCGATCCATCCTCGATCATCGAGAACCGAATCGAGGAGGAACGTGTCATCAAGAAATTTGAAAATCGATCGTCACTCATCGAGTACTATCGTTTCGTATTTTTCCAGTCGGAAAAATACTAACAGCTACCACTAACGTAGAGTGCTACCGCTCCGATGCGGCAGTCACTTCGTTTGCCCGAACTCCGAAATTCGTGGATAAACTCTGGCCTTTCTACGAGCGTACGTTTCCAGGTAATCTCTGCCTACGATTCTCTCCTTCTGTAATTGTGGCGGGGTAGTACCAAGGATATCCGAGTATAATTCTTCGGTAGTTTTTACCGACGGGGGGCTGCAAGGATCCGGTACTTCCGCTTTTCTCACTTTCGCCATTTCTTCCTTCGATTCCTCCGTTCTTATATCCCCTTTCTCTTCTTTGTCTGATTCTTCTGGTTTATCTCCCGTAGATTTCTTTGCCACTCTTATTTTTCTGGGACGTCGTTTCCTAATTTTGAGAAAAAAGAAGTCGAAATTTTACAAATTTTGATAAACATCTTTTTGCGAACAAGTTGGCGTATCACTTATAATTCGGAATTGTTGTTTTACATGTAAAGTCGATGCAAATCTGTTACGCGGAAAGATTAATTTCCCCTTGACTTCGAGAAAAATGTAAGAAAAGTGTAAATCAGTATTTTTCTACGGATCCTGCAATTTCAAAACTCGTTCGTAAAAAGCACAAGAGAAAACAGGAAAGAAACTTCGATTAACTTTTTCCCGAGATCGATGTTTCCGACCTTTCCTGAAAAAAGAATGAATAAAAGTTTCTCTTAAATCAACAATTCAAATAGCACGCTATGCATAACAAAAAGAGCCAATCTTTACACGTATCACGCAAAATTTGTGTGTTGATGAGTCATTTGTAATTGATGCACGAATCAGATCAAAATCTCTTCTTTTTACGTTCTAATATCATGGTAGAACATTGATTGCCCAAGAAAAAATTGGAAATTTTGATAATCGCGTGACATCGGACACGAAAACCTCGGTTTTAGTGAAAGTAACTTGCTTATTAAAAGTATCAACGGTACACTGGACAATAGCATCTTACCTGGCTTTCACGGACAATCGGATAGTGGGCCTCTTCCACATTTCTCTAGCTACTTGAATCTCTGCCTTGGCCTTCAAGACATCCTCCCAGAGCTGCGTAGGCGGAGCCCGCATTTCCCTAAGCACATCGCCTTTCATCCTACGGCGTCTCCGCCCATTCGTCGAGGATCTAATAGAAACGGTAGAATCCTTGTCCAAAGTCGATTTTTTCTTTTCTTTCGGCCTCTCTTTCCTTCTCCCTGCCATGCTAGGTCTCCAGCAACAGACTTTCGGTTTGCAAATCTCCCCTTCGCAAGGCCGTGGCAGCACGAAGAGTCGCTTGCGCTTTTTCCTCTTCTTTGTCTTCTTGTCTATCTTTAAACTGAGATCAGGTAATACGTCCTCCCTCATCGATTGTATCGAACGTTGTACCGATAGTTCAAATAGGGATATCGGTTTTTTCCAGGTTAGTCTTTCCGCTTTTTGAATTTCAATGGGCTCCTTTGGCACAATCTTTTTTGCAGTCTTCTTCGCTTCGACGGCGATAGAACCGCGACCGCGACCGACCGAAGCTGATCGCGAGGGTTTTCGCTTTTTTTCGGCTTTCTTCGTTGTGGCAAATATATGTACAACAGGGATTATGTCTGGGTTGGTCTCAAGCGCGTAAGCTTCTACACCCTAACAAACAAATAACGTTTAGATCAATGTTCGATGAAGAATAGTCGACCCACTCTTTTGGTGTTTTCTAATCTTATATGCTAGATTCAAAAGCAAAACGACGTTGATTCCTATTTCTAGCTTTCATCTAAATCAAGTTTCGACGCAAGGCATTCATTCTTCGCTTGAATGGAGTAAAAATTTCATTTTTACATATTTTTGGAAGCGTTTCGTTTCGACATCGTTACGCTTATCAATGCGGGTCTCATTTTCCTAAAAGGTTTTCATTACTACATCGTTCCGACATGATAAATTTAATCCCCTTGCTTTTAAACGGTAGGAATCTGATTATTTTAGTAGGAGTTTAACCCGGAAGTTTAGCGCTGATAAATTTGTCACTCGACGAAAGTTTATTTTCCCATTTCGAAATCTTTCTGAATTGTCGCGCACGAGTTATGTTCGATAGTTTTTAACTTTTAAAATAGATTTGGGTCACAGTTCGCGGATAATTTTCCGCTAAAACCATAATTCGAGTAAGATCGACCAATTTCGTCTCTACTCGTTTATCACGCTATTTAGAAATCTCGTTATATTAAGACAATAAAAATCCGAACGTCAACATTCTAAAATTTATAGAAAGTTGAGACGGACAACGAAATATTGAATCCATTGCATTACTTGTTGTACAGCGTCAAAGTATCTCCTCTCGGCCTCCGAAATCTGCAAACCATTGTCTCGAATCTTTTTCTTTTCCTTATATACAGTTCTCTCTCGATTCCTGTTCGTTTTAGATTTCGGCTCCCTGTCTTTCGCCTTCAACGATATTTTCTTTGGCCCCTTAAATTTGTCCTTGATTTTAACGCTTGCATTATAATCCTCAGCCGCTATCTTCTGCGTCAATTTGATTTCCTTTAATCGTGAATCCACTGCCTTCGTAATTTTCGAGCATTTGTCGAAGCACTGGTAAAAAGACCGTTTTTTCTCAAACTGACAAAAATGTTTATGACATAAAAAAAATTACGCATGTTATTAAACTACCGCATAGAAAATAAAAAGAAAAAGAGAACTTCATCGTTAATCGCAAGTGCAACAGATATTTGGAGATACAATTTGAAAGTTTAAGAGTGAATCTTGTGTTTATTTCGCGTGATTCGGAAGAATCACGTCATTGATAAGACGCATTTGCCTGAATAATGATAAAAAGAACAGGCTGTACGTTTACCTCTGAAAGGACACCTCTGTCCTTTTTGTCGAACGACTGAAAGAAATCCGTTGGTTCAACCAGGAATACCTTGCCGACGTAGTTGCCAATCGCCAAAAGAGCATTTTCTTCGCACGGCGCGAGAGAAGTTAGCTTTTCATCGCATAACTGCAGCGTGAAAACTGGTTCTCGAAGAGTTTGAAGAATGTCCCAGACTAACAATTGTCCAGAGGCGGTCGTCACGTAAAAAACAGAGTGCCTTGTCTTGTTCCAGCAGCCACCCGTTGGGTATTCTCGTAAAAATCTATTAGTGGAACAATTACATAAGTCGAACATGAATAGTAAAATTTACGAAATAAGAATTTTATCGCATCTTTTAAAAGGATCTTGCATCATTGTCCCAATATAGTGTCGTTTGAAAGAACATTTAGCTCGTACAGTGAATTTCCAAATTCGCTGTCTCCGTTATCAGGATTCGAAGAATTAAGTAGAAAATTCCACGATTAAATACGACAACGAATGTTCTCTTTATGTACTGGCAAAAATAGAACAGGTGAAATTAATAACACGCGAAAACTAACATACGGAGTGGAAAGCAGACAATCTTCTCTGGTGTCTTCTGCCCAGATTCGAGCTCTCCAATCTCCGACGGTCATAAATATCGATGGATTGAAGACATTTCGATCGACAGACTTGACCGCACCAAAATGGCTTGTGAACCTAATCGCCATTTTCTCTGCATTCGATCTCGCTTTTCTCGATCCGGTTAAAATAACGCCGTTCTCCAAACCAAACATAAATTTCGCGCCCACCATCGGGCCGAAATTCAGGCATGAAACACCGATCGCGTGGTCCATGTTTGGCTCGTTTGGATTCTCGAAATCGATCATGAGAATTTCGGTTGGTTGTTGGAGATGTCGTGTGTCCCACCACATCGCACAACCGTCGGTCGACGTGGAGAAAAATTCCGTGTTGCTTTTCGATGGTAACCACTTCACCGCGTTCGCGAATTCCCTGAAAAATTCGTCGTTATAGTATTTAGAGATTAAATGAATTTCTATTTAAATCTCGTTTTCTTAGACGCATTAAAACCGTGTTGAACTAGCTAAGGTACCGAAGCTATCGTATCTGCGAACATTCTCTATATTGCTCGGTATAAAGACAGAAGCGAAACTCAATAAAGGGGACCTTCGCACTAGAAACACATTCGACACAAAGCAAAATGAAACCTACGAAAAACATCCTGCGGACTCGCGTTACGGTGGTTTACGGATAAACAATGGAGACATAGAAATTCCTCGATATTAAGACTCGGAGTAAAGCGTTCTCTCGGGTAAACATTCACCGACGAACGAACACCAAAAGTCCAGGAGAAGCCTTCGGAATTTTGTTCGATGAAACAAAGTCTGACGTATCACGAGATGAAACGCGTTCTCTTTTCGTCGCTTACCTGTGACTGTATTGCAAATTAGAGTACTGTACAGGCGTATTCCCGGTCCTGATATCCCAATTACAGACTTGGCCCGTCATAAGACCGCTGGCAAGGACGGAAGGATCTCGGGGATTAAATTCACAACACACGCACGGTGTAGGAGGCTGCAGGCCCATGTAAGGTTCGTTCGGATTGTCTGTTCGTAGAATGACAGAAGCGTTTCATAATCCGGATTATGCGAAAGAAAAAAAAGAAGGCTGCTATCTCGAGTGATTTTCATCAATTCTTTTGAGTTGCATCATGACGAATCTTTGCGTGCCGCGTCGACCGAGCTAGTTGGATTTAAGCGTCGGAGCGTGATTTTCATACACGTTACGCTCTTTCATCGATATATGCGGAGGGATACGATATTTGTGAATGGAACATATATGTTATTTCGTGTTTTTTTTTCAACTCGCGTCTTTTTACTATTGCAAACAATTTTATCGAGATTATACGAATACAATGATGTAATTAATCCCTAGTTACGATATAGCGCGATACAAAGAGACCGATACCCAACGGTAGATTATGTGTCGAAGCTATGGTCTCGCAGTTAAAAACCGGCGGATAGGCAAGAATCTGAGCGGTTGAAATCCGGGAGAGCTCGTATCTCGTCACGGTTCCTCCCTCCCTATCGTGAGTGTCTACAATCTACACGACCTACGCTAAGGGATGCAAAGCGATGCAAATGCCCCACGATCTTCCTAATGCGGCGAAAATGGTGCCGGTGGGCTAAGATAGGAAAGCGTAGTGAAGCTTTTCTTCTACCTACCGACCTGCCAGATGTACAGCTTTTTACTGTAATCTGGCACCCTCCCAAAGTCCAAGAAGCAGTAAGATACCACTATCCTGCTGCCAGAATCCGGAGACCAGGAGATATTGGTCACCGGTCTCTTCGACGTCTCTGGATCATTGTACAAGTTCACGGTTCTGAAAAGCGATTTCCAGAAAATGATCGTTCCAAATATTACACCATCTTTGCATTTCTGGCACGACAACGATCGTGTCGAATGACAAACCGTGTCAGATAAGCCTGCATCCCCCAAAAACTAAAGATCGAGATCATCACCGACTAGGGATCGATTTAAGGGGATGATCTATTACAATGATACGTTAATCAAGTTTATAAGGAATATAAATTTGTTCGTAGGTTGGTCCATGTTATTAAACTTCCGAGATTTTGTCTAAGCTGTTGCGAATATCGTGCGGTCCAGCAGTAAACTTAAAATTAAAAGTTAAGAAGAAGTAATTTTATAAAAGTGTGTTTAGGATTGACAATGGTTGTGTCATTAATTCTCCTTGAATTTTATACTGGTAAACATAGTTTTAAAAATGTACTTTAGTTGTAACTTTACAACAAACTTTAGTTGCAGAATTATAATACGTATAATAAAAATATGGAAGATTAATTTCTGGTTCTTTAAGAAAGTTAATAAGTTGCTTTCGAAAGAATTTTAGAAAGATTTTTGATTAGTACAAAGGAAATTGATCGACAAAGAGTTATTGATTACGTGAGAGACACCAAGTCGTGTGATATGTGGAAGGAGCTGAAGCTAAATCGGATTTAATTTTAACGTCACTCACCTAAAGCCAAAAGGCTGTACCAAAGGTGTTGGTATCATATCATCGAAGTAGTACTCGTGAATGTTCACCGTACCATTCTGAAGAACATAGTGCTCCATCGTCTGCAAGAAAATTTAATTTAACCTTCCTCTTAATTACCAATACAGTTGTAAAAGTTGTACGATTCTACGATTCTAATAAGAATCGATGACTTAGGACAATTAATGTGAAAATCTTATCGCCTTTCGGAGAATGAAATCACTTCAGCGACTAACAAATAAACGAGTTTCAAGAGCAAAACAGCAACAAATAAATAAGATGAAATTGAAAGATTTGTTTTTATTTTCACTTTCGTAAGTATAGAAGTTCCTGCTAATTGGCTGATAACCCACCGATTTTCTAGTGTGCTCAGTGAACTAATAATTTACCTCAAACAAGTAACGTAGCTTCGGTGCCCAATTGTCATCCTTTTCGATCCTTCGTCGAAACCTCATGGTGGTTTCCTCGTCTCGCGGATTGATATCCTTCGGCCATCCGCCCTCGAAGTGAAACATTCCGCTCTTTTTCATCGTTTTACTGTCCGTTTGAACCTACATTTCGACGAAAGCTATGCCAGAGAAGAAAATCTAGAAAATCTAGAAAATCTAAGGCAAATCGAGAGATACTTTCGACCCAAACAACCAACCAACGAATAATTTATCTGGCATCTTCATGATTTTTCACGAATGTATCGTGCAAACGTAGCGATTTCACGGGAAAATCGTTTCAACACTCTAATTGATATTACTCGCGTATTCTAGTATTCCATGCTTGTTAATAGGTAAATTATCAACCGTACACTTGTGCGGATTAATCAGTATGCATAATACGATGCTCGACACGATCGAATAACGATTACCCTTGTGCTACTCCGCACCGATTATAAACACATGAAACTTTTTCAAAGGAACGTTATCGTGATTAGTCAGCTTTGGAGAAACATATTTGAATTTGAAAAACGCACAGAAGGAGAACGACTGATTGCGAGTTGAAATTTTTCGCCTGTGATTGGATCGATGTAACGTCTATTGATAAAACTGCGTCCTGCTTGTCTATACGTGTTATTGGAGATGTCGGGAAAACTATAGTCTCAAATAAAATTGCATGCTTGATGCCTTAAGTAACAAAGTTTTCGGTGGATTTGTGCGCCTTCGTTGAGTCGTTTCAATCTGACTGAATGCTTTCAACAAGTTGATACCGTTTTTGTTATCGTAACAGGAAACGAGCATAGACTTTTTGGGATAAATATAAATTTCCTTGTAACTTTCCAAGTAACAAACAAAATTGATTCTTCAGTTTTCGCGCTTCCTTGGATTTCCCTTGTTCCTTCGGACATTTTACGCTTGCTTTGGTTCTTTTGTGAAATAAAGAATATAAAGATATCTAACCCGGTAAAATGCGGACACAAAACATATCCGATCTACGGATTCAATTGCCTGTTTTGCAGAGGCGAAACGTTCGCGAGATTTTCGCGTTACATTGTCAAGCTTTACCTCAACTTCGTTCTTAAGCTCTGTAAAAACGAAATTGAATAAATTACCCGGGATACTGACGGACATAATAACACGTATCGAGCTCACACTTCGGATTTACCGTGGTATAATTCGTTAAAATATTTTTATTCTCATGGTTCAAGATATCGATTTCTGTTTACCTTGCTCTCTCTTATACACAGAAGTATTTCATTCCCTTTTGGGCTATTCCTTGTAAAACACCTTATACAACTTCACCTATTCATTGCCAAAAATTTCATTTTTCAATATTGGCACAGAAACTATTGGCAAATTCAATCGTGAAAAACAAACAGATTCCACCCCTAGCACTGATTTTGATTTTTCACCGAATTTTCGGAACACTAAGCAAAATGTCAGGCGTCGTTTAAGTTGTTAATAAAACGGTTGAAGCGAGGCTCGTTAATCATCTCATGCAAGGTAAGAACTAATGAGATCATGGCTCAGGTTACATCGCTCGTCGCGTTACCATTTTCCAAAAGAAAAAGGAAATCCTATATCGAGATCAATAACAAAGGTATAGGTCTCGCGTGTGTGACGTCGATTCAGCTCGATGCACACGTAGATGCAAATACGCTGAATGCATCAAACCAAAGTCAGTTCGACCAGCACCGTAATCTCTTTAATGACGTCGACCTAACCTCGTGCAATGCCAATTGCTTCGAGTGCTGCACCTCGACGTGACAGTGACTCCTCTTGATATAGTCGTTCATATCGGTGGGGTTTGGATGGATAATGGTATCCATTTGCGGCCCACGCACATCGAATATGCAATGCTTTCCGAACTGGGTGCGCGTTTTCACGTACACCCGTTTGATCTCCATTCCCACAGGATGATCAAATCTGCGTAAATTAAAATTTTACGATACGATTTCACAACATTTGCTCTTAAAATTGTTTCAGTTTCAATTACATATGTAAGATACTATGAGAAAAGTTGTTATATACATATATATAATAACGTTATATAACGTTATATAATAATAATGTTATATATATATATATATATAATCTTTATTAATACAGATGATGATGATGATGATGATGAACGGGGATCATTTAGTGTACATAAATGTAAAGGCAGAATCTTTACGTTTCTTCGAAGCGGTAAACAATATCGGCGTAATAGGCTCAGAAATTATATGTTCGAGATTATTTAATTGTTTCAAAATAACGTTACTTAAATAATGAGTTTTCAAACATTTCATTAGATTCTCAAGCTTGTATTAACTTAACAAAAAAAGGCAGCATTCTGTGACGCATCTAACCTGATTTAACGGAAGAAACGCAGCCTTCGGAAAACTCATACGTCGAGAAGAGCTCCGTAACCTTTTTCTCTGTTGGCGAAAGAGCGCGTCAGAGTGGCAAAAAGCGACGCGATAATTCGCGGGTCTATAACGGCGCTCGCTACGCCGACTGGGTTCACCGTCGAAAGAGAAGAGCGGCAGCAAGTGCTGAAAGATTCATGAATTCACCAAGCGAATAAAGTTCCAGGCGGAACGATATTTGCCTTGTTTCGACAAACACCCGAGAATTCGACTGAGAAGATTCACGCGTGCAAACGCCCCCGAACGGCGTTCTCTCTCTTTCTCGCGCCAAGGATCCTCTTTACGTGTGAATCGAGCATAAACAGAACTTAGCGAGGTCTCGGGGACGAGGCAACAGTCCGATCAAACTTATCTCACGGGGATCAAACGCGTGGCTTTGACGTCGCTTTATGCTCGAATATATCGCCACAATCTTGTGGACCTTCGAGTTGATCGTTTAACCGCTCATGTACCATCTCGACTCTGATCTGAAGTGTGTTCAGACAATTTATCGGAGAAACTTCGTTCCGAGGTTAAATATCGGTGGATAACTCTAAAAGCGTGCAATTACAATTTGAAAATTGTCTAATTTTGAAGAATTTTACGAACACTTCTCTTTCAGGAATTAATGCTGGATCGTAACGATTCTACTTTTTGTCGATTTGGAATGGTAAAGACAGTTGGCGAATTTCAATGCAGCATGGTAATTAAGACGTTTTTTACCTCAATTATCCTTCGACGTACGGATGATAACGTTGAAGTAGGGGCCGTCAATTTTATACCTTATAATTCTGAAATTAAATCACACTACTTATATTCGTTTCAAGTTGCGAACCACAGATTTATTAAATACAAATTAAAGTTTCAGATCATATACACATTCAGATAGAATAACGGTTCCATCTATCGAAAAAAACGAAACGTTGCGTTGGAGCAATGAAAACGAAAGCTCGATACGATTCGTGAACCCTGTTTGTTTTTGTCAATAATTTTTCCGGCCGAGTCATAAAACCATTGATTCTTCTACTCAGCAATCTGTAAAACTGACCCGATCGATGAGAAAAGGGAGGACCGCCGACAGAAGATTGCAATCAAGGCTCCTCGATTCTTTGCTAATACTTACTTCATCAAGAACCGCTGATGCAATCATTCTGTCTTAACGAATCGATCGTTTCAGATTATTGAGCTTCGTTGCTTGCACGTGTTCCTTGCATTCGCATCACGCTTTCCACGATAAAAGATTTTCCTCTCAAACTTAACGCTCGAATATGTCGCTGAAGGAAGAAATTGTCGAAAATTGTATTTTACTCGTTAACTTTCTAGTCTCTCGTTTCGGATAAACAATTTTATCCATGAAATTAATAATATTCTTAATTATGGCTTTTGAGTGCCATTTTTTTTACTATCCTGTCGATCTTTTTAAAATCTGTCACTATTAAAGATTAAATACTAATTAAGGAAATGGACAGTTTAAAGGCAATGTGATCTTGTAAATAATACTTCGTTAAGTATCGATAATTTCAAAAACGACGTAATATAAAATTACGCAAGAGCTTTGCCCATTTATCGGTCGCTGACCGTCTATAATTAGGGAAATTACCGTACAATTCACTATCGTCAATTAATGTATAATAATTTCTGGAAAACGAGCTGAACGCGCGTTTGATCAAAATTTCGCGGTGATACGCGGAAAGTAATTTCTATCTATCGATCTCCGCTTAATCGTAAATCAAATTTGCGGACGGTTCGTCTGTGCGAATCACGTAAGAGTTTCCCTTGGACCAGGCTTTATCCTCGTCAATGTAGCGAAAATTGCCGGGTTCCTGCATGAAAGCAGACCGTCACAAAAGGCTGCCTCTAATTGCCTTCGGCCGAACATCGAGCAACTTTGATGTTCCATAGGCACACGTCCAATTTATTTCGGAAACAGAGAATTCGTAAAAACTAGTACACATCATTCTAATTGATTCTTTTAATGAAAGTAATACATGGCTATAGATGAAGACAGCAAAAAGCTAAAATTCTAAGAGTTAAAATTATTCGTGAAACCTTGCACATGAACTTGCTTCACCAACGTCTGAATATGTATTAAAATCCTACGTAATGTATATCTTTACAATTTAGGGGACATGTAAAAAATTATTTTCCAGGTTTTTACATTTTTTCTTCGAGTTCAATGACTGTTTCTTTGTCTTAAATCCTATTTGAGAATCAATTAGTATACTTATATTTTCATTTTTGACCAACCATTTTGATTGTTCCTGTGCACTGTCGCTATTAATTAAAGCACCGATTAGCGTGTCGACTCGATCGCGATAAAATCGAATAATTATGAGAATACTGCCAAGTATCAGAAATCCGATGTACCAATGGTAAAGGAGTTCCGTAGGAACGCAAATCCACATCGCTCGAAGAGATCGACGCGGAACATTATCCTAGCATACGTACATGCTAGTTTGGAGTTTGACAAGCGACGATTCC
Source organism: Bombus fervidus (assembly GCF_041682495.2). Lineage (NCBI taxonomy): Eukaryota > Metazoa > Arthropoda > Insecta > Hymenoptera > Apidae > Bombus > Bombus fervidus. The sequence continues at coordinate 845,536 of NC_091528.1, read as the reverse complement.
GAAATTTCCCTCTGGAAAATCCGATGGCTCGCCATGCTCATAACATCGAAACTAAATCCGCATCATGCACAGCCATACAAAATAACGAAATATCTTTTCGTTTTATAACACCACCTGCACAATTTTCCTCACTTCCAATTGTTATTTATCAACATATGTCATTTACTTTAGTTTATTTGATCCCATACACGTTGTAGGTGATTCTCGCTGCCACAAAACGAATCTCCCCGCTACCGCTGTTACAAGTTCTCTGCCGTGACTGTTTCCGCGAATGTTTCACGTTGACCCGAGGAATTCCTAACGTTGTTTGGCCTCTGCGTTCTAACGTTTGTCCTTTTTCGATTGACTTCTTTCTCTCCTCCTCATTCTCTCTGTCGCTGGCGCTTCACGATCCCTGCACGCGATAGCCTGATAAACCGTTGCTCTCATCAGCTAATGCACACGTACGTATGTACATCCGGTTTGCCGACTTCCTCTGGTCGTCAATCGAGCGTACCGTGAAGCGAGAAAAAGGATTCTGATTGTTTCGGCCAGATCTTTTTTGCTCGACTCGGCTGGATAAGCCAGCGAAATTGGAATCCGAACGGAGAGATCGGAATCCGTATCCGAGTTTTGGTTTTCCCCAGAATTCCCCTCGTGCTTGTTTACACAGCGCGGTACCGCCGCGGCCATCGAAACAGCTTTATGGCTGCAACATTCCGTCGATTGGAAGTATTGTATCAGGCTGGTAATTCCCGTGTTCACTAGCTCAAAGGTTAATTCAGATCGAATCACAGGCTTTGAACTAACTTTTTAGATTAATGTGTGCGTTCAGGAGGACGCTGCTATTAAACATTGACCATTCGCAGTCAGAATCAAAATTTCAGGAAGTGAAATTGTCGAAAGATAGTTGTCAAGAAATTACACTTGTTGAAGAAAAGATAAATTCGATCGTTGTAACAGCAAAAGGACATCTTTTTACTTGTCACTGTTTTTTAGTTATTCTTCGTTTCTTTCAAATGTAAAATATCTCAGTTTAAAAAATACGTTTTCACTAACATACGAAAAAATTAATTGCATTCCTCTCTCTTACTTTTTACTGTTCTAAATAATTCATAATTAAATGTCATAAAATTTCGTAAAATAAACTCCTTATATTATATTATCAAAAAGCGCGCTATTATTAAAGCGCTAGTAAAATATTAGTAAAGCGCAAGCGTAACCGATTTATCGAAAAAAACACGGAAGTCTCGTGTATTCGTTTTTCAAGTGCGCAGTCCTTGAGTCTCCGAGGAGAAAAAATTATTAATCGATAATAAATACGAAGCGTCCCAATTCTCTGTGACAGACGATTCGAGAATATCCAGACTAACAGGCACTTAGGCTTTCAACCGGAAGCCGCAAATTACGTGGCCACTTTGCATCGATGCGTTATCGTCAGTCTGGACATGCATAATTAATCAGAAGATTATCACCTCGATGACTGGTCAAAATACGCGCAACTCTCTTCCAAAATCTCCTCTCGACCATCACTCTTTCCGTGCATTCTCCCTCTAATTTAATCTTCCCCTGTCTAAGTTGCTCTTCATAGCTTTTTCTCCCATGATGTGTCTGCTTTCGAATATTTCCCGTGAAATCCGATTCTTTCGATTCGATCATGCCTTCGAATAAAAAAGATATTTTTCCACGATACGATATTTAACCAGCAACATGTAGCGCTTTCGGAAGTAACAAATTTGCAAGGAAACAAGTTTCTCGCGGAACAAAGTATACTTGCCAGAAAACGTATACTTTTTCTCAAGGAAATAGATGCAAGAAGTTGGAGACTGTACTTGATTTCCATAGTACCGCCGTCTAACCGAGTTTTTATTCGTTCGATCTGTCGGTTATTAATAAATCCCTATATCCCGTGCACTCTTGAGAAATTCCAAGTTCTAAGAGGACAACGAGCGAACGAATGAACAAGGAGAATCGCCTTTGTAAAGAGACGAGAATTCTAAAAACTTTCTTCGAACTGTGCATCATAAGTCCGTCAATTCATCCGTTGAAATTCCAGATGGATTATCTTCCGTGTTTTCCAGTCCGTCGTGTTCGCTTAACTTTGTAAGAACATTCTCTTAAACTCAGGCAATAAATGGAAAACTGACTGTGTGGCCCTTGGAGATCCTGAGCGACGAGAAAAACGACAAACTCTATCGAACTTCCATTTTGCCTTATCCCTTTTTCTCGCTGCTCTCTCGTTCCTGTAACTTCTGCGTGAAACGTGTGCGCGAACCCACCTGTTTCTAAGCAGAATTTGATGCGGTTACCGAAAAGAAAAAACCGATGGATCTCGACGGGAACAGATCTACGCGAGCGTAAAAAAGTTTCTGTTGGAAACGTTGAACGCATCGTTTGCACTATGGTTTCGTTCAACAAATGCGTAATAACGTCGAAAGAACTTCCGTTGAAAGAAAGAAGGAAGATTCTTCGATCGAGCCAGCTTGGATTTCTTCCACGATAAAACTTTTCGACGAGGTTGTTTGTCCTTCCTGTCTGCTTTCCGAACCTGCTGGGAATATCTCGAACACGAGCGACAAATGCTTCGGGCTGATCCTTTTCCACAAAGATGTCACTTTGAATTCTAACGACACAATGCCGTTTGTACAGATGAATTAAACAGTTAGCTCATAGATTCCCGAGGAAAGCTCTTCGGAGGAGAAATCTTTTTCCGGTTCTTCTTGGTTTTCAAGATGTTTCTATGACGTGAAAGGAAATTTTTAAACGATTAATATTTTCTGTTCCCGGGCTTCTCGTCAAGCGTCTCTTCGGAATACATTCTCACGAACGCAGTGGATATTCGAGGATAAAACACCTTCGTGCTATGCTGTTCGTCGTACTCCTGAACTTTTTGTTTCAACAAGTTCCACAGTTCCATCTGTTTCTCCTTCTTTTCCATTTCGATCTCCTCTTCCGTCAATTTCAACTTTTTGAATTTACGCAAGCTCTTTTTTGGATGGATTTTCGTGTTATTTTTTTTTCCAAATTCCACGACCGACTCGTCCGTTTTGATCAAATGTTCCTCAGCTTCCTCCTGTCGCTCTTCCGTCGTTTCCAGCTTGATTTCGGGCAGTTTCTTGGGCTCCTTCTCGAGTTTCCTCTCGACGGCCCAAGAGGCGAGCTTTCTTGCGATTGCAGTTTCCTGCCAAGCGCGTATTTCCTTCTTGGCTTCAACCAATTCTTTTCGAAGTACGTTCGGCGGAGTATTCTTCAGCGCCAAGATTTTTCTCTTGAACGCGCGCGAAGGTTGAGGAATATGAACGATATAGTCGGTTAATCGTCTGAACCACTTATTATCTACGATGAACGATCTGCATTTTTCGGGAGATTCTTCTACCACTTCGTCCGTTTCCTTCCTTCTTTTTAATCTTCGTTTCTCTGCAATGACAAATTCATTCTTTCAATAATTAATCATTAACTAGGAAGATTAGGACGCAATGTGTAACCCGTAACAAGTAATACTCCAAATACTCGCGTAAACCTAATTTCTCGATTACCTTAAACAAATCTAAATTACAAATTCTCGTTCTTTGTACCGCTTTGTATTTTGTACCTACTGTACATTGATGTATATCGACGTACTGTACGTTGACGCTAATCACGATTCCTTCGACCCAGAACAAACTATTCCGCGCACGCGATTCTTCATCCGGACTGTAATTAATACTATCAATTTATAGTTGCATAGCTTAGTGTCGCATAGACCCAATCGTTCTTCGTAATTCTGAGGACCACGCAATGTTATTTCATTTCTATAGCCTCAAATTGATTCCTGATTGACGTAACAGAAATAAGAAAATCCGATGTCCCATACGGTATTCTTTAGGCCGTGATATCATTGTAATACGAAATCGTAAAAAATATCTTAATTTACACACATAGCAGAAACGAAATGAGGAATCGACGTATCAAACACTGGATCAACTGCTTAAGATTTTACGTGGCAAAAAAGGGAGGAAAAATACCAAAATTGCTTTCACGGCCGTCGTACATAGTCAATATGGAAATAAATCCCGCACGTGCGAGAACCAACGCTGCCATTAACTGGAACACCAGCGGTTGTGAATATTTCTCTACGCTTAGTGCATTCGCCACCACGCGATAAGACAGTATTTCCCTCTATGTGCTAAGCTAATCGCGCTTGCGAGACAAGATTTGTCGACGTCGTGCTATTTTTCTGTCATCGACAAAAAATGCAGAGAAAAAAGACATAGACGATGCATAGTGTACTTCTGCTAAACCGCGCTAAATCTCATGGATTTAAAGATTTCAACGAATGTGGGAAACGTACCAATTGAAACGATTAAGGAATTGCGCCTTCGAACAAAGCTACATGGAATTAATCGAATGTCACGTATAAAAAATTTATATTTAATACGATTCGCACTTTGTAAAATTCACTCTGAAAGTTTTATTGATATTATCAGTCAAATCGTGCGAGAGAGCCTTTGCAAGTAAAAATCTCGCGCCGATATCAATGAACCAGTCGATTTTGACAAAACTAAAACACGTTCAAAGACCTGTAACGTTTTTGAAAGTTTACAATTTACACCCAGAAGCCTCAAATAGCCTGAATTCTTCGACTATTCGCGTAGTTACTTCCAATCGAAGTACCACACACAACGGAACCACCGAGTTTAACTCCATGAGCCGCAGCAACGGCAGCAATAGCGTAGCACCGTCCGGGAGGCCAACAAGTCTCCACCCCGTTACTTTTATTAACTTCCAGATCGTTTAAATGGCTTCCGACGCGTTATTCCGAGTTAATTGTAGCTAACGGAGAAACTTGACGAGAGGGGGAGACTTGGGAGTGGCGAAATACCGGAAACGCGGGACGGAATTAATTCGCTAGGAGTGTACCGTAATACGGCCGCGACAGAGCGTACACCTTGTTTGCAGTTCCCCTTGTACCGCGATTGTAGAATTTACAAGTGACGTACAGTCGCAGCGACAACTCAAGAAACTTTTGTAAAATTTCGCTACTACGCCGAAAGCTGAGCGATGAAATGAAATTCTCTGGAAATTATTGAGCAGGTCGCTTCCAGGCAATTGTAGGAGTTCTCCTTGGCTCTTCAGTGACCCCTTCGTGCGCACCAGTTACGCTTCCCGACTCATTGCGAAACAGCTACCAAGAGATTATTTCCAGAAATTAAAATTAATCGAAGAAAAAGCTGACTACTATTGCCAGTACATGTTTCTCCTTTTTTAGTTAATTTTCCTTTAAAACGACGACAGATGCTTTTATTGTTAATTAGTCCTAAAATTAACCCAAATTAAATTAACCTAACCTAATTAAATTAACCTAACGCGCAAATACATGGACCAAGAATAACTAAACATGACCATTCTCCAAGACAAAGAACAATTTGGATCTTGGATACACGACAAGTTAAACCCTCTTTATCGCGATCCAGATCAGTTTCAGATACGTGTTGAATAACATTGCGATATAGGAAGAGCAGAAAAAAAGGAACGAACGTATGATTTTAGAGAAATCGCATTTCGTGTAAGCAATTGTTCATACCTCTGATCAGAACGGTCTTACCTTCCATATCTGCGCAACAAATTTCCGGCTTGCACACTTGCTTCGCACAACTACTTCTCAGGATCTTCTTCGCTCGTTGCTTTTTGTCCTTTATCCTTATCGAATCTAGATCGACATCCGCAATATCTTCTTCTTCTTCCTTTTCTCCGATCTTCGATATGCTTCTTGCAGTCCTTATTCTACTTTTGAACCTTTTGATCGATCGTTGTTTCTTCACGTCTTCTTTCTCGGATTCTACCTCCATTTCCATGTATTTCGTTACTATTCTTTCCTTTAATATTTCCTGCGCTGCTTGCACGTCGGCTTCGTCGAGTTCCATGTATCGCGCGGATATCTTTTTTAGAAAAACAGATCAACTTACTTTTGTCGATACTTGACGAATTTTTGATCGTTTGCTCATCGTGTAATATGAAAATGTCGGTGATAAAAGAAAAATACATAGAATTTAGAATATACGACGCGACATGCTAATTTACCTGTTTTATTTTGTCGAAATATTCCATCTGTGCTTTGTTGTGTTCAGGATAGGTCATCTTGACGCAAGACTTTCCTTTCGGTTTCGAGGCTCTCGATTTCTTCCGCTCTTCCAGTCTTTCTTTCTCCATGGAGACCTTTTCTTTCTTTCTATCCTTCTCCTTCTTCTTGCTTTTCACCTTTGACTCCAGTATACCGACATTTTTGGAGACACGATGACCCAGGCGTATTTCTTTCAAACGGCTGTCAATCGCCTTTTCGTATCGACTACACCTTTCCAGATACTACAATAAGGACGAAACCGTGTTACCGATATTTTCGAACTCGTCTACTTGACGAGATGACCGCCCTTGGAATTTCCGCCTTTCCTTGCTAAACTCATTGTAAAATTTTGAGGAGCAAGAGCGAACTAAACTAAAATTTCATGAAGTGTGAGACAACGAGATTCGGTAGGAAGAATACCGTTTAATTAGAACATCTGGTAATTAATGAGACTCAGCTCAATGATTTCAATGACCATTATCAAAATGTGACACAAGGTAACGAGAAGAAAGCGTAACAGAGTCTTTAAGTAAACTGACAGTATAACTAGAATCTTACGCTACTCAAAGCGGCTTTGTCTTCTTTCGTAAACGTTGCAAGATCTTCCGTACACTCCAGTAGGTATACATTACCGTTACTACTTCCGACAGCAAGAAATCCATCCTCTTCGTGGGAGCTAATCGCTGTTAGGCTATCGTTACACACGTGAATATTAGTCAATGGTGTCTTGATACCTGCCAATATATCATACGCTTCCAGTAAGCCTTCTTTATTTATGGTGAAGAATACGGAGCATCTGGTTTTACTCCAGCAACCACCGCTCAGATCAATGTATTTGTCACTATATACGTAAAGATACAAAAAATTTCTATCTCGAAGAAACGTATAAAATATCAATTGGTACAATATTACTGTCTTCGGTCGTACCTAGTACAGAGCAAATTTCCTTCTTTCGTGTCGTCTGCCCATATATTGGCCGACCAGTTGCCAATGGTTAAGAAATTCTTCGTATAAATGGGATTTCGGTCGATCGCGATAACCGGTCCCGTGTAACATTGGAATCTAATCGCCAATTTTTCCACGAGATTGCTGGTTCTCCTATTTACATTCACAACCATACCGTCCTCGGTACCAGCTAGGAATTTACTGCTCATCGTCTGTTCAAACTGCAGGGCAGTGACACCGACCGCTTTGTAAATGTCTGCTCTTTGTGGCTGCTCGAGGTCCATCACTAAAGTTTCTGTTGGCTTTTTCATAAATCTGGCATCCCACCACAAAACTGTGCCATCGATAGAACAAGAGAAGAAGTCGGTGTTAACCTTGGAAGGGATCCAAAGGGTCTGAGTCACTGGATATCTAAGAATGAACGGCAGACGAGAAGAAAGAATCGTAATTTTATTTTGAAAAAATACAGAAATTCGATGACGCTGCACCGTTACGTTGTGGGAAAAAGAAAACTGCGGTTAGCCCGGTTCTCGATTTTGTGGAATATCGTCGAACTTTTTGTATAATTTCTTAAAGACTTTGTTTCGATTTCATTCCATTTTATGAAAATTCTATATAAGAAGCTTTAATTGGAAAAGTGACATAAATGCATTTTTTCCGAAAAATAAAACTACGAAATAGCGGTGATACACGAAATCCATATTTATCCTGTATACAAGGTGTTTGACATATATACATGTGTACGTTATTAATTCTCAATCAAACTATTATACCTGTGACTGGTGTAAGGATGAGACGTTTCCATGGGTTTTTCATTGCTTCGAATATCCCAGTAACACACTTGGCCAGATACTAGACCACTGACTAACATCACAGGATCGCGAGGATTGAATTTAACTGTCGTTAAATGGAAGGGTGGTTTCAACGTGTAGAGAGCTTTATTGGGATTCTCTGCATAAGACGAAGATTATACGTTTTTATAGAAACTGGATCGTAATATATTGTACGACAAACAATTTAAAAGGTTCAATTTCAGTGCGTGTGTTGTACATATTAACCGAATTAATCACTCATATATGGATTATTTACCAAATGTCCAGCTGGACAAATTGTAAAGTACAAATTAAATAATAAAAAAAATATATATGGATAAAACGCACACGTACTATAACTAATAAAATACAATTTGTCTGATGGTGTCTTCAAATATCCTATTAACACTCGGCTACTTCATGATACAAAAATATTTCATGAACGGGAAGAGATAGCAAATTTGTGTGCAAAATGTTTATAACAAAATCGTGAGCCGTTTAAATTCAACAAAATGATCTAAAACTTGGTCGTATGTACGAACGGACATACACAGAATCGAATCGATGAAATACCACCTCTCAGCGAAGTGCTATGGCAAATAACGTCGACTGAACGCGGTTCGTCACCGAATTACATAAGGAATAACCCAGTACCGAGGTCCCATACGTAGGAGTACGGACTCACGTCGGCCGAAGGCTGCTCAGATTCCGGAAACCCGTACGCAACGGCCAATCGATAAGGGTAGTTCGGAGACCACGATATATCCTTGATTGGTCTCACCTTCGTCTCCGGGTCCTCGTACAAGTTCACTACCCTGAATAAAAAAAGAAGGAAAAAATACGAGATTTTGTTAATTTACTAATTATTCTACTAATTAACGATTTGAGTACTATTATATTATGACGTTCATTCGCAAAAGAAAAATCCATCCATATTTTCACATATTACACTTACGATACGTTATGCGCGTATGATATATGCGTATTACATCGAGATTTCAAATATTTAATAAAAAGAAGGAAAAAACGAACGAAATAATATCACGGATTTTTGGGGCACAGCGAGCATATATCACCACACCGATGTTATCACGACAAAGCACAGTTCGATCGTTAATTTTACGAGCCTGCGGATTTTCATTGCCAAATCGATAGCGATCGCCCGCTGCACTTTTTGCTTGCGAATTTGTGTTGGAGTTTTGGACGGATAATCGTATTGTATCGTTAATGAATTTGATGGAATTACGCGTTAAATCAACGATTGCTTTGTTGATTTACTTAACTCGTTTTTAGAATTTAATGCGTTCAAAGCCGTTCACGGGAGACATATGTCGCACCTTTAATTTCGAATATGTTAATATGATTTTTAATAGGTACGTAAATATATCGAGTCAAAATATTTCGTAACATTTATTATGAAATGTACCTGATATTGTGGTCCTTGATCATAGGTGTTACAATCAAATCGTCGAAGAAATTCTGATAGATATCGACGGCATTGTTTTGAAGTACATAGTCCTCCATTGTCTAAATACCCACAAAATGACATTATTTTATGTGAATTATCCATATTTTTATTTAGATGTCTTAATTATAACACATCACTGTATTTAGTTTACGTTAAATAACCATCGTTTCCTGTTTAATTCATTGTAAATAGATCCATCTATCAACAACCTTATCATATAGAAATCATTGGAAACCCTAATTTCTAATATTTCTGAATAAATAAATCCTATATATGCAAATATTTAATGTAATTCTCTTGAAACTTACAGAAAGCAAACATCTCATGTTTATCGCCCAATTATCATCCTTCTCCACGCGGCGACGAAACCTTTGAACGACTTCGGCATCTCGAGCATTGACTTCCTTTGGCCAGCCACCTTCCGTATGATGTACTCCCGTATTTATCTCTATCTTTCTCATCGTTTGTACCTGAAACGAAGCACGAGATACACTGTGTTAGCATATTAAAAAAAAATGTATAAAGGAACGATGATCGATTTCAGATGCATTGATTCCAAACGAGTTACCCTATACTACTAGCTACAACTGACGTTCCGTTAGGATCTAACCTAAAATATGAGAGCACTATCGTTAAAGTAGTTTCGTTTGATTACTCTGATCGGCTCTTACTTCGTGGACCGCATACTGTTTAGACAGTTGCACTTGGCGATGAGTGTACGGACGGTAGACGTAATCTTGCATCAGTTTCGGCTCCGGCTGGATGTTTTCTTCGGCAACACGGTCGGTTCTGAAAACGCATTGCTTTCCGAACTGACATCGCGGCTTGATATACGTGTATTGCGTCAGCATCTTCGCCACTGTGTTTCATTAGGTCTTGTAAAAGCATGTATAAGTTACGAAATAAAAAGGATGCCAAAAGTAAATTATAGAAAATTCTTGGTACAGAGTCTAAAAAGGACGATACTCTAAGTCGAACAGAAGATCAGAAAACAAAACAACTTCGTGATTTAACGCGTAGTTCAGTATCATGCGAGTCATATATCAACGATTACGTAGAATCGTCTATTACGCATAAAATATATACTATCGTTTCACTAAGTAAATATTCGATTACGATCGATACTTAAAAACCTACCACTTCTCTACTTTAATTTACTTTAATCCTATAGCCGTTGTAAGAGAAACCCTGTTACCCTCGATACACTCGTGAATATTTCAGCACCAACCACAATTTCTCCGCCAATTTCCATTCTCTAGAAGATTCGAGCCCGTTGAAAAACCGTCTAGAACCACCATTGGTTGCTATTGGCCCTTTTAAAGCCATGAAAAGAAAAGGAGAACTTGCTGACGCTTTTATCCTTTTTTCGGAGGCATCGCCGATTTCTTTTAGTCGCTAATTTCTTCTACTCAGTTTCCTTTCGCACATCAAAGATTCAATTTTCGACTGTTGCATCTCCGAATCCCACTTTATACAATTACTACCAGAGTTCTCAGCCCCATCGCTGCATTATCCCTTCGTGACCTTCTGCAATTTCTGCCAGCCACACGCTACCCATCCGCTGGCGATTCGCTGGCGAAATCCGGCAATCAATGCTTTCACACGGTTCCGTAAATCGCATAAGCCATGCAGAGAGTCCTCTTCCTAGCAAATCATATTTGATGCAGTCCCGTCGAAATCACGATCGATTGGCTCGTGGATGTGGTAACGCATAAGCTAGAATGGATATTGGGGGGGGGGGGGCTGAAAATGATCCGGCACTAAAATTCGCTCGAACTATCTCTACCCATTTAGGTGCATTTACGTGGAAAATCAATGTCCGCGTCGATCTCCGATGTGGAGTCGCTGCATACGCGTTCGGAGACTAGTTTTTTTGATAAACGTCCCACGATGTACCACGATAAACATTCCAATTTGGAGTAATTCGATTAGTTAATTAGGCCATCTCCTATAAATAATGAGAATATTCGGAGAGATCAGAGAAATTGGAGAATGGTGTAGGGAAAATTGAAAGGTCAGATTGATAAATTACTGAGTCGTTTCATAATTGATTTTGTTTTCACGAAAAAATAGAAGGAACTACAGAACTTAAATAATACTAGACGAAGGCATTGTTCTAAATTTGCAGCATACAACCGACTATTGATCGTGAATCAACGAAGAAGTTAGAGTAATCTTGATGGTTCGTGTATTTCCGGAAATAGAACATGGAACCCACTAATCAGTGTCATCGTGCTGATGGTATGGGCTAGAAAGCTATTCCTAATCAATTAGCTCTGCTGCCATCAAGATCGAATGTTGTACATACATCCGCGTTCGTAAGTATCGGGACATTTTCGGAAAATCGGATAAATCTAATTAGCCATTAACAAATTGTGCAAGTCTATAAGAAAATGGCTATTATTAATGGCCGTCAGACAATATAGAAATATTTGTGAAAAGAATACTAGACATTTAAATAACGCTATAAATTATTTACATTACTACTTTCAACTTATCGACAGTATCTGATTATAGATTTATGTCCGCGTTAAACAATATTTTTTCGGAGGTTCGATAAAAAAAATCTGAAAGCACGTAGCCGAAGGTTCGCATAGTTAATTCCGAGTTCAGCAGTCACCATGACTCTCCATATTGTATGCACTAACACGAGACTGTCGCTAACGAAGCTGATTTGGTACAGTGCCATCAATGTCGTAATCAATTCATTCTGTCGATATGACGTCACGACACAACTCGGTGCTGCTCTAAAAATTATAATACAACGAATCTGTGCTATTATATTTCGAAATTTTCCATATAAAGTTAACTATTGTTTCAACGCTTAATTATTCTTTCCCATCCTAATAATTTTGTTTTTTTTTTTAACCATGGTATCTATATCTTGTACCCTAAAATTATTAAAAAGGTTAATTATATCTTTCCATTTTTTGATAATATTTTTTCTTCCTTTTTCTTTTAAAGCACGAAGACAAATTTTCCGATCCTCGCTCGATCAAGGAATACCCTACTTTGTATATTTCATATATTTTACATACTAAGTGCATTCTGTACAATCTCGCACATTGAAATTGTCCACAGATACATGATAAAACAAGCTTAGCCGTCTAGTTATCGCTGTTAACTTGCAAAACGAAATTTATCGGGGAATGCCTTTACGGAGAGAGAGTTGTGCAGCCACGTAAGCCAAACTGGCAATGAATCAGATCGATCAGTGTCTGCGTATGTCGAGCCACATATCGAAGATGAACTTGCATCCCGGAACTAAAGCAATCTAGCATTGGATTCCAAAACGTCCTAGCGGCGGAAGTTCTAGCAGAATTTAACCGTCCAAAACAGGTGTATATCCACGGAATTTCGGTGCATTCGGCGTCAAGACTTCGATAATTAAATTTTATTTAATTTCCAATGAATAAAACGGCCAAACTTTAAATTATTTATTATCGATTAAATTTATTTCATTCGAAAAATTGTTTTAAATAGGAACACAAATTTCACGATACGCTGCGTGATGGTTTGATATAGGTAATAAATTAATTCTATTATAAATTACTTTCTAGAAATAACTGAACTCTATAAATAAACAAAATATTCAAAGATAACGTATTACTATGTGTATATAACATTTTCTTCGATCTGAAGATATAAACGAATAAGTACCACTCGACTATTCGTATCCACCATGATAGTGTCCAAATTTTAGTAGTAAAATTATCAAAAATCATTTGTTCCTTCATGAGACCATTATGTTGCGGTAATTAAATTTGAACATTATGTAACGCTAAAAAACGAAAGACATCGCATTTACCACTGAGTGAAGTCCGACAAGTTACTCGAGAGAATTGCACGAGCAATTAACCTCAAAAGCAACAAAATCTATGCTGATATCCTCCCCGGCTCGAACGAGGAATTGTAATAATGATAAGGGGCGAGTAGATAAATTAAGGTAGTAATTAGAAAGAGAACCAACCGTAACAAGATAAAACAAAGAAAAAGGAAAGATGTAAGGTCTTGATGTAAGATACATCAACGATTCATCGTAGGAAATGTTGAGACTTTTATCCCGAAAGGTAAAGATGTTCTCCGCATCAAAGAACGCGAGAAACGTCTCGACTTGCCAGGATCTCCTCTCAAATCCATCGAGATGCTCGAAAATGCTTTGCAATTAAACACAGATTTGTTCGACAAGTATACCGGTAGAAAAAAAGGAGATCAAAGACGTTGTTCTTGCGCAACATTTTAAACGGAACAATTTATTTTACTTGAAATATTCCATTTTATGCAAAAGATGAATCATTAACGAATATTTACCCAGAGAAATATTACGTTCAAAGATCTTTTCCCTTTATAGATATATTTTTACTCTAAGCACTCGTTCAATTTATGTAGAATATTGAGATCAAAAGATAAAGATGAAAGTAAAAAATACAGACAGGGATGTTATTGAGAAGGAAAGAAATTCTATACTACCATTTCTCCTCCTTCAGATAAAAATGTATCTTTATTTTTGTTTTCTTTCGTGTTATTATTTTTAAGTAAAGAAAACTTTCACTTTCATTTATAATCATTTGGAAACGAATAGTTCGTACAATTATTTTATTTTTTATTTACTGTACTTTTAACTTTTGATTTACCAATACCTATTATGACCGACAGATTTCTTCGAGAATAAAATTGTCAGTAAGAAGAATAAGAAACATCCAGTCAAAATGGATATCATCCGACGTAGTAAAATATTCGGAAAATACCTCGAAAGAGAAAGTTGGAGTACATTTGCCTAGGAACAAGTTGCAGGAAGTAAACGATTTCTTTTCGAACAGAAAATTCTCTGTTATAAAGATATTGAATAACTCGTTGAAACTTGCTTTCGAAAAATACTCGACTCTGAACAAGTCTATCGATATCATCATTGATCCTCAAGATCTCATTCGGATTAAACGACAAATTGTTCCAATAAGAACACACCTGTCCACTGGCATTCTAAATCAAACGATTCCTACTTATCTGAAACGATTTAGCAACATGCCTGCGATTAATTATACGAAAAGAAACCTATCCTTCAAACTTGTCAAAAGAGGATCCGATAGAAATAAACAGCCCTCGAAATCGGACTGTCAAGAGCAACGTTCTCCTTTGACAAAACCAAAAATGGTTTCCAAAAATGATCAGAAATTTCGGATACAAGAACGTTCCCAAACATGTTTCCAGCAAGGTTCGGAAAATCATCTTCAAAATGACGCACAAAATGTACACTCTGAGTATTCTTACTCAATACAACAGACAAGTCCATCCTATTTTAATAAACCTGAAAGATACAAAGATTGCCGAAAAGAACCGACAAAACATTCCGACGATCGTAAGAAAGTGAGAAAATGTGGGAAGGCATCTGTGGAAGGTTTCGAAGATTGTAAGAAGTCGGCAGAAAGCGAAAAGTTGCGGACAAAATGTTTCGGCGAACATAAAAAATTGACAGAGACCGATTGCCAGAGAAGCTCAAAAGATTTCGAGCACTACGAGCAACGACAAATTGATCAAACGAGAAGCAGTAAGGTCTTCCATGCGTATGATCAGGATGATAGAAAATCACCAGCTCAGAAGGCGGATAAAAAAGAATCAAAAATTTTATCGAAGATGGATAGAATTATGGCTTGCGTACAGAAACATAGTTCCGACACAATTAAATCGGTTTTACCCAAGAAAGCAGAGAATTTAAAGCAAAAGAATTCCAGATGCTCGAAGGACGAATGCAGTAATTCATCGAATTTGCACGAAGATATTCTGCCTGATCCAGCACCACCAAAATCTATTCATTGGTCTGAGAAGATGAGGATAGGCCAATACAAGAAGAAACATAGCCCTCCTATTTGTCCCTCCCCCATAGTATTTATTCCCCATCAACAATCGAGTAAAAAGATGCCAAAAACTGAAGTATCTCGAGATCTGCAAGCTGAGGGATTACAACATTCGTCAACGGATTCGCCTTCGTGCGTGGAATATCGAACGAAACGTGGGTCCAGTAACGCTCATTCATCCACGCAGGATAGTTACTTGTCTCGGAAAACGAGATACGATGATGGTGACAAAAAGTGCTTTTCCACCAGAAAATATACGAAAAGTCAAACATCTTTCGTTGCATATAAAAGTGGCTCTTGTGAGAAATCAGAGAACCCGTGTCAAGTAGAAAACGTCAGCGATTCCAAAGGTGATGTATCGAGTTTGAAGTATGGCTTGAGTAAGCGTCCCAATCCAAAAGAGATGCAGACTACTTACATGAATCGCAAGCCACACGAAGTTAAAGCGAGATCTTTAAAAAGATTGGAAGAGACATATTTGCCCATTCGAAAGAAGCGAAAGTGTTTCAAGGGAAGTGGCGAATGGAAAAAACAGAAATATCAAGTTCGGTTGAAGATTTTTAAGTCGAAAAATGGCTTGGATCCATGTCCACCTACAGTGATCGAAGTGCAACGCAACGATCGTTCATTTATAGAGGAGATAAAGAGGCCAAGGTTAAGCCCGGTGCATCGTGAAATTTCCAAGTTACTAGAACATCCGTGTAATTTCAAGTGTTGTCGTCTCGACGATATTGCCAAGATTAAGAAATGTATAAAGAAAGGAAAAGGGAAAATAACAAAGAGGACAAAATGTCCGTGATCTCATTATTTCTAAATTATCAGTTTTCTCGTGTGTTAGTTTTCTGTAAACATATTCATTAATGTAATTAATAAGCATATTTTTAATCTTTGGTTTAACTTATAGAAATTCTCCGTATCGATTTTAATATAGCTGCAATGACATGTCAATGTTATTTCAACAGTCGTGTTATTACAAATTGGGTTATAAAAAAATAGGAATGAAATAAATACCTGGTAGTAACAATACAAACGTGTCTATTTTTAACTCGATAAAAGCAAGCGAAATAATAGTTCCATCGTGGAATGTAAGCTACATTCTTCAAACAAAGAATGTTCAGCTTGAAAAAATGCAGTGCAAGTTGTCACCGGAAAAGAAGGAGTAAGAAGCTCGCCTGCAGCAGCTGTTGCCAACTTTTCACATTTATCATTGCCCTACACCATATATCTTTACCGTTGCATATCGCCATACCGGGCAGCGAACTTGTGCATCAAATAATCTTGCTCCACGAGCAGCTTAAATTTTTCCCCTGATACAAAAATATGATGAATACTTCGTCCTTAATGAAAACCGTAGAAAATATACGACGCACCCATTTTTCGTTCCTTTTTCTAACGATTATCAGGAAAACAGCAAAATTTTTAAACGGCTGTGCATATAAGAAAAGCTTTTTGCGCTAAATAGAAAATTTATTTTAACGAGAGTTCTAACTTCTGAACATTGATCTCTACTATCTCGAAACTGCAATTAAGGCTTCGTTGTTTCGTTCAATAATAAAATTTATATTCTAACATATCGAACAAAATAATAATTAATTGATAACATAATTGATATTTTCCATGAATCTATAACAGACTCGAATCAAACTATCGCCACCCATTGTTATTTATAACTTTGGTTTTATTAGTTATTTGTAATTATTCATAATTATAATTTATAATTATTTGTTTGTAATAACTGTTTTCAATTATCTCTATCAATTATTATTTTCTTTATCTTATTTACTGTGTTCTTTTTTCACCTACTTTATTCATCCTATATTCTTTATATTTAATGTACTAAGTGATGTTTCCTATTAATAAATATTTACAATATATTTACGATATGTACAATATAAACGAGATATGTAAATTTCGAAAAATAGCTGCAGACGTGAAATTTAACTAATCGCTACATCTATTATTGTTATCGCCGAATTATTATGTATTGTGCCATGATTGTGCCGTAACCAACCACAGAGCATAGAGTCGTAACTAGTTCACTACTTCTCGTTTCGACAACCAAGCGATGTACACGTATGTAGTACGAAATGAAACATCACCGATCAAATCTAAGTAAACTATTCTCCGTTAAATTACAATAATAGTAAATATTCTGGTCCATATCGAAAAGTTTCAAATGTTCGGTCATCCTAAATGTTCAGTGATTTTTACTTATATCTCTTTCATTTTAGTTGTCGAACAAGTTAGAGTACAAACCTCGATAAATATTATCTCAGTGACTAAAGACGTATTCTCATATATTTTCGTTGAAATACATTGACTGCGCGAAACGGGTGAAACATAAAACAAATTATATTCCATATAAAGCAACTAGTCGGGACTCGGAAACGGTATCTCGTATTAAAATTCGTTCGTTATCGTTTGGTGTATTAAGCGAGAAGAGTTGTGAGTAGAAAAGGCTGCGTGATTATTATACGAAGATATTCAGGTGAAATTGTTCTTTGTTGCAGATAGTAGACGACTGGTACCATATGGTGCACACGTCAGTGGTGAAGAGGTCGGCGGAACCACATTTCGGAGTACAAGGGAGGCTAATAGAAGACCGCAGAGTGCGCCGAGCGGAGCAGCAGCGAGTGAAATCGCGAACGAAACGGGATCTGATAATCAAACGCGGTCCGTCCAACCTGAAAACCGTTCTCAATGACGAGATGTGGCCTCAAATGTGGTACTTGGTTAGTTGAATCAGATAAATCTCATTTCTTTCCTCTCGCTGAATTGATCGAATGTGCACGGAAAATTAAACAAAGGCCAATACTATGAGATAAAAATACTTTATTACCTTGTCTCTTTTTACGATCTTTTTTTCGGTCGAATTTCAATTTCGTGCCAAATTTTTGTTGACCAACGTAATAAATTTATTTTGTTAGGTATGTAAATTAAAAAAAATTCAATGTATAGTTAAAGAAAATTATACTTTCGTTCATAAATCTCGTAACATGCAAATATTCGTACATTATGCATAAAATAGAAATTTTTTAACTTGTTTACGTCGAAAAATTGAAGACAAACGTATTAAAATACGATTATCGATGATTGGTTATAGAATAGGGGAAAGGGGTTAGATATGAACGTGCAGGAAGCCTGGGCTGAAGGAATTACAGGACGCGGAATCGTGGTCACGATCCTTGATGATGGATTGGAGAAAAATCATCCTGATCTCTATAAGAACTACGTAAGTTCCATTACTTATTGTCCTAATCCAATAAAACGCTTGATAAAGAAGATAATTCGAGAAAAGAACTCAATTCTTTGACACGATAAAAATTTATAATCTCTAAAGCAATTCTAGAAATAAAATTCTTAACAACTACAGTCACATTTAATTTCACCATGGTACAACGGAAAATATTCAATCTTTTCGCTCGTAACGGAGAAAATCAGTTTTTCAGCAATTTATCAGAGTACGTTCCAATTTACACAAAAGATGGACAGGTTCCACGAAGCAAACAGAACAGACAGGACGAACCGAACCCTACAAAATGGAGGGCAGACGGATTTCGGAACGGTGCCAAAAACTATACCTGTATTTAGAAACTCTCATCTATTCCACATACTAAACGTCTATTTTCACATAACTGCAACGAATAACGTTGCAGCTCGAGAAATTATCGTAAAGAAACGTGTTAGACACAACGAATGATATTCGTGGGAACGACAGTGCGCTATAAATGTAATAAGATTCGTGCATTCGCGATTACAACGTATACAACGATCTTCCTGCTACGCTACAACGATTCACACAAAATTCTCTAAACGCAGTCTGCTCTTTAACTATTTACACATATAAAACTCCCCTGCTTCTCTATTTCTCGTTAGTGGACTGCAGGAAGCAAGTTTGTGCCACGCTACCGAAATTGTCGAAGTTACCAGCGGAGTGCTGGGAGCCAACCATAGAGTCAAACACTAGACTTGAACCGCACGAGAGAAACGCGTATGTTTACTAGTGAATGGCCGGGGTTAATAAGGCAACCACGGACAAACGTGTATCGAGCTCCACAATTTCCCAGTGGATACAGATCTCCTATAATCAGACATAGTTGGCGGTAATCGATATCGACCCGAACGAGATACGTTTCGTCAATGAAATTGAAATTTTCAATCATTTAAAATATCACGTTTTTTACAATTTTATTGAAACGACGTTTAAAATTCTTTCGCAATATTTTAGAAATTGTTGGGTTATGTAGCTAAATTAAACAGCTCTTATACCTACATATCAAAACAAGCGATCCAAATTAATCAGTTAAATTCCTTCGGTTTATTTCCACCATATTCTCTGTTCTCTCTTTTTCTGATTTTTCCTACGTGCCTTCAGTTTGCACAGCTCTTCCGATCTTACCTCCTGCAAATTTTTGTCATTGATTTTTAACTTCTGCTTTCTACTTTCCTTACATTCAATGGGTGTATGTATATGTGTATGGTTAGCACTCGATTTTTTGGAAACCGCACAATTTATTTCGATAGAGAATATCCAAGATGAACGTAAATTTATTTATTCGTATAAATGTAAAATATCGAATCTTCGTGGCTTTGTAACTCCGTCACGAGAATTATTTAACCGATTGTAAAGAAAAATATTATATACGAAAGGAAACGAAAAACCGTAATACTAAACTCGGAACTTTAAAACAATCCTCTAACTGCCTAAAGGAAAAAGCAATTACATCGGGCCCTGTAGGAAGTCGATATTCACTGGGAACTTCGTAAAAGTGCAGCCAAGTTGTATTCGGTAATTACAGAAGTAGTTCACTTGATATTAATTAAACATCTTATCGATTGGCAAGAAGAAAAAGCATCTAATCTCAACGAGAGCTTAGCGAATGACAATGCTCAACGATTTAACTATAAAATAAGCGTTGAGGTTCATGATCTCGAAAATGTTAAAAATATCGCAAGATATTAAACCAAGGATTTTATAAATTTTCCGAAGAAAATATATTTCTTTTGTATTTAAATCGTTACAACCTGTACGGTAGAAAAAGAATACATGATTCACACAGGAATAATCGAATGAACGATCTTTCTAGGATCCACAAGCGAGCTACGACGTTAATAATCATGATGAGGATCCCATGCCAAGATATGATGTTCTAGACAGTAATCGACATGGCACCAGATGCGCCGGTGAAGTGGCTGCAACTGCTAACAATTCCATGTGCGCGGTGGGAGTTGCATTCGGAGCTGGCGTCGGGGGTAAGTGTATTCAAAGAACGGACCTCAGCTATTTTCGGTTATTTGAAAAACCGGTGCAGTATTTTGGGAGAAATGAAAAAAATACGTGTATTTCTGCTAAAACTTGACATATTAAATAACGAGATATTAAGAAATAAACCAATCCAATTCCGGATGAGTAATTTAATTAAAAGGATTTAATTTTTTATTTACGTAGGGGTGAGAATGTTAGACGGAGACGTGACAGACGCTGTCGAAGCGAGGTCTCTGAGTCTAAATCCCCAACACATCGACATTTATAGTGCCTCCTGGGGACCGGATGACGATGGAAAAACCGTCGATGGTCCTGGTGAACTTGCTACTAGAGCTTTCATCGAAGGAATCACAAAGGTTGGTAAATTTTTTACACTTTACAAAAATCTTCAGATCTTCAACTACTAGTGCCATGCTTGGAATCGGTAACGAAAAGTTTACAAAATGATAAATAACTCATACGACACGAAATTATTCCTTGTTGTCTTTTACTCCAATTTCTGCTCCAATTCTTCCGCGTCATTCTCTGTACCACGTTATAATAAATAAGTCTTGTTGCGCGTAAAATTGGATCCTTTATTCTCGCGTTTCATTAAAACCCCATGAAATACATTCGTTACATTGTTTGGAATAGACCAAAAGTCCTGTGCCCGTCTTTCGGATAGAAATTTCCCGGAATCTATCTCTTAGAAACATTTCTTGCGTGTTTCCGTAGAGCGACAACTGGAAGACAGATAGTACTTCGTTGTTATCTCGATGCTACATACTTAGTAGTCGCTCGAAAGCAGACTCTGTTCGATTACGTTTGCTAGAGGAGACACGAGGATGTTTTATCTTGTTCCTTGAACAAGGAATTTCAGCATGTCAGCCGATTTGCATCGAACTAACACATAGATCGTTAGAATAGATATATATTCATCTATAATTAAGACAGACGATTCAGGAGAACGACTCGACATGATACGCGGGACGGGAGGTATGACAATATCCAACTAGTATGATTTGGTGACTAATTAAAAGTACTTTCGATCTAGAACAGTAATCTACAATCTTTTTACTATACAGAGTATCCCAGAGGATAACCCTCGGTTAGTCTCGAATGATTAACTTATGACAAAGAGCATTTTACTTAATTTTGACAAAGGGAAAGTTGTAACATTAAAATGTACTTGATGCTATTTATCTTGCATAAATTTGTAAATAAATTTATTACTACAAGATACAAAAGTCTACTTTCAAACTTGTGTACTAAAGAAAAAAAAAACATAAATGTGATACTTAGCAATCCAAATCTTCAATTAACTTACAACGGATAAGTATTTTTATTAATTAAATTCCAAAATGTTTTATCATTCTGATGTGATCTTAATATTATATCATTTCTTATATTTGTAATTTCTACTTCCAAATCTTCCGAGTTACTAATTTGGAAATAAGCTGCTATTTTAGTAGATACATCCTCGTCTGTAGAGGTGAAAGAATTTTTGAAAACTATCATAAATGAATCCAATTCAGAAAACTTTTGAAATCTAATACCAAATTCTTCCATGAAGTGCAAACTGAGCAAAAAAAAACATTACTGTTAATAAAGTTTTCGGCAATATTTTTCAAATTTGGAAAATGAATTAAATTCTTTTTTAAAAGATACCATTTTCAAAGTATCAATTTTTCTTTGAATGAATTTATTGCACTTATCATTCGAGCGATGTGATGATTTCTGTCTTGAAATATTAAATTTAATTCGTTAAATTTTTCTATAAAATCAATACGAAATCCAAGATCAAAAAAACGATATTTTATTTTCTAACTGTGGGCAAGATTTATTTCTCATTACATTAGATATTTCTTCGACATTAAAGATTTCTTAGCTTGAGTTAATAAATTTAGAAATCTTCAAAGTATTTTTCCTCTATAAAGCCATCGCACTTCCATGCGAGTAAAATCATTAAATTCAGCATTCTCTTCTTGTAAAAGTAATTTAAATAATCGGTGTTACATTGATGCAGTTCTTATCGAATTTATAATTTATAATATTGTCTATATGACACGTTGAAGAGGTATTATCTTTGCACATAACATTTCTTGGTGTATTATGCAATGATATGACATAAATCTGAAAAATGAACGGTCTTGTTTACATAACGCGATAAATCCTTGTTTTGTTTCTCCCATTGCCGGAACTCCGTCGATTGTAATCCCAGTCAACTTCTATAATGGTAAATTATTTTCCTCCGCGTATTTTTGAAAACTGCTAAAATATCATCTTCCCTTGTTGGCCTCACCAAAAGAAGAATCTTAAGAAATTCTTCTTTCGTAGTAAAATTATCGAAAACAATAATTGTCGCCTTCACAGTTAATTGAGAAGTATCCGATATATCAGTAGATTCTTTTAATTGCAAAAAAAGTAAATATAAAAGAGTAAATGTATTCTTCTAAATCCTCTTTCAACTTTGTCTCAATATCAGTTGCAGTAATTTCGATTCATCGTATTACTGTTCCCGCTGATAATTCGATTTTATTTATTGCTGTTATTATTTCATTTTTAGTTTTCTACTCATCAAGAATTGACTCAGGAACCAAAAACATGGCTTGTTTTATTAAATTACCTTCTAAAACTGATTTCTTTTTCTTTACCGATAAATAAAGAGTTTTAAAAGAGATAGAAAAGGTTGCTTTCTTCGACCGTGAAGCCGGTTTCGTAAAAATGTTTCATTGTTTAGCTAAGTTCATTTTCCCAACATAAATTTTTTTTTGTAATTATAGAATTTATTGGAAAATTTTTATTACAGCTTTTATGAATAGTGTTGAAGTGTCTCATTATGTTACATTTTTTAGGAACTACAACAATAAACATGCATACTTCCCCTAAAAAAATATAAAACCAAACTGTTCTTCTCACCCGATATTAAAATGATATGCCTTTTTCTTTTTATTTATATAAGTTTTAAAGTATTATGAAATTGTAAAATATAGTAAAATTATTAGAAATAACACAAACTGATTATCACTTTATCACTATAAAGAAGAAATAGAAAAAAAGGCTACTGTTGTCAGGCTTCTTATTTTTCTTTTTTTTATTTGTATCTTTCTTGTCAAGAGTTCATTACAGACTATTTTAGATTTTCTAAACCGCTAATCGCTATCGCCTCGCGTTTCTGGGCTATCTCCCACGGCACATCAAAGTGCAATCGGTCGCGGACCATCTCAAAGATCGGTCGCCGACCATTGAGTTGGGCCGAATCGAATCGCCGATTGGTGATTGCCCATGATAGTGCCTAAGTGCACTTAGGTGCCCACGAAACCTACGTTACTAACCTCTGTTCTAGAACGTGAACACAAATTTATTTACAAAATTATAGTGTTAGATTATATACGAGATAAAAGACATAATTTTTGTCGTGTGTATATAATAATACAATATAAAGAAGATGAAACTAGTCGGTAAAAACCATTGCTAAAGGAAGATTAACGGTACCGATAGTTACGAACTTAATCGAAAAATGATTCTTTCGAAATCATTTGCG
Source organism: Bombus fervidus (assembly GCF_041682495.2). Taxonomy (NCBI): domain Eukaryota; kingdom Metazoa; phylum Arthropoda; class Insecta; order Hymenoptera; family Apidae; genus Bombus; species Bombus fervidus. The sequence goes on along the minus strand of NC_091528.1, from coordinate 821,591 downwards.
TTGCCGGGAAAAACCATGATACAATTATATCACAACGAGGAAGTTCTTTCCCTAGACCTACCTTAACAGACTCGGTCAATGAGATCAGCCCACGGAAAGTTTCTAATTGAGTGCTTTTAAGCGACTTGTCGGCTTCCGTACCTGCACGCATTACCATTTTATCCTTGCTCACTGCGAAGTAGCCGTAAGTCATATGCAAATATTGAAAGTCGCTTTTGCCCGAAAGAGGAATTCGTTAAAACGGTACCGAAAAGTCAGAAAATAGAATTCTTCGAGGCAAAATTTTCAAAACTGCGAAAGTAACGTCTTAACTCGTTATGGTCATGGCACCTTGTAAGAGAACGATTAATTAACCATTCTGTGCATAATACCGATAATAAAGGTTACCGTGTTTAGAATTGACCACTGTTTTTTAATTTTCCAATTTGAATTCAATGAATTTTGGTTTCACTTTATTCGAAGACAAATAATTTTTCTTCTAAACTTTTTAATTGTACAAATATTTAGGAAAGATAGCTGTCTTTTGTACTATATTAAATTATATTATATTGTATTATAAATTATATTATAATATATTAAATTATAATAATTGTTAGCAAGAAAAGCATTTGACAATATCAGTACGTACATATATAGTATTTACAGTGCATTTACTACGAAAGTGAAACATTAAGGATTTTAAAAAGCTTTTTACTCAAGAAACGTTACAAATTTTCTTTAAACATATAAAGCCCTTAAAACCATACATTTCCTCCATTTTCTAGCGTTGACCATAGAGATAATAGTATAACAAAAATTCTGTGAGAGAAAGAATACTATTATAAATTTTTTCTCTCTGTGAATATTATGTTCGTATTATGAATCACTGTGTAAATGCTTGTTTTAAAAATGACTGTTGAACATACATTGAATATTCCTAAGCAAACTGTTTTCATTTTGTCGTTCATTTGGTAAATCCTTAAGGAGTCAACGGGCTTATAGGATAAACGTTTATATTCCACAGAAGCTGCTTGTTATTAAATATGCAGAAATAAATTCTGTCTAGAATGAAAGCAAGCAAACACTCGAAGAACGGTACATCACGGGTCGACCGTATTGAGGAAAATTTTTCCTTTTGTCATTCTTTTTCTTTTTAACGATAAAAATGTATTTCAAGCATAGTTATAGTTATTTGAAATATCTCTATAACAAAGTACTCAAGTTAATACAAAAAGTTTCGTTTGCAAAAAAAAGTATGTGTGTGTGAGAGAGAAACACATTATATGAGTCCTATTTTTATCTTTCCTCATTTCTTTTTTTATTTTTGTAGTATCGATGTTTCATTTTTCACTCGCATGTTTTATGTGCTTTATTTCACGAATAATTTTATAAGAAATTTCTATTGAAAGAACTGCGGCATTCGATAATAGTTGAATGTATATATCTTTTTACCTTCCATTTTCGTGTTAATGCAACGATATTACCCGGTAGTGTCGTAGCCAAATATGAATTTATCTTTCCAGTATAATTACTGTTACTTCTGAATTTAAAGCACTTTTGCTCGATAGGAAGCTAACCGTTAAATATTCATAAAGACAGTTACTGCTAACGGTAGTTTGCGAAATATGTCATATATTTGAAATAGCTTAAAATTTTCGAGGGATATTTCGACGCAATTGTCGAGACGACAGTGGAATGAATTTCTAACTCATTCCCTCAAATTTAATACATTAGAGACGCGATACAATGTTTTTAGTTAAAAACGATCTAAAAAAAAAGTGATTTCATACAAAAGATACATTTTCTGACGACAATAAAAAATTATCTCTAAAGGAAAAATATCATGAAATCAAGGTGCATTTCGTACTAGTATACTGACTGTAACTACGTTAAAGGAGGTCGTCAGGTATGTATGTACTGTGTGTATTAATAATGAGAGCATATAGTATCTCGAAGTTGCGTTTAACACACCGCCATAACTACTCCAATAATTTCAAGGATGGCCCTTTGATGGTCATAACTGTAGTGATATCGGAAGTGGTGCAAACTTGATATCTAACTAAAAGGAGCATTGGAATTTGTCCTCGTATTAATATTTCCTCGTTAGCAAGGACATACGTTATCGATTTACAATAAAATTATACGTTATACGTTTTGCTTTGAAATCTGTATAGGTATATGATACACGTGAATACATTTTACATTAAAATAAACAGTTAAAAAAAAATCTATAAATAAATTTCTCCTTCGTGTGTTTCACTCAAAGAACTCATCTTCAATTATCCATTTATCCAGAACGATTAGATATAAAAAAAGCGATTCGATTAATAAAAACGATTACGTGTAAGTTCGTTATCGAGGAAAGTCGAAGACTAAAAGCGTTTGCTTAAGATGAAGCGATCAATCGAACCTTTCACAGCGTATGAAAGGCTCTTTGACCAGACGGCTGGTGACGCCTCGCTAAATTCGATGCTTTGATCGTCAGGGTCGCAACGGTAAAGGGTCAATTTTCGTCTGGGCGTCAGGAAACGGCGGCAGGGATCACGACAACTGCAACTGCGATGGTTATACGAACAGCATCTGGACGTTGTCCATCAGCAGCGCTACAGAGAATGGTCAGGTGCCTTGGTACAGTGAAGCCTGTTCCTCCACTCTCGCTACCACCTACAGTTCCGGTTCATCGGGAGAGAAACAAGTAGTGACCACTGACCTGCATCATTTATGCACGAGCAGTCATACGGGCACGTCTGCATCGGCTCCCTTGGCTGCTGGTATCTGCGCTCTCGCTCTCGAGGCGAACAAAGAGCTAACTTGGAGGGATATGCAACACATTGTCGTCAGAACAGCGAAACCTGCTAATCTCAAAGCTATGGATTGGGTAACCAACGGTGTTGGAAGAAACGGTAAGTATTAAAAAAAAATATAAGTATAAAATACGCATTGTAATCTAATTTAAAAATTTGTCCACTCTTTGTTTAGTGAGTCATAGTTTTGGCTATGGGCTGATGGATGCCGCTGCCATGGTTCGCTTGGCCAGAAGATGGCGAACGGTACCGGAACAACACAAATGCGAGGTTTCAGCACCACATATGGGCAGGTTAGCTATTTTATGCAGTACGACTATTTGAAACGTTCGAATGGGTTTTCTTAGAAAGATTTTAAAAATCCAACGAAAGGTAGAAACGTAATTTCCTTTCGAGATTATACTTTCTTTCTTCAATAAAAAGACGATTTACTGAAAGTTAAGTCACCGGAAAATATCAAATACAATTTAGAAGCCAGTACTTTTGTGAAATAAATGACTATTTGAGACGTGACGGTGCAATTCGATCCATCACTATTTCCGCCACGTATTGTTCGCTTTGCGTTACCGTGATAACGATAAACTGATCCCAGGAAATAGCTTCTGCAACGCGTGCACCCGATTTAATACAGACGATTCCGAAGATCATTCGCTGTCGAAATGGAAACGAATTTTATCGACGATAAAAATAAGGTGTATGATTATTTTTCTTAACCTAGTCGACGAAATGAGAATTTAAAAGAAAGGAAAAATAAGGTCGTGGAATTCCCTGTCTTCGTTTCTACAGCTGACCTAAATTTCATATGTACGTACAGGCCAATACCACCAAAGAGCCAGCTATCTCTGGAATTGCACGTCAAGGAGTGTAGCGGCGTTAATTTTCTCGAGCACGTGCAGGTAAGTACTGTGTCACTCACATAAATAGAGGGCTAATTAATAGTATTCCTCTGGAATGCTTTCAATCACGTTTAGACGTGGAATTACTCTAAATTTTTCTATGCGCACGTATCGCACTTCATTCACATAGTTTCAAAAAGAATATATACATTTAAAATTATTGAATATTTATGTGATATTAAAATCATTGCTGGACCGATTAAATAAATTGTTAATCGTACGATACATTTTTTCTAGGCAAAGGTTTCACTGATGGCCTCGAGGAGAGGAGATCTTCAGATACAGCTAACATCTCCGCAAGGTACAAAGAGTACTCTTCTTGCGAAAAGGCCTCACGACATCTCAAAGGCTGGTTTCAATCAATGGCCATTTATGTCGGTTCACACTTGGGGAGAAAGGCCACACGGCACGTGGAAGCTTGAAATCCACAATGAGGGTCGATACCAAGGTAAGTCCATTGTATCCGGCTTTTTGTTCCTTCCTTTCATCGCATACATTTCCAGATACATCGAATGTAACCTCGTTCGTATCAGAAATTTTTCAAGAGCTTATATCCTGTTACGCTTTTCGCAAAGACCAACTACAAAGACAAATTACGATCTTACGAAATAGTAAATCGTAATTTATATTCTCAATTTTCTAATATTAATAACGATTCGTTGTGTTTCCAAAATACATTTACTCTACCCAGAGATCGGTTTCATCTGTTTCTCACATCTATTTGTCTAAACTTTATTTTCCAAACATCCTCTCTATATCAGATATATTCTCGGCCGAGGTGTTTTGCACATCATCGCCGTCATCATTAAAGTAACGCGATAGGATAAAACTGCTGAGTAGGTATCAAAAGTTTTGAAATCTTCGAGAGTCCAGTACCAAGGTAGATAAATATGTTAAACATACCACACCACTTTTAACATGTTTAGAATGGCATGAATTTTTTATGGGTCATCAAGGGATGCTCTTATCTGACAGTGCAACGTCATGGCTGGGCCACCAAAAGTAAAATGTATAAAATAACGATACGAACTAACTCAAAATGAACGTTTCTTGAGTTTTCTTGTCATCCTAAACGTATTCAAAATTCATTACCTCAAAGGATCAACAGTACCGAAAGGATTGAAAAACAATTACAAGTACGATCTTTCGTATATATTCTCGTAATAGGACAACGATTCGTTTCACTTGAAATTATAAAATTAGCCGTGAAACGCGATGTAGGTTAATAGGGTTACACGACCAGATCCGTAGGTTCTAACGCCTGGCGTATGCAGTAACATCCAGCTGCTATCTTATCATCTGATCTTGGAAGACGTAAAGGGAATTTCTCGTAAACCATGCACGTGGGACCACGTAAGCTGCTGCATTATCTCCCAAGGGCGTAATTTCCAGTTCGAAGCGTGTTCCCTCGCGGTGGCATTCACCAGCAATGGATCTCATGAACCACTAGGGGAAGTTGACCTTGTGCAAGGGTGAAATCATCAGAACCACTTGAAGCTAGAAGCCCGTTAAAGCCGATATGTGCATAAAGTTTGAGTTAACGCGAGCTTGTAATCCCATACAGTCTTGTAGTCTGATGTATCCATGCGCAAGATAGAACCTTGCTCTATTATGCCACGTAATATGCAGGATACATTCCAAGTACAGGTATTCAAACCATTACACGTCGCGTTTGCGTTGAGTCCTTGTACACTGCTAGCGAGATCCGCTTCAGCATCGTCGTCGTCGACCAACAACAATATTGTGCCGGCCCCGGAATTGCACCTGTTGGTCGTCAATGATTTTCTAATCCCCAACCACTGATAAGCTCGATTGTACAATATTCTCCCGTAGGATTACTTGCATCACCTGCTTCTGAATCATTCGAAGAAAGGTGGATCTATATAGACGAAACGTTTCGTTCTTGATAAATAATCGAAAATTATCGTATGATAAATAAATAATCAACTATTTCAGGTTAGGATGCGAAAAGATTGTACGAAGATACTCTATAAATGATCAAAAGAATTTAGAAAGAATTGAACAGCTCCTATCTTTCTTACCGTATAATTTATCTTTCCATTACCTTACCATTACCTTTTATTTGATTTTATCACTGAAACTATAATGATAATTTGGAATTTCGTGCTGCATCCTGTTCCGACGACCAACCATTCATCAGGTCGTGCAACGCTCCACGAATGGGCGTTGATCTTCTATGGAACGTCAACACTGCCCGATCGCACGGAATACGCGTTGTACAATCCTGCCGGGATGAACATACCGAGAAGACCTTTCGTTAAACCACGGGAAACTGTGTTTTCGAAGGCACAAAATTCCTTGACGAGCTCGAAGATCAAGCAGACTCAACATAAGTCGGAGAAATCCGGAAGCCTTAGTCCGCCGTATGTGGTCAATGCGCAGATACAATCTCAGAGAAAGAGCAAAGCGCGTGGTCAGCACAAAAATGGCAAATCAGCCAATAAACCTACGCCAAAACCCACCGTGCAAACGTTAAGAGGGTTGACAGTAGCCAGGGGACCTAACGTCGCTGGGGAGATTCGTTTAATCACGTCCAGACCCAGAGGAAGAAGCACGCCTAGTCCAATCACTATCACTACTACCCAGACCAGTCCACCTACCACGATTTTAACCACCAAAGTGACCAGCAGACAAAAAATCGTCGACATAGCGACGGCCTCGTCCCTTCAAAGAGGCCTTATTCTCTTGGAGCCACCAGCGAAACCTGTTATCAACAACGTGCCAGCCATCTTCCAGCAATATCCTAAAATTCAACAGCTCTATCCACTCTATCCCGTCTACGCTGGAGTTAGAGGAGCTGGCCAACAGCACGCAACCAGGGATAAGGGTCTGGAATTGCTCCAGGACGAACAGTTCGATTCAAAGAACTTAGACAAGGGTATTCTTCTTTAGTTGACGTAGGCCTACGTTAACGTAACGAGCAATCCGTGAATGGTTTAGAATGAATTAAAACTCTACTAGGATAGCGATTCCCTTTTGAGATTGCTTGGGAAAACACTTTTAGTGTCAAAATTGATGATACAAAAATTTGAGAACTGTATCTAAGGTGCATGCACCATCCACGGATGCACGTTGCGTGCAGTTTCTTTTGTCGCATCTCGCCAAAGTAGTCAAATTGTGTAAAATAGAAGTGCATCCATGTGAAAAATTACAGAATTCAGTGAACTTTTATATGATTTAGTTTTTTGTCTCTTATCCTTACTGTTCCTATATTATTGCAAGCGCACTTCGGTGTAATTATTGTTCATTTTGTTCATATGCTCTGTATCTCCTTATCACTCGTATCTGTGTATTCTCTGAGATAATTTTTAAGTATTTCCAGCGGTACTTTTCATTTATTCCTTATTTTCATGTATTCCTTTTTATTGTATAAAAATCCATATCTTTTAATGTTTCTAAGATATCTTTTTATAGCATAAAAAAGATAATCGAAGAAACTGGTACTTACGTCGGTTTTACTATGTGAACTCTACAATTATCGAATAGCGTATCAGTTTGCATTCGTTAAATTGTTATTTGCTAACATCTTTTTATGTTGATTTCATAATAAAAATGTTTAACTAATTTTGCTGCATGTACTCTTACGTTTCTTCTTCAGTATCGTTGAACGAAACTTTATTTTCCGTAAATTTAAGATGAAAATTTAGCCTTTCAATGAGTATTACAATTACAAAGTTGTTAAAGCTATTGAACTAAGCCGTTCGCTTGCATGCATGAATATGTGTGTTTAGTAGAAGTATGCTTAGAAGTATGCAGATTGCATAGCACATAAACATTGTTAACTATGTTAAAACGATTATTCAATTATTAATTATTTTTCACTATTTTTTTAAATAACAAACACGGTACGCCTTTTATAATGGGAAAAGCTATTAAAAACTTTATTACTCGATTCCCGATATTTCAAAAATCTACATTTATACAGATAATATTCATGTAGATCATGTAAACGTCAATGTACAGAAATGTCTTACAGATCATATTGATCTTTTATAGCAGCAATAACGATATCCACTTATGGGCCTCTAACCCCTCATTGGCCTTTAATATTTTCATTTTGTCCTCAAGTTACATTCGTTGGCATTTCATCGGATACTCGGATACTCGAGGGCCATCGTTTATCATCGTAACAAAATTTTTACTACCATCGATAGGCAAAAAGTTATAAAAAGAAAGAAAAACCAACAAATATGTAAACGTTCGATTAAAACGAACTAATATTTTGCAAGGAAATTCGGGTTTAGTTTTTGGTTTACATTTGCATAAGAAATCACGTTATAGACATTTGTACAAAATTGCATTAGTACAATAATAAATACAGGTTCCGTTATTAATATTTCTCTTATCGCCCTAATTTACTTCATTTTAATCCACTTCCTGTTCCTGTTCTTGAAGGTAAGAATAAAATTCCTTAAGCAACATCGTAACGCTTTATTAGTTTCCTGGCGCCAACAACATTGACACCCTCTTCACTTTACTCATTTCACTGCCATCATCTTTCCAAGACCACACCTCGAGACACTTGCATCGAATACATCAAACATCTACTGTATGAAACATGATTCACGCGAATGAACCTCACGCAGATTCGCGCTTGTGTGTATGTGTATGGATAATGCAAAGTGCACTTGTGTCACGTCAAATAGAAGTATCTATCTATCGTTAGACCGTAGTGACATTAAGAAAACGTGAAAGACTCTTCCAAGCATCGCGAATCCACAATAGTTCCATTTGTACTTCTACCAATTAAATCTTTTTCATATACACATATACATTATTTGAATGTATAATTATTTCAATATGGGCATAAAATATTGATAATGAAAATGAAAAGAAATCTAGACCTTATAAATGAAATTATTTGCTGGGAATATCGTCAACACATAAATATTTGATTAAGGAAAACCCATTAAATGTACGATTTGCGAGATAAAATGACAAATTAAAGTATCCGAGTGAAAATGTTAGTACAAGTTATAACGTATAATGTTTTTTTAACTGTCGTTTGTAATTATTAAATATCATTAATATCCGGTCACTTCAAAATGTACGGTGATAATTAAAACTTAAAATTGCCGCAAATTATTTTCGATAATTTATCATTCTTCCGAATTTGTCAAGATAGACAAACGAAACTCAAATATATCACGTTGAGAAGATAAATGATTCGGAAGGACATTAATCCTTCTTAATTAATGACATTTTATTGAATTACTTCACTGCGAAGAAAAATTGAAATAGAATTTCAATGAAAATATTAATCGATTCGTTTGAAAATCGATATACAAAAAGATACTAAAACAAAAGCTATAGAGCTCAATATGCTTTTATTTTCTACGCTGCGTGTCTGGGGAGAAAATTGAAATTAGAATCCCTGTAACACCGGAAATTAAATTTTAATTGGAATCTCTTTTCATGAAACCCTTTATGAAATACATATTCAAAAGTATTTTTCGCGTGGAGCTATTACACCATATAGTACAAGACAAAAAAGATCAATACATTGAATAATTTCTACGTACCATTAAGTTTGAAACAATACTGTTTTAAGTTTCTTTAAATCCTTCTTTTTTACTCAAACACAGTCCTCTTTATTTTTCTAAATCACATATTTATCGTTCGAAAATTCGCTCTACATGATGCTTAAAATATTATGGTCAAAATATAATAAGTACGCTCTTTGATAACAGCATGTTTAAAATATAATTTATCTCTACCTTTTTTCTAATTCGTTATCATTGCCAAAAGGACAAGCCGTATAAAAATTTTTATACTTTCGGAGACAAAATTTCGCGACCCTTTTCGAATTACGAATCCCTATTGTAAGAATCGAATAGCATGCATTTTTCCCTATTCGAACCAAAAGAACTTTAACATAAACACTTTTTAATAGGAGAGAAAAATATTCTAGGACAAGATGTTTCAAAATATTTATTTCCTAACGATGGTAAATGTCTTTATGATGGAATTTTATGCAAAATTTGCTAGAAAGCATTTCTACGATTTTGTTAAGGAGCGTAGCAGACAGGTTGAGGAATTGAGTCTTAAATAACGCGGTCAAGAATAATTATCACTACCATTACACTTATCACAATGTAATATACTATACCCGATTGAACGAAATACATATATTTTTAAGTACTTTTACATTTTCATATCACTATTGGTATTTTGAGGTATTTTGTCAATTTTCGACATTTTGAGTTTCAGCATGCTTATATGTGTCCATTTGACGATTTCCCTGCGACTCTGTACTTGCGATCTCACGAGAGCGAATCTAATGGTATGCCACGACATTTCAGACACCCTCGAAGAATTCAAGCTAATCTTCTACGGCACAGAGACGTCGTTGGAGTTGGACGACGACCTGGATAAGGACAAACCACTATCCTCTGTGAATCATCAGGATGTGAGTGTGGACAACTCGGCAATAGGCGCAAGGCACAACGTTGTGATGACCGATCCATGGACAGGTAGCCAGCAGGTAGAATGTGTGTCCCATCAGGAAGTACAAAGACCGACGACCGAAAACCAGACCAGCGGTTGCAGTAGCATCGATCCTGGAAGTGGCAGGTGCCTAGGTGGGTGCCTCATTCTACTCGTTCTAGCCTACCTGTTCGCCGGAGTCAGCTGGGGGAACCTGGCAACCAGTTGGCAGGATTCGTTGAGTGTTCGGAACGAGAGTGATCTCGAGGTGGCTGACAACACCTCGGGTTCATTCTCAACGACGACGACATTGTCGCGCGTAAGAATGACCACTTTCGGCAAGAGCTTAGCGATCGACAGGTCGTCAGGGTTTCCATGGTGCTCATGATAATATCCCTACATCGACGCGTTGGCCTCTCGGTTCACAGTTTGAAATGAGAAAACGAGAGCTCGAGCCAAGTGTCGACGCTCGCGATTCGCTCGAACAATATTGTGTGTTTGTGATTTCCCTAACCACATGAGTCGAAGATAATCGTCGTTCGATGATAAAACATTGTCGAGCGTCGTGTCAACTCCGCTTTCTCCTAGACGCTTTTTTCTGCCCGTCCGGAGAAAGAACTCTGATGATGTGCCGAACATCGAGCTTAAAATGTCCTACGGGCCTTGTCCACCATGATTTCTCGAGTGGACACCCGATTCGCTCACTAACGTATGTCGTTCTAGGGTTAGGATTTAGTCCAATTAAGTGTCGTGTATGAGAATTTCTATCATCGTGTAGGAAGAGTATGCGTGTAGAAAAAGTTTTGTCTGAACGTACAAGAGAAGCACTAAACAACAGTTCGATAGAAAAGAGTTCAGACTGTAATTGAGCGATAGCTAGCGGATCTAGCATATGAGAAAATCGATTTGACCATCGGGACCTCGTCGAATTGGAACATTTATAACTCGGTTCTTTTGAATATGCAGCAGCCTCTTGATTTTTCATGCCGATGAATTATTTAAAATGGATATTCAATCGGTCATATATATTCTCTGAAAGCGATACGCTTCAATAATCATTGTTGATCGAACTACGCGGGAAAAAGTGAATTCTGCTACTCTTCGACGACTGTTCAGTTCCGACCGTTGCTCTTGAAGAAGGTTAGCTTTAGAAATACCAAAGTCTCTTTTTTCTGATATTTCTCTATTTCATTAACTATTATTTTAGCCACTATTTTCAAAAGAACACGGAGTTACGCTTTTACCAGCAATAAATTTTAACGAAGGATCTATCCACCGAGATCGATGTCGATTTTCTCTGAGTGCGATTGAAAATAAAATTATTTCCTTTCAGCAAAAAAATAACCACGTTCGATATGACGTTCCACATTGTTCAGAAACATCTGATGACACTTTTCTACGTAATGCAAAAACAGCCAATTCGCGAAACTGCCACTACAGAGATTCAACATCGATAGACCGCGTCCATACAGTGAAGTTCGACTTGATACTTCACGCAGACAGATCCTGGTGAAATTACCTCGCGTAACCATCGCGTTACTCTATCTTCATCGATAAAATCACATTCCGCAGAATCGTTCCCACTCAATTTCCTAAACAGCCAATTAATCATTAGAAGCTACTCGACTGCATAATCCGTTTATCGCAAACATTCGATGGGGATAATCTAGCTATTTAAATTCGGAGATTCGATTCGTACGCGATTAATATCCAACTATTACGAACGTATATTGCCCTTCACAAATTTGGACTCGCTTAGTTTCAATTCAAAGAACAAAGATTTGTATACATCAATCTTCTAATAAACCAGTCTAAAACTAAGAAACAGTGAACGTTAAACACTCGAACGAAGAGTGTGCGTAGAAAATATTAATCGTTTGATAAGTTGAACGCTAAATCACTTGCTCTACCTGTGGTGCGCACAGCCGAGTAAAATTTGCCAGAAAAATTCGAAAAAGGAGAACAGGGAAATATAGTTTAATAATTTGGTAATGCTAGCTTGTAATGTTGGTTTCTTTGAGTACATCGATCGATGAAACGACCAAACGTGTTCCAAAGAGTTTCTGTTCACGTCTTTTTCATCTCTTTCCTTTCCACCACTCCGTTTTTTTTCCAAACGTTCTACTTTTATCTTACTCCTTCCTTCTGTCCCTTTACTTCATTTTCTTTTCTGTCGAATTTTCTCCCTCTCTGTCTCTGCAACTTTGCTTACCTAAAGAGAGAGGGACAGCAGCTGGGGCTATCAACACTGCCGGAAACAAAAAGGTAACAGAGTGTTTACGACCGGCTGATGCAAACAGCCGAGAAGAAGATACATAAGACTAGATGCTGGCCTGTAAAGTACATATTTATGTAACAGCGAAATCCTTTCTTCTCTCTCTCTCTCTCTCTCTCTCTCTCTCTCTCTCTCTCTCTCTCTCTCTCTCTCTCTCTCTTTCCCCTCTTTCCTTCCCAGTTTCGATTCTAAACGGAACACTACATGTTACTTCGCTAAATATCTACAATTTCGTGAAACTCTCAAAGACCTAGCGGTAACTATATAGGTCTAGTACTTCTAATTACTCGAACGATACATATATGTTTTGTAACGATTTTGTTGTGAAAGTAATTATGAATTTCTTATAAATTGAATTTGTCTTCGTTGAATTCGGACGATAATCTGTACTATGGATGTCACGTGATAGTAGCAGGCTTTTAAAGTAATTCGTAGAATTTATTCAATATTACCATCGCGTCAGTGTAAATTGCCTTTAACAGTACTTTCGCAGACTTTCACTGATATTTTGTAACTAATGTATACTGCGATTAGGGATTACACATTGCGAAAACATTTCGCCCTTGAACAGCCTGAATTATCAGACAGTTACACGAGGTAACAACAATTTATTTCTGACAACGTAAACGTTGGAGTCTAGATTTCATGGAAAATTCGGGAAAAACTCGAAGATATTTATCAAACATCTTGGAATATCGAAACAGTTGAATAGTGATTAAAAAGTTCGTCAAGACGAGGATTGATGTTTAACAAATTACTTGATAAAGTAGTTATCCAATATGCAATATCTTTCTATGAATAATGCTAAAGAGAAAATTTAATTACGAATAATTCATCGAATAACAAAACTTTTTCTAGAGAATTATTAAAACTGATTCGGGCGAAAAACGTGAGAAGAAAAATATAGCCTATGATCGTTTTACGTACTATGATTTGTTCACTCGAAAAAAGAAAAATTATTTACTATATTCTATCGATGTTTGTGTAACGATCGATGATTCGATTCTCTGCATCAAATAAATGGAAATGGAAACAAAAGAGATGCGGATTGTTTGTTGAAATTGTACGAGAAAAAAAGGCTGCGGAATGTTTAAAAATATACTATTGTGTATTTTCAAATCAATTTCTCGACCGAATTTGTATTCTAAAATGTTTAATATTCTTTAATATTCTACAATCTTTAATATTCTGAATGATATCAAGTATAGCGTTCTTGTTTGAACAAATATAACGCGTGAAAATTAAAATGGCAAAAGGGCTGTCATCATGGAAAATCATTCTTGATGTATTAGGAGAGTAATCCACAATGTACAGAGACTGTTCCAAATATTTTGTTAACTGCATGAAACTGGAGTTACCCTACCGTTGACAAGGGACATCATTTATGCCCCTTGAACGTAATCTCTTGGTTTCAAGCTTGCAAACGTTTCACGAGACGAGCTAACATCAGAATGAGTCCTTTCTCATTGAAGTGGTTTCACCACTTGGCTTGGACCACTAATCAAGACAGAAGAGATCGTTTAATTCGGAGTTTTGGTTCCGAAATACACCAATTGCTCGCAGATGCTCATAAACTAACCTCTTTATGCTCTTTTCATTTTTATGAAATCATGATTCCGCCAAGACGAGAGAATAAATACAAAATCATCGATGCTCTGGTCGAACGAAATTCGCGAAATTAATTTCCATGAGTAAGCGGCGAAAATTTTAATTAAAACACTGCCTTGATTGCAATAAGAACCTTATTTATTATTACCAGTTCGATATTTCATAAATACATATACACATAGGAACGTGTATCATGTAGTTAATGAAGATACGAGAAATATCGGTTAGAAAGTAATGAAAGTGGTAAAACGATTAATGTAATTTACCAATCTTTTTAGTGGTTCATATAAATGAACCGGAAGATATATTTGGAAAAAATATTTACTCGCTAAACTATGAAATGTTACTATAGAAATTTTCTCTTTGAAAATTCGATGTGATTAAGTGAGTTTCTCTTGGAGAATCCTAAATTATATTTATAGGGTGCCAAGAAAAATGTGCTTTTGTAACCAAGACATATCTTCTTTTTTAAAAAATTGAAATAATTTTAATTGTTTAGATATCGATTATTTCTCTTCGTGTTTCATAATGATCCAGCAGTTATCGAATTCCGTCAAAAGTTACCGAAGAGAGAGAAAATTGAAGTACATATCCAAAAATCTGTCGGGAAAAATTCTCTCGAGAAAGACGAGCGGTACGCGACATACAAAGATTTTTCGACAAGAGAATTCAATGACCGCTCAGACGATGAGAATAAAATAAAAAAAGAGCCAGACCCGACAAAAGTTGAAACGACCTAATTTGACGTTAATTGGCTTCGCCAGCGTTCAACCGCAAAGAATCAAATGGTGTAAATACCAGCAATCCCTTCTTTCATCAAATAGAGAAATCCACGACGGAGGAACGACTCGCACTAAAGCGAATTTCTTTTTCCCTTGACCGTGGCAATATATACCTCTATTTTCATTATTACATATCGATCTTAACTTTCTAATAAGTAATAACTTAGTTTAACGTTGTTACTTTAAATTCTAGCGAAATAATGAATCTAATGAAATTTATCTATAATCTCGATATATTTTATTTTCTTTATAGCAATTATTATTAAAGTTAGGTCGTAATAATTTATGTGTAAATTATTTTGTTCTCTTCGCTATAGCACAGGGTGGATCCCGTTTTTCTATCCAAATCTTTTCAGCGTATTCAACAGACGCAAATAAGTAAAGGATCTATAAAGTTCGATTTTAATTTCGATTTGTTCCGCTTCAGTGAACCGATCGTCAATTTTTTGTAACGATTCATCATACTTGTTAATTTTCGTTCGATATAATTTTCCTTTCAAAGTTATACCGAAAAAAAATTTGGCTTGGTAAAACTAGAGCGCCCTATATATCCTAATCAAAGTAATATTGAAAATTAGCTGTCTTCCTTTCTATCATGCAAAAAAGAATATTTTCAATTTCTTTTACCTTGAAACGCACAGATCGAATGATACAAAAATACATTCTGTCACATTCAATTATCGTCTGTGATCGAATCTCGCGTTTTACATACAGATTTGTTACTTACCGCAGATACGCTCTTGAAATCTATCTCACAAGCTTTAATTTATTTTTACTCTATTCTTGGAAAATATAGTGTCGTATAAAATAACCGTTTCGTAACAAACAAAGAACTTTTACAGACTCGAGGAAGTATAATGATATAGCAAAAAGAATCCCAGAAAAGAAACGAGTTTCATGAATAACAATAATAACGCATCAGAAAACACAAAACAATATTCTTCCATAATTTTCTTTGTACTCTTATCCTTACGAAATCTCTTCGATTCTTTTTCTCAAATACATTTTATTGTCCTATTTTATTTTCTAACATCAACAATGGTTCCTTTATTCGTTCGTTTAAGCTACATCGAACTAATGTTAATATATTTTTTACTAGATAATAAAGAAGGCAGGTCTCTATCAACGCTTAATCGTTGATCGAAAGGATTGTAGGCACAGAGAGTCAACTTTCTGACAATTTGAGCAATTCGGTTGAGTGGTCCGATTCTTTTTGAAAAATTGGAAAGATCCTATACAGTATATGTATAGTGGTGCTGGCCCCTTATTACTGCAATCCCTTCGATCGTTATCATTTTTCGCCTGTTTAGCAGTAGTAGCGTCTATTTGTTATTTGTTATTATATTATATTGCGAATCATATCATTGTAACCAGATGCTGTACAACATCAGTGTGAGATGCACGACTTGTTATCGTCATTTTCACCTAACGCAAAAGCATCTAGCGCGATCCATCGGGTACATACGCTATCAAGCACATATCATTTTCATCGCGAAGGTACAGCCATATTAAATTCAAGCTTTTCATCCGCGCTCGAGAGTTCTACTTTCAATTTTAACTTTCGAATTGGGTGATGAGTTGACCGTGAACTTTCATTGAGAAAAAACAGAACCTTGGTTTGTTCACTGGAACCCTCATGTTGGCCGATGAGTGGAATTTTAAATCAACTTCATTTGATTCGTCCCGTTTCTCGAATCATATACCTTTTGAACTAACAGTTGGGCTTTGACCTTTGATTTTTCGAAACTTCTTGACCATATAAAAATTATTGGAAGTCGCAACGATGTCAAGGCAAATGCTCTGCCTAATATAATACTCTCTCGAGCGGATATATTTACGGTTTAAATGTCTCAGATTTATCATTGTCCTCGCGAAACGCTGGTGAATTCCATGCTGATGAAAGTAATCGAACATATATTTGACAATGAGCGATGCAAGGCGAGACGAAGGCAATGATAATTCCAGTTTGACGTGTAAATGTTACTCTATTTCTAGTTTCGTGTTATTATGCGTTTCGTAGTTAGACAATTTTTAGCGAATGATTTGACCGGATAAGCTGACGAGCCTGTGCTCAAGCACGCTCCGTGAATCAATCACTTCACATTGTACTTATGACGATTCATCGATACCAAAAGAAAATCACAGGAAGAACGTGGTAGGTTTTTCGTTCAGTTTTCATATATTATCGAAACAATTGTATTCGATTTTGGAATGTAATACAGATTAACATAAGATGCAGAAAAT
Organism: Bombus fervidus; assembly: GCF_041682495.2. Taxonomy (NCBI): domain Eukaryota; kingdom Metazoa; phylum Arthropoda; class Insecta; order Hymenoptera; family Apidae; genus Bombus; species Bombus fervidus. The sequence continues at coordinate 804,556 of NC_091528.1, read as the reverse complement.
CAACAAAAATGGGTTTATCATGTTCTTCCCGTAAGGTTTTCAAATATAATAGTTACCATAGACGCACAAACAGTTCCTCGAAATTCTCTCTTTGGACTCTCACACGAAGGCAACGCGTTTAAAACATTCTTACAGCATTCGTCTAAAAGAAAATTCACGTACGAAGAAATTAATAAACGATGTGTCGTGGATCACATGGAAATAATCGCAACAAATAAAACAACAAAATACGCTTCCATACATATACATATATAAATATATATATATTAATAATTGACGCTTTTTGCAAGAGATCGTTATATATTCGTTGAGCTTTCGTTCGCGTGTACTTAGAAACGAGCTAGGAAAGATAATCTGTTCTTCAGAATCGTTTACCCATTCGTGATCATTTAAAAATAGGAGCTACAGTTCCGAATATGTATATTTAGCTTTTAATTTATTAGTTGTATAGGTATTACAACGCAGTATAATGCAATAATTCGGATAAGAGAGCCATACGTAATGAGTATAAGAGTGTACGAAATACGAAATATTTTTTAATAACACGATTAGTAATAATTTTATTCTATTTATAAAAATTTCATTTCTCTTAAAATTATAAAATTGCTTCCAGACAATCATAAACCAGATTATTAATTAATAAGTATCTGCAATAAATTATTTTTTATCTTTTCGATACTTTCAATGGTCCTCTGTGCCATTACGTATGTATTTACTGCTCATTAAATTCTCAATAATCCGCTGTAAATTTAATTTACGCTTCAAATCGTGCATGGTAATGTAAATTTCTTTTCGTGGATAACAAACTCAATGTTTTATAATACTTTACAACCATCCAAGTAAAAATTTTGATTTATGGAGATTTAATCGTATGCGTGTATGTGTGCGTGTGTGTACGTGTGTTGTGTGCGTGTACACCCATATATTAATGTATAATAATTGTGTATATACGTGCAATAATGGACGAAATATCGATACGAATCAAACATACACGAAATGATTTAATAACAAAGTCATCGACTATCGTTCCTCCGACATTAATCATACGTTAATCACGATCAAAATGGAATATGTACTAAACTTCGGCGACCGAATCGATGAAAAATCGTCAAAATTAAAACTCAATAATTCTATTTTATATATGTTTGCTATGTGTTTCGTAAAGTTCCAAAGATTTCATAGAATTTTATAGAATATCTCAAATAAATTTCTGCTTTCGAGAGAACCTCAAAAAGACATGCTTCGAGTCGAAAAATCATCGAGTGAAAGAATCTTGGATCTGATCTGGAAAATTAAACTAGCCCGTCGAAATAAATTTTAACGCAACAAGGATTCACCAAAAATGTTTCACGCTTTAAAACAATTGATTAAAAGGTCTAGCTTCCCTGAAAAAGAAAAGAAAAAGGAAGAAAAGGAAGGAAAAGAAAAAAGAAGAAAAAGGAAAGAAAAGAAAAGAAAAAGGTAGCAAAAGAAATGAGATAGATGAGTTAAGGATTAGTGGACTAAATTAAGTGGACTCAACGAGTTCGAATCCTAAGAAACGAAAGTACATCTCGACTATACGTGTATATTGGGTTCTTACAATAAGAGTCAATTATTCTAATCAACGTGGAGGTGTGTTGATGATAGTCATGTATAAGGGATATGAATGGTATAAACGTGAGTACTATGTAGGATTTTGGATGTTTCGATTCGTTCAGGTGTAAAAAATATCTTCCAAGATGTACAATACTTCGGACGACACGGCTGGACAGTTGAATTTTCGATATTCTGCGAAATCCTTTCGTTTGTGCCGATTTCATACTTTTAATGCAAAGATCGAACCTTCAGTGGCTCAGAAATTTTTTATTGAGAGGTGTATTCTACTATAGGCCTTAGTTTCGAACAAGCAGAATAACCAAGACCGAAAACTATGGGAAGACATCTCTTCTTAAAAAAATTTTTCAATAGTACTAAAACACGAATGAATATGATGATAGCTGTAAAGTGACAACAGAAAAAATGGTATAAATTTTTCGTAATATATTATTAAAGATCACACGTCTCACGGTAAATATTCCCTCTTAATAAAACTTCATTCTGTATGAATAAGAAATTTCGAGGGATCCGAAAGTAATATGCTATAATGTAACAAAGTGCTAACATCGTGATCATGTTCAAGTACTTAATAGCTTGATAGAATCGATCCTTAGTATTTTGCAATGTGATCAGAGGTAAGAATAAATTTAATGCTACTAAATCGTCGTGTGCGGTTTTTGTATGACAATAATAAATTATATTTCACGTGTTACGAACGAAATAAATATTCACATGATAGAAGGGATATATTAAGCTGATCTCGACGCACGTCGATCATAGCCAATGATAAATACGTATCATAATTTGCATTTGAAAAAGGCATATTTCAATTTAAGCTGTGAACTTTTTTACTACTACGAAGATTAAATTTCCTTCGTTTGAATACTATTTCTGGAATGATAATTTTCGTAATTTCTCGCTTAATAATCAAGAAATGAAATTCTTCCATACAACCGCGATCCATTTTGCTTCGCGAATGACAAATTACATTTTACTCGTACCCTTCTTATAGTAATCAATAATATCCTAAATTATGTTTTCATTTATTACATTTTTCGAAATGCTTCCATAACGTAATTTTGTACTTAACGAATGTCTTTCTTAGCGTAAATCGAATTACAAAAAATGAGAAATACTTAATTCGTTAATTAACGAAAAGATACAATTTTCCCAGAAAATATTCCAACGCATCGGTATTTAATTTCTGATTCGTAGAAATTATACTAACAACGTGTTTTAAATATATGCGTGCGTGCGTACGTACACGTGCGTGCGTGCGTGCGTGCGTGCGTACGTACACGTGCGTGCGTGCGTACGTGCGTGCGTACGTACACGTGCGTGCGTGCGTGCGTGCGTGTGTGTGTGTGTGTGTGTGTATCTCGAAACTTTATAGTTAAAAGATATAACCTGCCATCGCGAAATCCAATTTTATTAACCCTCGCTCGGTTATAGTTGGATCATTTGAAAAATCGAAGAAATGCATTTTTAATATTTCAAAATGGCATTGAAAAGAAAAGATATGTTAATAGCTAGAAATTCGATTTTGTAATATTTGTTATGCGATACTTATGTATACTTTTATAATTTTCGTAAATTTGCAACAAAAATATGATAGATAAATATATTTTTCGAATAGAATTCGTATTCATAACTTCTTGTCTTCCGAAAATTATTTTAAAGAATGAAATTTTACTTAGTTTGGGTCAAAGGATGACCAAGTCATTACCGTCCAAGGGTTAATTTTCCAACCATGAAACTCCGTAAACGAATATTTCTATCAAATCGGATCTTCGGAACTGTCCAGCAGTGGGCTTGGTCCACCATATTGTTAATGTATCTATTGTAAATGTTTGTATGTAATGTAAAATGTATCTTTGCTTGAAAAGGCGACATATCCTAAGTTATAGAGTTCTGAGACAAGAAGAACGAGATATAAGGTTGCCTGACTTGTCCACAACCTCGCGCCATTTTCTTCTTTCCCGTTCGTTCGTCTTGTTCAGCCGTAAAACAACGATCAAAGGTCACTAGACGGGAAAGAAAATGAAGCTCTGCTTCGTAACACCCTTTTTGTGCAATGTGATACAATGAAAAAACGACGAGAAGGAAGAGAATCGGCGGTGAAAAAGGCGTTCAGGGCTTGCCACGTACATTTATGTACACATATACATAATATATTGTATAAGTAATTGCAACTACTATGAACCATTATATGCGACATTGAAATTTGTATATCATGGATGAATTAAAAGAGGAGAATATCCTAAACAAGATATTACCAGACATTATTCATCTCGAGCGAAATTTTTGTATAAAAGAAGAGAAAAAGGAAGCTTACTTTGATATGTTGACAATTTAATTAGCCCTAGGATGCAATCACTAACCTGATTTTTTATTTATTGGAAAACAGGTATGTGTCGATAAAGCATGCTTCCGTCCACTTTTCTATGGATGGTGGACGACGTTCTAGAGCTCTATAATTGGTTTGCATGTTTAATTTTATCTGGTTATGTGATCTGAATTTTATCGTCGCATGAAAAGTGATTCTTTTGTAAGAACTGTTCATAGCTAAAGCGAATCGTATTATAAAGCTAAGATAGCTTCGAGCACCTAAAAACTTGTAACATGACACCTGTTTCTTTGCTTTAGCGTTGAATATTTCATACGCAAAAGAATAAAATAGAAAAACGTACGAAATATTTGATGAAATACCTTACACTAGATTACTTAATATCCTATCATACTTTTCTTGAAATTTTAAAGTGAAATCTCAAATGAAATTTAATTACGAATGTTCGTAGGTTTGCATTCAATGATGTATTTTTTTTTTTTTTTTTTTTTTTTTTTAGTTATAAGCAAAGCAAACTCAAGTTGTGTACCATTGGAAATTAATGTTTTACTTATAATTCGTAGTACTGTTAATCAACTATTGGTTACGCGTTTCAAGATATTATTAATAAATACGTTAGCCAAAGGTACACTAACGTTTCCACTAATTGCGTTATCAAGAACGGATTTAAACATCCACTTGCAATAAACCTCGCCGAAAACTAAATGCTAATGAAGGGATCTGGGAAGATTTGAGAGTACCGGAGACACAGGAGATGGGAAACGCTACACAAGGGGTGGATCAGTTAAAAGTTAACAGAGAAATAGATTTTAATTTAACTTTCGTGTGTACGGAAAGTTTTCTGCTTGCACTTCATGAATAATTCAGTGAACTTTAACGTGAACTCTGAGAAGGTCTCTATAATACCAGCATTTGAATAATTAAAATATTTAGCAGTGCGCCTAGTTAAACAACATTACCTAATAGCTCTGGTTAACGAAATCTTGTATATACATACATACAAAACTATGCATATAAATTATTTCAAGTTTTCAGTTCTTTGTCATCACTGGCAAGATTCATTTTGGAATTTTACACTGTCGTAGAGATGATTAAACGTCAGATTGTATCTAGAATATTTCTTTCCAAATAAGATATTTCATTACAAAATTTGTCCATACTCCGTGCTTTGTAAATTTGTTACGTCACTGAATCTTCAAAGCTTCTGTAAAAGGTTTTGTTAAATTGGTTTACCATTGCACAATTTTGCATGTGATTTTTCCTGCACAAATGACTATTTCGCCATTACGTTATAATATATATAGCACATGCTACATTGGTATTCTATTAAATATGTGTAATATATGTATACAATTTCTAATGTCTCGTCCTGCATATTAACTGATTCAAAATTTCTAAACTCTGGTAATAATCTATGTTTATAGATTTATGTTTAACGAGTTGCACATTACCTAGACTAATTTTCATAAAAAAAATAACTGACACTAAGGAAAATATAGTGTTTCTTGAAATAATGCAATTTTAATCCGGCCATAAATTAATTTTCTCATTTCTTGTTTCTTCTAATAATAAGATCGTCAGCAATTATCGCATAAACGGTTGAGATAAATTACATGTCAATCAATTGTATGCCAATATATATGTTTCCATAAAACTTGATTACTTATACATATAAAAATTTTATTCTAAATCTAGCATCGCTTTGTTAATTTCTAATAATGCGTTCAATTTCTACGACTGTCTTTTTCTTTTGTATCCTTTCAACTTTACTTTCTCATATCTCGCACGTGTTTTGTATTTTGCTCACTTTCCTCGAACTGAACGAATATTCGCGATAGTCCTGTCTGACAGATAAACTTTTTAACGTCCCACAAATAGGTATTGTAAACGGCAAAGTATCTCTGTAATAACGTGGTCATTTATAACTCTACGATATCAATCGGAAAATTAAAGAAGGATGATCGAAAAATCGAAAAAAAGATAACAAAATTCAATCGATAAAAGAGTTCGTGATCGCGCGTAGTTTAGAAAATAAATTTCACGAAAACTTTGGAAGCAATGTGCACGCGATAAATCGAGTTTTCTTAGAAAAAAAAAAGAGAAAAGAGAAAAGAAATCCTATGAACCATCCGAGTAAAGCAGAAAGATTATTGTAATCGCTTATCCAGGAGATCAAAATTTAATTCTCTGTTCTTCGATGGAACTAAAAAAGAAAGATTATTTGTCCTAAAGTGTCACGTGTCGCTTTATCCCTCTACTCCATAGCAGGTTCTGAAAACGTATTTAGGTACTTGGGCTCTCCGTGGGCGAGTTGCGGTGCGGATTTTCTCAGACCAGCCAACTACCACCATCACCAACCACCATCACCAACCACATCCACATCCACAACCACACACGTACAACCAATCAAAATAAAAAGACCTATCCCTGATTGCTTCACCAGCACGGTGAGTCTTACTTCTCTATCGTTCTATAATGTTCCTATTTATATCCTCTGGCTATAATTTATTGTTCTGGTTTGAATCAAGTATCTCGAATCATAGGCAATATTAACGCGGATCATCAATGTTTCTTTTTTTATTCAGAAATCGAAATTTTTACTAAGTGTAGAGATTTAATTTTGTGACTGATGGAAAATACCAGAATTAGTGTGCTAGTAATATACAATTTGATAAACACTTTCTCAACTTTTGATTATGTTACTTACTTTACTATATTCATTTACTATATTACTTTACTTACTTGCCTGGATTCAACTCACTTCGATTCATTAAACTTTCTTTTTTCCACTAAAAGTCTTATTAATAATTTTGCTTTCCCATCGTTTTCTTTTTTTTTTTTTTTTGCTCCTTGTATAGTGCTTGAATTAGTTGTTCTTTGCGGTAATGACATTTTCTTTATGCTTTATTGCTTGCTGAATTATTAATGAATTGAATATTAACGAGATTAATTTTATGCTCAGCGTTGAACAAGACGCAAAGATTTTTATTTCTGAGAGATTTTAATGTACATCTTTGTAGAAATATATCTAGATACAGATTTGAATCGAGAACTTTATATTTAAATATTTTCGACAATGTGTTCTAGTAATTCATTCTTTTCAAAAATTTACAAACTGCAAGTATTTTCTTTTCATTCGATCATAAGAAAACAAATTTAGTATCTTGTTAAACTTAAAGGAAGGCGTTCAAATGTTGTAGTAAATATATGCTTCAGCATGCACCTTGACCCTTATATTATTTTATAGTTAAGTCAAATAACGATTGGCAAAATTAATAATTTATAATTTTATTTTCTGTGCTTAGTTTTTTTAAAAGACAACGCAAATAGTAATATGTATGTAGTAAATGTCAAAATAGATTTACATTAGGGCTGGGCGAATATACTCGTAAAATCTGGATATGCTTTGAATGTCCATCTTTACAAAATGTAACAAATATACATAACATAAAAATTTAAAAAAAAATCGTTTACTGCGTTTATGATAAAATTCACCAAGGCCTAATACACAGTGAATGTATATTTATTTATAATATAGCACATCGCTTATCACACATATACTTATGTACTTAGTTGTAGACTATATTTACATTTAAGTAGACAAATTTTCTAACGTAACTTTCCTTAACGTAAGAGCTACATTTAAAGTACCTACATCTCGAACTACAACGAACACAAAACAACACACAAGTAACATCAAAATATCCACGACCAACCTATGGATGACAATTCTGTTGGAAAAATGTTTGCCTTGTATATGAAATTAATTAAATACGGAGAAGGTAGGTTCCGGTAATATGTGGGAAACCAAGCTGCAAGGAATCAGATACGCTTCCGGTTTCCATCGCCATTAATTGTAACAGTAATTCAGGTTTCTCGGTTGTTTCCCGTTGAGCATAGGTTTACCAACATTGGTATTAACTTCATCAAGATGTTCTAAACATACCTACCTCCTATCCGAAGACTGTTCCAAATTCACTCTCAGTGAGCATATTACTTGAAATTTCAAATTACATTGCAAGATAATTTGAAAACTTTACAGATCGACTAAGAAGCTTTCACGTGATTACGAATTGCTTATTCCAAATTTACCAACTCTTCGTGCTTTTTTCTGTATAAAAGATATTTATCAAAATTTGTTTAAGTCGAAAAAACGAAGATCAAGATGTTTTACAAGGTAAATTAAAACCTACCATGAATAAATTCACCACTATCATTCGTATGTCTTCGAGTCTATTCGGCATATCGTAAGAACACACGCACAGAACTAAAACGAACCAACACTCAACAAGATATCCCACATACACAGAATCAAAGAATGGAAGATTGTCAAAGACCGTATGTAATTTTCCAGAGTGTAAGCTGAACTGGTACTACAACAATGGAATCTGCGTGTACAAGTGTCCAACTGGAACTTACGGCATTTCTGACGAGACAAAGGCAGTCTGCTCCAGTTGCCATTACTCCTGCCTAACTTGTTCAGGATCTTCGAATACCGAGTGCACCAGTTGTCACGAGGATGCCGAGCTTTCTATGAACCTTGGCGAGTCTGTATGCATCCTTCGCGAGCTTTCGTGGACGATGCACTCCACCCTATGGTTCTATCACATGACCATTTTGTTCTCGATCAACATCGTCCTAATCACCCTGATAATTCTATACGTGGCTGTCAAGTGGTATTTGCGAAGAAGGAATTCGCTAATGTACGGATATAGTAAAGTTTCATATACAAGTAATGGAGACGCACATAAAGATAAATTACAAGAAAATGCCTCTTCGTCTGATAGTGAATAAAGAAAATAGACGAAAATAAACAGCAACCGATGCTGGTTGTGTAATTAGAAAATGAGTGTAATGCTATAAATCTGTGGACGGTCGAGAAGAGAGAGAAACAAAAAATCCAAAAGATTACACGCTCAAGAGATTTTTCGATGAGAAAGTGAAGGATGAGAGAAAATAAAAGGAAATAGGAATGAACAAGCATGTGATTACCGGTTTGTTGTGAAATTTCGATGTGATTGTTTGTCATATAATTAATGTGTCAACAATGGATTACTAGTGACGTTAATGATATTAACAATATTTTAAGCAGTGGCGATACTCGGGAGGATTCCGTCCTTCTGTATAATTGACGAGCATGAATTAATATGTTGTTAGTGATCTCTCGGTGAATGATATGGATGCAGAGAAACGATCGAGTTAATGTAATCGAATTTTATAATGCATTTATCTACGTTGTGATGCTTCGAGAAAATATGCAGAATATTAAAAAAAAGCGTTTTAGATCATTATTTTTTAACACGTTGTATTTTAATCTCACCAATAACACGATGAAGTAAAGGATAGAATTAATAACATACAAAGTGAATAAGCGCAACTCAGTGTGAACGAGTTATTTAACCAAATTAAACAATTACAAATGCATTTGTGTGTTCAAAATCGAATATTTCTTTAAGAGTAAAATTAAAGTTAAAGTTCATGCCCGGAATTTAAATTTGATGCCTAAGTGGCCAAATTCTTGATTGAGTCATAATTAATCGCGATACAAATAAAACGTATCGCAATGCAAATACGCTTAATAAGTTTGAATTTTCAGCCAATTAACAGTTAATAATTAAGTACGCGTAGCCGATTTTCAATTATCGTTACGGGAATAAACTAAATTATACCGTCTAATGTCTCGTCCTCGTCGATAATCAAAATTAAAATTGCATTATGCTCTGTAACTAACTGTAACACAATTTTCTAACCGAGTTCCTAACTACATAGAGCACATTGTAATTTATACACCAGCGAAATTACCATGCGATACTACTTACGTAAATTACATTAAAGATATAAGACGGAATAAGATATAGTAGCATTTCCTAACGACCAAAGACTTTAAACGTTGCACTGCTATTCAATTAGAGCGACTTTTAGATGTATATAACAAGATCAAACAAGTATTATGAATATTAAAGCTAATTATTAAAGTTTACAAGTTAACTAGTTATTATTGTTATTCAAATGTAATGTAAGATACTAACTTTAAAATAAAATTAAGGGGCATTCGGGTATTTTACTTGTCCGTTTGCAATAAACTCCATAAATGTGAAAAAATTATATATTAAAACAAAGACGATATAACTACTTAATGAAATATACAGACATTATATTGAATAGAAATGTCAATTGTAGGAATGTCAATAGGAATGTAATTGAGATTTTCCTTTATTTTTTTATTATTTCCTTTATACGATCACGGATTAAAATATTTTCATGATATAATAAAACATTATTAAATCACCTCGATAACTAACAAATACATAGTAACTCATTTGTCAATTATCTTTTTCCGAAATGAATGATCATTTAAATTTTTATTTGCAGCTTAATTACGGATCGACCAATATGCAACAAGTTACCGATAACACAACTACAGAATTAAATACAACACACAACGGTACAAGTATTTTGGTATATGTAACTGCACAAACTTAATATTAAATAGTATTAAATAATTTCAAATAATACAAATTAAATAAAAGCATCATTCACATGATAAATTCTTTTCAAGTACGGATCTCCTTACATTTTTACGTCAAAAAATGTTGATTAAACAAATAATCTTAAAATTCAATAAAAACAAAGTAACATTTTCAATACATTATTTTAACATAAAGGTAATTCCCTTCGTTAATTAAAGGATTGCTATAATAATGGAAAATATACCATAGCCACGTGGGTATAAGTTCAATAGCCAAATGATCAATAACGAATTCAACACACGGGAAACACGTCGTTATAGCATTCGTATCCACGCTATGATGATATTTCACGCTACGATGACAAATGAATAAACACTGTACAGTCAGATTAATTGGCGATAATTAGCAAACTGTTGCAAGTGACCATCTCAGTACGACCGAGCTCTTGCCTGCATATTGTAAACCACAATATTACTCGTTAGTATCGTTATACGTCGTGTATAAATTATTTACACGAAATCTCTCGCTAGAATGATATTCCGTTAACCGCGAAACTATTAAAAATTAAATATAACAAATTTACAGTTAAATGGAATTCAATTTATGTATCTCAGCTTGTTTTTATCGAGTTTTAAGCAAATGAAATTTGAAAACTAAAGGCTTCTTTACGTAAAATTAATAAAAAAAAGCTTGTGCTTCTCTTTTTTAGTAATTTATATAAAGTACCATGTAAGGATTCGCGTCTGACTACATACCGAGCTCTTTTACTATCAGTGAACTCGATTAATCCTAACAACAAAGATTTCAACCAATTTCTATTACTTCAACTTTTATCGAAATTACATCCTTTCTCATTAAAGATATCATTTGCCATTTTAACTATCAATTTTCTCTTAATGTAATTAGACAATAAAACAAATTATTCCATCTTTATAAGTATAAAGCACGTTATTCTCCTGGCCAACAAGGAAGACTTAATTGAAGAGTGAAATATCTTCGTGTTCTACTTTTCACAGTTTAAACGTTTCCATGAAGTAATATCGTTATCGTCGTCACTCGGAAATAAGCTACGAGAATGATTTCAAAAGGGACACTGTATATACAAGTATGTTGGGTCGCTTCCTAGCGATGATATACCTTCTGTCGGTGGAATTTGGTTTAGTGCCAAACGCCCATGTACTCGGAGACGACTTCGAGTATTTACTCTCATCTTATTTCATGTCGAGATTCGGATCGTGGCAGAACAGAGACGAATAGGGGTATAGGTGAGGACGAGACAAAGGGAAGAAGAAAGAGAAAAAAGAAGGAGAAAGAAGACAGAGGTGGTGGCCGTGATGTCGAAACTCTCTGCTGCGTTGTCGAGCTTTAAACCTCCAAGACGCAAGACCCTCATTTGTTTCACCACATATGTATAAGTAACTTCCGTCTGCGTGTGAAAGTCACCGAGCTACGAAATATTATGCGTATATAAGAGGATACATTGAAAAGCGTACAGTGAAAGCTGCCGTTACCAACTGTAAGGGACTCTTCAAGCTTTCCCTGCAATTTTCCATCACACTCCTCCGTGAGTCCAGGAAACAATTTTCCTTGATAAATTACGAAATTGAAGTAACACAGAAGCACCAATAAAAAGTATATCAATTGCAGAAATGCGGTATTTCTTTTCTATCAACGCAAGTTATGTAAAAATTATGTTAACACTTAGATAGAAAGGATATTCTTTCATTTTATACTATCGAATATTAGTTTTAACAAATATAACTGATGTCATGAAATTTTCAAGTGCGAGTATGCACTGCGAGTATAAAATGTTACTTATCTTCATACTCATATTTCAAAAGATATCTACCGCCCAAATAAATCTACGGAACAAAAACTAACCACCAATTCAACATTAATCATTGATAAATTTTCTCAAATGTCAAAGCTCATAATAAATGTTGCTTCGTTTATCTTTTTACGTTCCTTTCATACGGTCCGGTTCATAAAACTTATCGATTGCCATTAACTACAACCATATTTCACTGATCGCAACAACATACTGTTACTACTTCAGAAAAGTTAACGTACAGGAAATCGGTTTTAAATAACTTTTTACATATCATTAACTTCTTCCGGAAGCTATAAATAACTTGACGCTAAGGTTTACAATTACCCTCTTAAATATTAGACGATTAGACGATACACATATACAACACGTTCGAAGGAAATCTACCGTTATGTTTCAAGAATTTACCTTATTGCTCCTGATTAAGAATGAAAGAAATAAAACGCTTTGTAAGAACGATGTGACACCGAAGGCATAATTTCTTTTGCACCGAGTAAAATATTCTTTTTTAGAGAATAACAATGGAAGTGCTGAGACCATAGAGACTGAAAATTAGTGGAAACGGGGATACTCAGAAAAGTGAAAAGGTTGTAGAACATTAACTTGGCCAGAAAGAGAAATAAAGAGACTATCTGTATCTTTTCTAACGTAATGATATCTACGTGCTAAACTAACGAAGAACAAATATCCGTACAAGTGTAATATACATGTATTAACCATGAAATCTCGATCGTACTAAGTTAACTTTTGACCGACTACACGATGTCGATTTACTTTATATTTTTAATCTAATCGACTCACAAACGTGTTACAGGAATTAGATAGTACTGAATTCGATATATCAAATAAAAAACATCTCATTGTTACGGACAATGTACCATTGTGAAAGTTCAAAGGAAAGCGAATATCATCGATCTTAGGCGACTGTAATAGTTGGAAGAAGATCGGACAGGCGGTAATGGAACAATAGGAATCGTGAGAGAGCAGAATAGGCTATCCGAGTATTTGCATTTGAGGTATGCAGTGCACATTGAATGCAGCCAAATAACTGCCTGTTTCTAGAAGTAATACACGTATGTATTCGTTCATCTCGGCTCACTCTATTTCTCTCCCTCTCTCTTTCTCTCTCTCCCTTTCTCATTCGTGGGAAAATCGGACAATGTTACAACGGAGATGGAAACGAAGTTGCACCGAATTCGCAATTCGCAATTCGCAAGCCATGAAACTGTGGAACTGCAAACGCTGGCGAGATCCTTGCGCGACGCAACGATAATTTAGTACATTGAACGTTTGTCCCTGGTTCTATCGTTCCTTCAAACTTCGCTGCCTGCATGAATTATGTGTCGTACATCGAAAGTAATAATTGCTTCGCGCACTGTTCGGTCACCAAGAAATTAAAATAGCTTCTTACAAAATTTTGCATTGGATAAAAATTAAAAAGCACATGCAGCTCCAGATATTTCAAAGCATGTTAAAATATTAGTTAAAAAGATATTTGAACCGAGAAAGGCGGTATGTTTATATTCGTGATCGTGAATTACAATTGTATTATTGGAATACAGATATCGTTGAATCGTCACTATATTTAATTGCACGGTTAATCACAAAGAGTTGCTCCCAAAAAGAATCCGTCAATTAATCTTCGAAGCAAAAATAAAGCATAAGATCAGACACATTTGGATATCTTAATCGTACTTGCTCCGTCTTAATCTATTCTGAATCCGGTCGAAGTCTAATAAGTCAAACAGAATCTATTCCACCCTTGTGTTCATACTTGATTTATGTGCCACCCAAAGGAAAAAAATACATGAAGACGTTCTTTGGCAAATTTATGACACGTCTGGGAAGAGAAACCGCTATTTGTAAGCCACAAGATTCGTAAATCGTAACATAAATTTCAAGTGGAAACAATATCTCTTTGGTACTTACTGGAATTAGATGAAGAAAAAAGACGCAAAATTGAATGAACATTCTCTGCATGGCTAGTAAACGCAGGAATGTTGGCGTGCGTTACATTCACACGTCGGGGAATGAATGTTTTTCCATCGATTCTCCCTTTCCCTCGCTTCTGTCCCGATATTCCCCAAATGACAGAGGGCGCGAAGCGACATGGGCAAAGCGAGGGCTGGCGAGACGCGGTTGATGTTAACGCTGAGTTATTCAATAGGACGTGGAAAACGTCGGTATACCTACTACGAGACAGTTCTCATGAGACTCGTATCGTTCCATCCAGTCCCCCAAGTTTTCCAGCTATGCGGTATTGTGACCCTAGAACGTAGTTTGCGAATTTCCCGTACCGATATCTATGCTTGTCGAACATTCAAGCCATATGCGTCTATTCAACCTTGTAGAACCCAGCTCTTTACGAACGAAGATTATACGTTTCACATGACCACTATATTATATAGGATGTATACCCAGTATGTGTAGGATGTGTATTTAAAACTGGTATTCTAAACAAAATAATAAGAAAAGTTCGTATATGCAAATTTTACTGTAGAAATGTGCACAATCCACCTTTCGCCAGTGTACGCGTTTAACCGAACGGCGTTTTCTTTCCATTTATTATATCAGAAGCGTTCATGCTTTTCGTAAAATTCTAAGTTTAACGAAACCTCTGACGGAATTAATAAGGTCGATAATTTTTCCAAGATAATCAGATGTACAATTCCATTTTTAACAACATTTGTCAACCGAGATTCATTCTACCCTATTATCCTCCTTTAAGATCATTCTTCTCCATCTGGCTATACAACGAATGCCAAGGGAACGTCGAATTGCCGTCGGCAAAAATCCAACGTCGAGGTTTTCCAAGAAATACGAATGCAGTCTTTGGTGAGCTACAATGAATGGAAGGGTCTGAAGCGAGGTAAGGTCAAAAGGGTCCTTTCGAACTAACTGAGCACATATAAATAAGTAAGGGATCCCACGCTCAAACTGACGTGGCGCCGACGTTATCAACGCCGTCTAATACGCGGACGTTCTTTCTCAAAGATTAAACGTCTAAGCAATTTCACCTATTAATAATGAATCTGATACAAAATCAGAGTTGTTAAGATTAATCCCTTACCTTTATAACGTCAACTTATGCTCGTGCCGAAGATTATAGTATTGGATTAGAAAAAGTAGATTGTATTCCTGACAAGAGTAATTCTATGTTAGATCTCGCCAAAACTGTAGATTTTAGATTTTATATGTTTACCATTGTTGCGGACACATAGATATACATATAGCGACAACAATATGAGCAATTGTTGATCAATGTTGGGCAATTGACATTAAGCTTCTCTTGAATAATTGAATTGAATTGAAATCCGTATTTCGTGCAAATCGTCATGAAATCGAATCGACCCTATGACAATAATTTTATCGTGAAATCGACGAAGTTGAAGGATCGGTCCGTCCATAATTCCTCTGGTACTACGTTTTCGATCAATTACTTTATTAAATTTAGAAAATTTCAGGTCATGTATCAAAGAAAAAATAGAAGGATGAGAAGAATAAATAAGTGAGATGGCACTGAGGATCTAGAAAGTGTATAAAGGAAAGGAAAGAGAAAACGAGAATAAAACGTATGCTCGCTCTGTTTTTCGTTCCTCCTCCGTCTCGGGATTAAACGGCTCGACTTTCTTTCGATACGAAATGCTCAAAAACAGAGAACAATGCAATTACAAGAAAAATAAATTTTGCTACTATCGTATCTTACCTTTGGTAGTTTGAGAATTTTTGTCCATACTTTTCTGCCAAGATGCTCTTAAATAATCAAAACAGAGAAAGAACGGAGAAAGACCATCAAACAGAACTCACTTAAATGTGTAATTAAATTAATGAATTTAACGAAGCAATTTATATCAGTTCATTCCAAGTGCAAAACAATCGGCCTACGTAAAAACAAAATTAGTAATTACATTGGTCAGCAATCAAAATATACATATCATGAATGAAAAATATAATAATAATTTAAAAAATACCATTATTATTCTACGACTGCACGTCGATGAGCGATGTAACGAAAATGGTTCGCGTTAATTGCTTACAATAATTATCGTTAGTTAATTAACGAAATGCGTTAGCGTCTGACAACGAGCAATTTAGACCGTTTTGTTTCCAAGCGCATTACTTATTCTCATCAAAATTCTATTAGTTCGCACAGTCGACACGTTCGAGAAATTACACTGCCACGTTCCATTTGGTAATCTTCCCTCTCGTTAACTAATTACGGAGCAATTAGCATATAGTCTAAGACATCTTTTTTGCAGGTGATTAACCACCGTCAAACGCGGACAGGTCCCTGTACGAAGGTTAATGATTGTCGCACTCGGTCTGTGTAAATGCAAAATTTGTTCTGCGTGGCGGATGATTTAATAAATTCAAAAGTTTCGAAATTACGGCGTACATAGCCATGGATACCGAGCAATTCCATTAATGACGGACACTGCAGTCCGTAATATAGTATCTTCCAACAAAAAAATTGAACTTCCAGGCTGCGAGCCAACGTGTTTTTATGCGATAACGTTCCTTTAATTAATTTAAAAGTTGTTTCAATTTTAATTTATTAATTGAGCTACTTCTTAATTAGGCGTATCCTTAATTATAAAATTAAAATTGATGGATGATAATCAGGTTTAATTAGGTCACATTTCATCTTTGCGTATATAAGTGATGATATTGTAGTTTCGTGGACAAATGGCCTAAGAAATATCGGATGAACCATAAACAATATTGCGAGAAGGCCTAAGTGCCGTTTACCGAGTGGTCATCACCTGAAGAGTCGAGTGGGGGAGTTGTGAGTTGAGAGTCGAGTGGTGAGAGTCGAGTTGAGATAGTCGTGAGTTGAGAGTCGAGTGGAGTAGTCGTAAGTTGAAAGTCGAATGGAGTAGTCGTAAGTTGAGAGTCGAATGGAGTAGTCGTGAGTTGAGAGTCGAGTGATGAAGAGTCGAGAGTTGAGTTGCCAAGTTGTTGTGAGTTGTGAATTAACTATTTAGTTGTCTTAGTTATAGCACATTACTGTATTTAGTTCACGTTAAATAACCATCGTTTCCTGTTTAACCCATTGTAAATAGATCTAGCGATCAATAAACTTATCATGTAGGATAGAAATCATTGGAAACCCTAATTTCTAATATTTCTAAATAAATAAAAAGGCTCCTATAATATCATGTATTTTAACAGAAATGAACCGATCCATTAAAAAATTGAACCACCAAAATCGATAAAATTATTGACGGAAACAGGATAATAACAACGCATGTAACGAATTGACAGATTAAATTCGTGCAACAATTGTCTCGATTTGTCGAACACTTGAACAATCTTTCATTATCATCATTTTCACGTCATCGTTTTCACATTTTCCGGCACGCGAATCATTTTTTTGCATTTATAAAAGTGTTTGGAAAGTTAAACAAAGGACACCATAAATAAGATAAAATAGACAATCTAAAAATGTTGGTCGCAGTGTTAGTACGAAAAATCATGTTAATCAGGAGACACGATGCAAATGAGGAATAAGATTGTATCGGTGGCAGTTGATAAAGAACGACTTGTAATTGACCTCGAAAGCCAGCAGCATCCGCGAGATACTCATCGCGGCATCGATTATACTTATATGTAACGTCACTTTGCATTATGAAGTGCAGACCGTGACCGTATTTTTGTACTCCTCTCCGAAAGAAGGAAGCTGAAAACTGTGGACGGAAGACAATGAAGCAGCTGTGCGCTGTAAAATCTACTGCCTTGGAAACGCAGTTTGAATTTAAGCGATTACTTGGTGGATAAAGCCAGGAAACTTTCTTACACCATGAAACTTCTTATTCATGCCTAATCTCGATGTCTGTTACTTTATTACTTTCATTCGCATGTGCAGTGCAGCTCGCCTCTTCAAACTCCATTAACTTCTACCCTTCCTACGATATTGCTGCGTTCTTCCTTGAAAAAATATTTTTATACCTATATACATAGGGGTACGTAAATATGTATTATCGATTGGTTAAAGTTTTACGCAACGTTTACAGTTAGTAATGTCAGATAACGTGACCGCAGTAATCCGCATTATTACTGCTCATTGATCGATTACAGCCTATATATGTAAGTGGACTTCTTGAAATGCCAAATTCTATCAAAATTATCGCATTTTCACTTTTACATACTTGCTACGAAAAAAATAGGAGACAACAAGAAGTCTCTTTTAAATAACTATTATAATACTGTTATAAAATATTCTCTATTTTAAACCTCCCATAACGAATGGTTCACTTAAGTCGGTAGAAATTGGAACCTCATCAACACGTTCGAACTCTCATACTGTAAATGCTGTCAAGAGAAGAAAACAGCCCTCATCATCATTTATCAATGTTGCGGCGCATTAACATTGACAAATGCATTAAAATGTTTATGATCGATCGTCTTATAACTTGGCAAAAGCCACAAGGCGTATCTTAAATATCAAATTTTTGTCAAGAGAAAATAGAATACTCTCCGTTTCATCTACGGACTTTATTCCCACGTGGTCAATCTCGTATATAAATAGATAAATAAACATACATGTTAATTTTAAATTCAATTAATTTCGCGTGTTAATCTTTCCGGCGTAATTAGGTATACGCTCCTGTCTACGAATGTTATAAATGTATGCAATGATTTTGATCGCAGTACATTTAACATTTTGTCAAATTTAATTACACGCATTATTGTGAACGCGGTTGTTGATTAATATCTAACAATTTTTAAGAAAATCTAAAATCTTTTGACATTGCTATTCTTTCACTATTATTTACATATTAATGGTTCCTGTCAATGTTTTGATGTAAAAATTTCAACTTGGAAAACAATTACGAACATGTTAAAGGCCGATTACAGGCTTTCTTTAACAACGTGTATACTTAATTTATATACTTAAATAATTATGATACGAAATAAAGCATCTAATAATACCAAAGACTGCATCAAAACTAGAGAGTAGACTAAAAAGCATAAAAAATAGGATGATTCTTTTTCATTTTTTACTCTCTCTCTCTCTCTCTCTCTCTCTCTCTCTCTCTCTCTCTCTCTCTCTCTCTCTCTCTCTCTCTCTCTCTCTCTCTCTCTCTCTCTCTCTCTCTCTCTCTCTCTCTCTCTCTCTCTCTCTCTCTCTCTTTTGTCTGAATAACCAGCATTCAGAGCTGAACCGCCCCTTTAGAATCGCATTATGATTTAGTGGCGCACCCGCCAATGCTTACGTTCGATAGAATCCATCGTCCCTTTCCATTAACTCCCTTTTCACCAACTTAGTAAGAAAGAAGATGCGGCATACCTAACTGCATCGAAAGAAAAATTCTTATAAAATATGCGATCCAGTTCCAAAACTTCTACAATTACTAAATCCCCCCCCCCCCCAAATGCTGTAAGTGTGCAGTGTGTTATAGCAATTCTATTCGTATCGACTGTCTCCATTATTTTAGATAATAAGCAGAAATATTAGTTAGAGAAGGATATACATAGAAACCTTTTTTTCTTGTTTACTTTTTGAATGAAATATGTGAAATATCCAATTTTTCCGACTGAATGTTTTTATTCTAAACATTAAGTTATTCTAACGTTATTTTTTCTACTTTCTTCGTCGACATAAAGCGTATTTATTTATTCTGCGAATTAAAAATTTCTTATTGAAGCTTTATGATTAATTATGATACTACATGAAAATTTTTTTAATGTCGAGATATACACTTGCCAGCATCAATCACTAGCAAACAAGCTAGAGAGAATAATTATATAAATTTTGAACCACCAGCCAGAGATGTTCCGAAATACTTTTTTTGCTGATTTCAACTACAAATAAGCATACAAGGAAAACTTTAATTTCGAAAGAAAGTTTGGCCGGTAATAAATCAGGAAGTTAGAATTTCCAAGAATCTACCATGGGTATCTCTATGAGCAATCAGTGTCGTATAAACATTATTCAAATGCTCCGTTGGTTCAAAGCGGTGATGCAAGAAGACGAGATATTCCAGATGAAGGAGCGAAACCCTCGCTCGAAACTTACAAAGATTGTTCATCGCCTGATAACAGAATCTGAGTATGAAAGACGAAGAATGCGGAAAAAAAAGTTAAAGAAACATAGATTACAACGTACGCGTGGTACGTACAATAACAAGTATAGAAAAATTAAAAAATCTCCAAATTTTGCAACTATAAAAGTTATTATTCTTTCAAGGCGGATTTGCATGAATCCTTAATAAGAGATTAAAGTTTCTTCAGAGAGAACTATCAGAGAACTATCGGAAGAAGCAACGTTTTTCACCGATAATAATTACAGTTCCAATATTATGTCATATCCTTTCTGTCATATTTTTCCACGGCGCGATTATACCCTTTATGTGCGTGTATATTGCTTTCTTGTAAACATCCATATTTTAGAAACTCGTATTCCATACATAATGGCCATCATTACTGTAAATTTAATACCGATTGATTAATCAAAGTACGTGTTTTTATCCATCGATAAATTTATCTTTACGCTAATATCAAAATTAAGGCTTACAGATTTTTTGTTAATATTCTCTACAATTATTTTTCTTGCTAAACTCTAAACCACCTTAATGTAACTCTGAAAGAATCACTATATTGCCTACATAGACGCGTTCCCCTGATTTATTCTTCTTTCTTTCTATCATTCTTCTATCTTTCAGTTTTACAGTGTCAAAATATTTCAAATCTATATTCCTGGGTAATCTTACCAACCTCATAAAGTGTTTATATCGCGTTTGTATTATACGATGGATCAAACGCGACTATCTGCACCTCGCGTCTTGAAAGCGACTTCACCATCCCATTTCGTTAACATTTTTACTGGTTGCAGCAACAGCAAGACTATTTCATCCTTCCCTCTAGAAATTCCGCGAACACAGGCAGCTACAGCAGCGCACACCAACCTTTTCTACGTTTTACTTGTACGTTTTCATCGCCGTATCTCGCCAGGACTGGGCACGCTTCCGATTTTTTCTATCGGTGGCTCTAACCGTGCATCCTCTCGTTTCCGGCTGCTCGTAGATCAACGAATACTGGGTTCCATTGCTAGCTCTGTTACGACATCGCGTGCGTCGGTCTGATCTAACACACTTCAAAGCTACACCCTCGTGTACTCCATACGTACTTACTACGCGAATACTTTGACTAGAAACTCACGATCTGCTCGGTGGTTGGGTTGATTTATACCGAAGAACGGATGTACATGAGAGTATCAAACGTACAAGAACCGTGTACACCGGATGCGTATTTCAGAGAACGAAACGGTGACAGAATGCCCGGAAGGATAAAATACGCGAAAAGATAGGAAAGGGTGGTTTTATTAATGTTTTTACGAGCTCGTAAATTGCGTAGTAGGCCTTCCTAGAAAACTTTCCTGTGCGATTTCTGTTTTACCTTGAGTACCGATATAAAATTCAACAACAAGAATGACATTTGATCACGTTGTTTTCATGATGATTATATATTCAAGTAGTAGGAGCCAGCAACTAGTCAGACGCGGAGTGCGTAATGATTATTATATTCATTATACCTATATGATAAATACATTTTAAATCATTTCACTTCTATTCAATTCGTAATATGTTTCTATCGATTTTTTATTTTTATTTTTGAAATTATTTATGCACCAACGTAGCTGTACATCGAAAACGTACTGTGATATTTCGTCAGATAACTTCAGTATCAAATTGTTCAAATAAAAGGAGATTTTTTCAGCTAAAAGAAAGAATTTCCATATTTAGCCATTCCACGTATAATCTCCTTTTTAACCGACCACTTCTTCCTCCCAAAATAAAAATTTCAGAATTAATTTAATACTGTCAAGCGATACGATATTTCAGATATTTTGATTCTATTATTTCGAGCATAAACTTTGTAACCGATATATTGATTTTTCGAAGAATCATATTAATGCAAATATAATGAACAGAAGTAACGTAACGCTAGGTAAAATTCGAGGAATTTTTGTTTGGCTTCCGTGCCATTGCTTTTCCAACCGCGCCGCTGTACATCGCATGTAACGCGAAAATATGTATGTACCTACGTTCACTATATTTCTGTATGTTTTGAAACCGAGCTACCAGTCGCTGGCATTATTCGGTTTCCATGGATTACTGTGAATTGGGTGAAAGTGCGGGTAAGATTCGAATACCGCGACGCAGATGGAATACACGCAACTCGCGCAGGCTCCTCTTAACAACCACCTGCCAAAAGAGGTTTATCATGTTTCAAAAGTCAGTTTAGGAATACAAAACGGAAAGATATGTACAGCCACCATTGTACGGTACCTTTGTATTATTCATTTTATTTTAAACTTCGTAAATACGGCTCCCAAAGGAGCGAAGCTGTTCGCACTTTCCAACTTAAGAAACTGTAATAAAATTCCCTGCTTTCCCTTCTTATATACTCTACTCCTATTTGAATAATTTTCAGTTTCTGTTTACCGTTGAATATCTTGATCTAGAATTCTTGCTCGTAGAAGAAAATCTTTTTCATTTATATGAATAAAAAAATGCATAGGTATATAAATCTGTATCATATGTAGTATTGTACTTTGCAAAAATCTTGCTCTTTACATAGAAAACGATTGCCAATGATTACATACTAACTGAATATAGTACACAAAAGATTCAATAGAAGTTATAATTTCATAAAATGATAATGTTGTTACGTCATAGTAGAACGATAGCTATAACCTAACAATTTTAAGTGGAACATTTTAAAACAGATTCGCGACCGCACGAAGCATGAAAGTGCCACGCGTTGATGCGTTAATGAAGTTATTACTTCTGCCTCGTGTAACTAGTTTACCGTGCACTGTGATTCTGCTGACACAGCCAATTATCGAGCGTTGCAATTATACCGAATCGATAATTTCAACCAGCCCACGATTCAGTGGCGCTTCCTGAAACGTAAAGTTCCCAGTTCAACCGGAAGTTCTGCTCGGTTCTGAAACCTAAGTTGACCCCTCACTTTCTACCCGTCACGTCGACGCCAACTTTTGGTCACAGTGTAATTAAAACGAATAAATCGATGTCACGATTACCACATCTCTCTTTCTGGAAAGATCGTGTCGCACGGTGCATTTTATTAGAAATTCCCATTCTGATACACTTTCAACCGGTTAAATTATTTAAATTCCTATTGAGTTTGAATTCGTACCTTTGAACAAACATAATTTTTATATACATGAAAAGATACAGCTAAACCAAACCGTACTCGTTACATATCCTATATACTATTTTTCTAATGCAAATACACGAAACGTCTCTAAGAAATACAATAACGTACAAGATTTTTACGTTTTCTAATGAATCTATGGTATAACACAACGGGAAAACGATTTTATTTTCTTTCAGTAAAATCGTAGACGCGGGACAAATGGAAAGGCGGAATATAAAACGGAGTAAACGGAAAAATTTGATGGGGAAATTTTACGACATAGATGACGCTTTGAATCGTGGCAGAGATATACAGCAACAATGTCGGTATTGACGACCGCGAAGCTTTGTGAAGCCGGCATGCAAAATGACCAACAAAATTGCTTTAATCTCGCCCCTTTCTTTTTCCTTTGCCGAAACACGCTGCGATGCAGCAACTAAGTTTTTAGTTCTCTCTATGAGCTACTGAGCACATTCGTTCACTCAGGACAAAAGAGTTTCAAGGCGTATCATTGAAAGATAAAGCGGCATGCCACGCTGAAAAGGGAGCCACACATGAAACGAAAGAATGGCACTTTGCACAGCAAAATGGGACGAGTACGAGACCATGAATATTTCCAGTAGGTATGTATACCATTTCCTAAACGAAGATACGTCCTTGGAATGTTGAGATACGATGAAAATATTTATGTAACGGCTTCCGTTAAACAATTCTACATGTATTTCTGTATTATTAACATTTAAATTAGATAGTAAGTTATTAAATCCATTTATTTAAATTATTATTAAATATATTATATATTTTAGGAAATGTTTAGAACCGTATTAAAAAAGAATTATTAGATTCCCCGAAAAGTCTGTAACATTTTTAACAGTGGATACATTTCGGTATTTGGTAGGGTTGCATGAGGATTTATCACGAATTTCTACTAAATATCGAAATTCTAAGTTTGGAAAAATACCAGTTCTCTTTCGAATGAGGAACTGGAATTGATTAACGTTAGCTATTTAAACCATTCAATCGAATATTTGTGAAAAATAAATTTGTAGTTGGTCATGGAATAATTCGGTAGTACGCAAATGTTTCGAAGCAACGATGAACTACGTGAACGAGTCAAAGTATATCGTTCTGAGCCGAAGTCTTGACCAGGTAAATTGGCGTTAGGTAGGTGTCCATTCCGAATTTTGGAAACTTACCATTAAAAACATTGGAACTCAAAATTGTCTGAAGTTCGTTATGCGTATGATAATAAAAATGTGTAATCTGTAAATGGTTTAATGAATATGCAAATAAGAATTAGTTCTTAATTGTAATAAGTCAGGAGTATCTTTTAACGATAAGTTTCACAAATATTTCCTATTATTTTTTTCAAAATTAAATTATTATATACACATGATTTTACTGCAAATTCTACACCGTGTCTACTCCGAAACGTTTATGGAAAGATGAAGGATTCAAATAAGATATTGAATGAAGAAGTTTAGTCGAATTTATGACCTTAATCAAAACTATTTAACTTGCTTTTGATGCAGTTATAACAAAAACGTGGAAGTTATTAATGATTCAGGAGAAAATTGGTATGTACTAATACACAGAAGCAGAACTTTCTAGTGAAGATCAAGAACCTTATAAATTGCGAATAAAGTTAATTGAGCGGAAAACTACGTCCTACAATTGGCTCTTAAGAAATTGCTGAATGCTTTGTCTAATTCATTATGCGAAAATTTAATATCTCTTTAGATATATTCTATATATAAAGAACCTTCATGATTATAAAAACCATCACCGTTTCATTAAAAGTAAATCAAAAACCGAAAAATGTATATAATTCGCTTCTCTACATCACATAAAATATTCCTCTTTTGTTTAAAATAAAATTTTAACAAAATTAAAACCAACGACTGGAATGAAACTGAAACTCGCTAACGTTAAAATAATTAACTTTAATACCATATTTTTATCTTTCTACACGCACGCACAAATACATAAATATGTACCTACACTGAATATTATTATTCAACACACACTTTTATACATCTACAAACGTATGACGTACATTCTCGTAAAAGCGGAAACCCACGTTTGTATCTACACTTAAATAGTAGTCAAGCCGATCCTCAAGAGTTCATTATAAACGCCAGCCAACCAACCGACTTTTCCTCTTAACTCGGAAACTCACTTTACCACAGCCATATAGGCGCTACTTCGCGATTTTCTGAATTACTAAATTAAAAAATGTCATTTAATTTCGCGTGTAAAATTTACAGACAGACTCGTTGAAATATTCCGGCTACACCAGCAAACTATCCCTAATTTCAAGAATCATTTGCTCATTTTTTTTTCAACTTGCTCCTGAATTTCATATAACCTGGTTAAAGCATTGTGGAATATTAATCAATTAATGGAAAATGGAAAATTAATGGAAAATGTCAAGAAATGTTTAAAAGTTAATCAAACATTTGAACATATGAATCTTCACATAAGGAATGAAATATGTATCTCGTAAAATATTGATTTTTCAATGACTATTCACAAATAACGGTGATATTTTCCTAATCTTGTTTAGAAGAAGTAGCTTAACTGAGTTGATAGAATCATCATATATACATATTTATAATAATTTGTAAACCTTACGGATTTAAACGAGCGTATGCATTTCAGAATGTGTTATGGGACACACGTGAATGAGCGCAAGAGGGAGGAAGTATATATTTAAATTGAAGTAAAATAAGTATCCGTGAAGCGGTACACATATTTATATTACGATAAAAAATATCGCTATTGAAACGACCGTGCAACGCGCTTTTTTTTATAAATAAACATTATAGAGTGGATATAGATTCTCGGGTTGAAATTAAAGGTTTATGGAGAAATAAATCTAAAATAAATGGAGCAGTTTTTTGAGAATTAAATGCATCGCCTTTTATAACATCCTATGACGTACGTATAATGTTTATTGGCATTGTAGGTAATAAAAATTTGAGTCTGTAGTGAGCATATTAAATAGATGAATTTTTGCATAGCATAATCTTTACCAAGAAAAAGTTCTTTACGAATTAATGGACAAAAATATACAATATGTAATTATTACTCGGTAAGCATAAAACAATATATAGGGCACAGAAACTTCGCTAACGAGTCTCCTCGCAGAAATTTATTATAATTACGTAGGAGAGTTGGAAACGCCTGTTTCTGATGCATAGAACTTCATTTTAGGTCCATTAAAGGATGGCATGGAAACGGAATCGCGAAAGTGTCGTTTTTGTTACCATATTGCACTGGAAACTTTTTCCATTAATATTACGAACCCTTATATTGTGCTCTATGCCAATAAATCGACCCTGGTGTACAAATTTAGGGGGATGCCCAAACAATAAATGGGGTGGTGCAAAAGCAAGTACAACTGATCTTTGTGAGTATAGTGCATGATAGCATAACTACGGTCTACAGTATGTTTTCAGGATTGGCAATAACAATGAATTATTACTGTAATTTAAGTTCTGCCACCAGCTACATAGTGATGTTGTGTCTGTATGAAAAAATATTCATTTCGATATGTGCATCGTTGATTTGAATGTACATATTGTACGTTACAACGAAATATCAAGAAGCATATTTGTCGTACGAATCGACATAATTTATCAAAGAATATCATCAATTTTCGATTATATTAAAATATACATCTGTTATTTATGTTTCGTTAGATTCTTGTATAATAAGTTTTATCTGGAGATAAATGATATCAATAAGTACGTATGTATTTATTCCCCTCTTTTAATTTTATTAGTCAATTATACCAATTAATATAACGTGTTGCATAATCATCGGTATTTTTTCTTTTCGTGTAATACATAATTTAACTCTCATTTATCCATTCGAATTAATTTTACCATATTCGAAATGTATATGCAATCTAGAGTTTTTAAATATGGATCTTGGCTTCTGAATAGATTTTTAACTTCCTGTTTCAACTTTTCCTAGTGAATTTCGATGATACAGAATCATATTCTAATTCGAATATGTACATATATTTCCCTCCATAGGTATTAAGATACTTACGAAAAATTAGGTAAGTAAAAGATCATCGAACCTTCTGCAGTATCATGCAAATTTTGTAAATAAGCTTCCATTTCTTGGTCAAAGGCTAAACTAAACTGCTAGTAGCTAATAGTGATAGTAACAGTATTACAAGTATTACATTCACTGTTGTAGATTCAGTATTACAGTCACTATTTACAGACCTTTTATTAGTCGGCAGAGGAAGGAAAAATATGATAAATAGTATATAGAAGTACAAAATAATAAGTATGAAATATTAAATTATCCAGGGAAATATCATGGAATATCAAATTATACATTGTTTTTAATTAAATTGTACGTAAATAAGGAAATACTAATATAAACATATGAAAAGTTGGACGAAAGGGAAAAAAGATAAATTTATGTTTATAATGAATGTTTGTCGTGTAGAGAGAAATTATAACGTTAAAACCGATCGTCGAAAATAACACGGGGAGAACAATGAACGGTATACTATACTGTTACTGGTACTTAAAACATTCACGGCATACACGTGTAATTGCAATTACTAACTGTATGTAACTACTAATAAAAATGGCTTCTCGTATTAGTTACGATGAAACGCTGCATCGTTATAGAATTTATAATTCACTCTATGATAGAATTCTCTGTCATGTGTGGAATTATTATCAATGTATATGATACATTATATTATATTTTATATCGTGAAATTTAGCGTCGATAGATACTTTTCAATATTTGTTAAATGGAAAGCATATGCGCGTTTTCAGGTCAGAATAATTGAACAATATTTACATTGTATATTCTTTGTAAAACGATTCGTTCTCTTGCGTTTCGATTTAATCGAGCGAAAGGGTATCGAATGATGGTATTTTGAAGGCACTGTCAATCATGTATCTTGTTGCTTGATTTAGAATACATTTAATGACAATGTTTTTTGGATACCTTTCAATCAAAAGTGATTAACCAACCACTGAATTTTAACATTTGGCAACAAGTTTAGACAACGGTTAATTGATAATTATACATATACCTATTGATACAACATAGAAAATCTTCCACGTCTCTAGCAGAAATTGAATTCGATGTAAATTAAATACTAAACCCTCGAGTAGAAATATTTAAGATATTACAATTTCAATTCATCAAATATAATCTCTAGATGGCAATTATAATCACAATTTGCTTGACAAATACTAATCGTCATTATTCATTTATAAATGCACAAGACTATATTGTTGGTATATGGAACATCTACAGAACATGCCACTGCATCAGTTTGCATTATAATAAAACCGTATTTACAGCTACCTACGAGGTACCAAATATTTCGAAGGATACCATAATACCGATGGCTCTGATACTGAGTCGATATTAGTCAGCATTAAACAAAACGTGACAAATATAGTACAGAGTAACATCGTTGTGCGAATCGAAGGGACGAACGAAACGAGGGGTAAAGTACAGTAGGGAATCCATGGTGATAATTAATTCCATGTCGCTGACATATGGTGCTCACGGAGATGCTATTTTGAATTACCATACGTAAGCTATATTGTTCAGAGCAGCGGATGGCTGCGAGCTGTCGCTACCAGACAGCGTGTTTAATTGACTGAGTTAATTTGAACTGAACAATGATTAAAACTGAGACTGGACTCGGCGGTTTGTTGCGCGTAATATCTATACAGAATGATTCATCATTCTCCATCATAGCGTTTCCCAATTTTTCCCAAGTCGCGAGATCTTCTTTTATATCAGTCAAACATCCAAATCAGCTGCTACTTTTCCTTTACATTTACATAACAAGGCATTTCGCTTCCTTTCATTTATCAAAAAATAATGTTACGCCGCCTTCCTATTCCATTTTTACGATCTAACGGAGGAAATCGCGCTTATTGCAATTATTGAACGCTCTTATTTTCATTTATGTTTACCAACCGAAAAAGATTGATGTGAACGTCAATGAGTTGTTGAAAGTATCATTGCGTTAACATGTGTTACACGATTTATTATATCTATTAACACGAAACAAATAAAAAGGGCAAAATCATTTTGAGATATCGAGATTCTATGAAAAACTAATGTACGACAGAAATGGAATATTTGTCCGATTAAACTTGCAAATCAACAATATATCCTGAATTAAACTCATATACGTATTATCGATTGCTGGTTATGCTTAATGTGTCAAAATCTATCTATATAGAGATTTATACATAGGTCTTTTGAAATGGAAATATAGTAACAAATAGAGAATTCAAATTTAAAACTGATGTTCGTTAACTTTGATTACCGACATTTTTGGAAGGAAATATACCAGAAATTCAAGTGATCTATTACATGATCTACTACTGTTCCCAAACAAGAATCATTCAGTTCCAGAAAAATAAACAAATCTTTTTATAATTCCTGATAAACGGATACTGTATTTTAGTTTCTTTGCCTTGACATTTGCATACTTTCTCTCAGAAACAAGTATCTAAAAAACTATTTGAATAAATATTTATTTTACAAACCTGCTTTCTTCGATAAAAAATGTATCAAAATCTAATCTGTTTAAGTTGCTTCTAAGCCAGGTAATGTATGGTGTTAAAAATATTAAAAAATCGTTATCAATTAGTGAAAACTATAACAACATCTATATGTAAAGTACGTTGTTATATAGATAAATTACGTAAATGCATTGACAATGCGTTATGCAAATGGTTAACGAGTTTGACTTGTTTAATAAATAGCAACAATTGATTACTATATGATCAATACGTGAACATTAACAATAATGATTAGCATTTTACAACAACCCTTAATTAGTTCTATTTGTATTTACTAATGTTATCGTCATTTAACTATAACGCTCCAAATATACAAATAAATCGATATGAACACGAAATTATTGAAAAATACAATACAAGTAGTATAAATTTAGAAAAGAGTGTATTCAAAAGGGATTTTCGTACGAAAAATCATTCTTCCATTCTTAAAGCGAGCAGTTTTAAAAGAATTTATTCTCCGAACTAGTCATACGCAACCTACGGTCAGTAAAGCTTTTATATAGGACCCATAACATTCACGTTCATTGTCAAGTACTTTTTTAAAAAGTGAGGAAAAGGAAAGGAAAAGAAATACATATAGAGAAAACGAAGGAACAAAGAAAAGAAGTTATGCAATATGTTACGACCGTTCGCGGAGAGACACCACAAAATGCAACCACATCACATTCACACTGCGAAAACAGATACCACCAAACATCTTCCTGAATGGCACGCAAATAATACAAACTAGGCAAGTCAAATACCTAGGGCTACACATAGATTTACAACTCGCATGGAAACAGCACATCAAATCAATAATAGACAAAATACAGACAGCAAGGAGACAAATGCACTGGTTAACAAGTCGAAAATCCAAATTAAGCACTGAAAAAACAAGAATATACAAATCAATCACAACCCCAATCTGGACCTACGGAATCCCGCTATGGGGAACAGCAGCAATGAGCCATATAACCAAAATCGAAACAATGCAAGCAAAAATACTCAGAACCATAGTAAACGCCCCATGGTACGTTAGAAACGAGGACATTCAGAAAGACCTGGGAATACCAACGGTCAAGAAGGAGATTAACAGACTCGCAAGTAGGTACAGAGAAAGAATGGCAACGCACCCGAACCGGCTGGCAGCAGAAACGATCAACACAACAAGCATTGAAAGGCTAAAAAGGAAACACCCAACAGACCTCACAAAGGATATAACCTAGCAAACACGACGATGGTACCCCGCTGGGGGTAGCCACCCACATGCTATATTTTATTTTTGTTTTTTCTTTTTTTTATTCACTTCCACCTAGATATAATACTTTACCAAATGTCCTTCTGGACAAATTGTAAAAATCCAAATAAATAATTAAAAAAAATAAAAAAGACACGGTCGCGAGGAAAACGCGTCAGCGAGAGGCGTAAATTCTCGCTACGATTCGTATAATCGACGCCGCGAATTAGTCGTTCCCCTTGTTTCGGTTCAGATAACAGAGGTGGTTCAATGAATTTAACACTGTATTAACAGGTTAATATAGTTTGTATATTCAACAATAAATTGTATAATAATAAAAGCGTCACAAATTATTTAGCGATGAATACAGTTAATGCGTTACAGAAATTCGATTTGACTTTTGATATTTCTCGATATTCGTTAGACTAAACGACCTTGTTCGTCAGAGCTCTCGATGAATGCAGTTAGACTTTTCAAATGCGACTGAAGCCCTTAGACCGATTTATTGTCTTCTCGGGGAGACAACCCTCACTATCTCAGATCACGCCACCGCTCGTGCCGATGATCACGTAGGTCACCTTCTTTGTTAGAATAAAATAACGGACCGAAATCGACGTTTCTGGAACTCGCTGCTTGGCGACAACTATGCGCTCGTCGATACATTGTATATTTTTCGTTGGGCAGATAAGACGATTTGTCTGCGACGCTGGAGGACTGCGAGCGACGGTTAGAAATACGATCTATACTAAGCTTCGTGGCGTAACACAATATATAATGATAGATTTGGGATATCAACTTATATCAATAGATACATTTCTCCCATCTTACTGCAGAATGTACACATATTGTGAATAAAACCAGTTTAAAAATTATTAAAATTTTCTCATTTTTTTCAGCAGATGGGATCATTAGCGATCTATAGTTTCTTTCAAACTTTTGTACCTCATAATGAGTAGAATACGTTGAAATAATAAAAAAATTTGACCCCGAACTTCAAGGTCAAGATCATTTTCAGAATCAAGGTTTTCAGAAGGTTCAGACTCAATCCACTATTCTCTTTACGCTTACGCTTTTGAGCCTTGTACATATATCCTAACTAATAAACAATAAATTTAATAATTATCTATTTAACTTCTTTCACCTCTAATAACTGGGGATGGTTATACCTAATATGATTCTATCTGTTACGTCGGCCGACTCTCTACCTAAATCAGACCACTCACCGCGGCCAAGATGGATGGCATCCAGATGTCTACACATCCTTATTGCGTACCCTCAATAGTCTTAAGGACAGACCATAAATCTCATGAATTTTCTAACTAAAGTCCTTCAGACCGAACAAAGATCTTTTTATTAAAGCGTTTTCTAAAGTTTATTGTTTACTACGAGAAGACACAGGAAGTTAGTTTTTCTCATGTACGATGCTTCCCACCAGCAACTTTCTATCGAGGGTGGCTAAGATCCTTCCTAGCCACCAACCTTCTTATTATCCAATCACAAGCAATGTCTACTGCCCTCACTTTCCTAACCAAAATTATCATCAACAAATCCGATGGTCCCGTGTGCTAGACACACCCATCACTAACTTTCCTCCGACACAGTTTTTTTTTTTTTTTTTTTTATTTGTTTTATTAAATTTTTACAATTTGTCCAGAAGGACATTTGGTAAAATGTTATAGCTTAGAGAATAAAAGAATAAAAAATAAAAAAATAAAAATAAATAGAAATAAATAAAATATAGCATGTGGATGGTTACCCCCAGCGGGGTTCCATCTTCTAGGTTTCCTATTGCATCTCTATTTCGAGGTCTGCGGGATGCTTCCTCTTCAGTCTTCTTTCTATTTTGGTTTTATTTGTTTCAGCAGCCAGCTGGTTTGGGTGTGCTGCAAGTCTTTCTTTGTACTTTTTTGCGTATCTAGCGATTTCCTCTTTGACTGTTGGAATTTTTAGATCTTTTCGTAGGTCTTCATTTCTGACGTACCATGGAGCGTTAACTATTGTCCTTAAGATTTTTGCTTGCTCTATTTCTATTTTGCTTATGTGACTCATTGCTGCCGTCCCCCATAATGGGACTCCGTATGTCCAGATTGGTTTGATTATTGTTTTGTATATATTTAGTTTATTCATTGTGCTTAATTTAGATTTTCTATTGATTAACCAGTACATCTGCTTCCTTTTTGCACTTATTCTGTTTATTATTGATTTTATATGGTGCTTCCATGTAAGGCGTGTGTCTAAATTTATTCCCAGATATTTGACTTGCTTTGATTGTGCTATGTGGGCGCCGTTCAGTTGAATATCTGGTGTTTTTCCTTTTCTAAGTGTAAATGTTATGTGGTTGCACTTGCTGGTGTTCACTTTTATTTGTTTGTTTTGCAGCCATTTTTCTATTTTTGTAGTGTGTTCTTGTAGTAGTGCGGCGGCCGTTTCTAGATTTGCATGCCTCACTAGTATGGCCGTATCGTCCGCAAACGTCAGTGTTTTACTGTTGACAGTTGTTGGTATATCTGCCGTGTATAGTGTGTATAATATTGGTCCTAAGACACTTCCTTGCGGTACTCCTGCCTTGATGTCCTTAATTTCAGAGTATGCATCATTTATTTTTACTACAAAGGTTCTGTTGTTTAAGTAGGATTTGAGTAGTTTGTAGATTTGTTCTGGAAATTGCTTTTTGATTGTTTGAAGAAGTTTTTCATGGTTAACTTTGTCGAATGCTTTTTCGATATCCATAAAGAGTGCTGTGCAGTATTGTTTTGTTTCAAGCGACTGTAAGATTTCATTGACGAGTCTATGCATTTGTTCTATTGTGGAGTGTTTATTCCTGAATCCAAATTGATGGTTCGGTATTAGTTTTTCTTTTTCTATTGTTGGTTTTAAGCGGTTATATATTATTTTCTCTAATAATTTGGAAAACGCAGGTAGTAATGATATCGGCCTGTAGGATGCAGTTAAATGTGGGTTTTTGTTTGGTTTGGGTAACATCACTATCTGCGCTATTTTCCATAGTGTAGGAAAGTACTGTATTCTTAGAATTGCGTTAAATATTATCGTTGTTAGTCTTATTGCCTTTGGGGGAAGGTTTTTTAAGATTTTCCCATTGATCAAGTCAAATCCTGGTGCTTTACTTGTCTTTGTTGCCTCAATTAAGTTTGTAACTTCTTGCGCTGTTGTGCTGAGTATGGTGCAGCGTTTATCAGTTGTGTTGCTGGCATTTTCCACTTCTTCATTTGTTTGCCATCCAGGGATGCTGTTATTAATTTCATACGGCGAAAATATATTTTGTAGGTGCTTTGAGAATTCTTCTGCCTGTTCTTCGTTGGTTCTGGCCCAT
The DNA here is from genome assembly GCF_041682495.2 of Bombus fervidus. NCBI lineage: Eukaryota > Metazoa > Arthropoda > Insecta > Hymenoptera > Apidae > Bombus > Bombus fervidus. The sequence goes on along the minus strand of NC_091528.1, from coordinate 770,027 downwards.
GTGTTGTCCATTTTTCTGATTGCTGGGATTGTTTTTACTGTTTTCTTAATTTTGTTAGTGACTTTCCATAGGGAGTAGTCGGTATTCTCATGCGCGGATAGTGATTCGATGAATTTTGAGAATTCGTTATTATGATGTTCCCTTATTTTATTCTTTAGTTCCTTTGCAAGTTTATTTAGATTTTTCTTGTTTTCTCGTGTTCTCTGTTTTTGCCATTTTGCTTTCGCTTTTCTTTTTTCCCTGATTTTGTCTAGGATGTCCTGCGGAATAATTTTTGATTGCCTGCTATTTGTTTCATAGGTGGTGGTTGCCCACGCTGCTTCCTGTATTATTTCTGTCAAAGTTGCTACTGCCTGCTCAATGTGTTCAGGTGTTTTCAACGGGATATTGCAGTTGATTTTGTTTTCGATCAGCTCTTTGAAAGTTTGCCAGTTGGTGGTTTTATTGCAAAGCGACTCTGACTTGTTATAAAGTAGTGGTTTGCTTGTATATTCTATTATAATTGGTGTATGGTCGGAGTTAAGCTCGAGGCTGGTTGTTATTTTTAATTTGCTTACATTTAGCCCTTTTGTTACTGCAAAATCCAACAGGTCAGGTATTTTATTGGGGTCTGTCGGCCAGTACGTTGGTTTTCCTGTAGATAGTACGTTGAGGTTGCTGCTTCTAATGTATTTTTCCAATGTTCTACCTCTCGGTGTGCTAATTCTCGAACCCCATAATGTGTGCTTTGCATTAAAGTCTCCTGCCGCTATATATTTGTCGCCTAAGGATTGGAAGTACTCTTCCCATTTTTTAAGTGTCATTTTGTGTCTCGGAGGTGCATATACTGCTGACATCTGGAAGTAATTGTCATTGGTTTGTATTGTGACAGTGGTTGCTTGTAGGTGTTCTTGATTTGTTTGACTATGTAAGTGATGCTTGATGTCATTTTTTATTATTACTGCAGTTCCTCCATGTGCTTTACCTGAGGGATGTTTGGTATCGTATATGGTGTAGTACGGTATTTTCATGTAGTTTTTTAGGGTGAAATGTGTTTCTGAGACAAGTAGTATATCAATATTATTTTTATACAAAAATATTTTAGTTTCGTGGGCTCGCTGTTGCAAGCCATTGGAGTTCCAGACTGCTATTTTCAAAATGTCCATCTCTATTTTTTACTTAGCAAGTTAGTGAGTAGCTGTAACATGATTGTTGTTTGTTGTGCTTGTTGTCTTAGTATTGTGTTTAGATCACTTACCATTTTTCCTAACATTTCCGTACCTTTAATGGATTGTTTGAGCATTTCTTTGATGTCTGTAACGTCTTCGATGTTATTGTTTTCATTCTGATTGATTGCAAGCGTTGGTTTGCTAATGTTTTTAGTTACTTGTGCGTAGCTTCGTTTACCTTGGGGATCTATGTTTCTGCTTATAGCGTTTAGTTCCTGTTGTGCTTTCAATGTTGTTTCGTTATCCGTTATACTTTGTTGTGGTTGATGGTCATTGTGTGATCTGTTGCGAAGTGGAGGAAACAGTTTACGTTGTATTTGTTTCCTTATTTCACATCCTTTGTAGCTGGCTGGGTGGTTTCCGTTACAATTATAGCATTTAACTTGTTCTATTTTTCCTGTGTATGGGCAGTGTATTGTTAGGTGATTTTTTGCACATTTAACACATGCCGGGCTTCTGTTGCAATAATTTTTTGTGTGTCCGTATTGTTGACACCGCATGCATTGTGGTATATCTTTTTTGTAGCGTGGTGGTTCCACTGTTACAATTGTATTTAGTATTTTTTTGATTTCATAGATTTCCTTGTTATTGGTTCTGGGTTCCAGTTCTATTAAGAATAGTGGCAATGGTTGCTTCGTATCGTATCTTGTCATATTGTTTATTGCTCTTGTTTCATGGCCAATTTTTCCTAATTCTTCACTTAATTTTTTTGTGTTAGTTTTTGGATGTAAACCTCTTATAACTATTTTATAGCTCCTTTCTGTTTTGAGTTGGTACGTGTGGTATATAGCATTTTTTTTCCTTTAGTTCATTTATCACTTTCCTATAAACTTCTGGGGTGTTTGTTTGAATTTTTACTTGTTCTAATTTTGTTTGTTTTATTGTGTAGTTATCCTTCCCGACTACGTTGTTTAGTCGATCAATAAGCGGGTCTATTATTTGGGCCTCAACAAATATTGGTGGTGGTTTTGGTATGTAAGGTGTTTTAGTTGTGGTTTTGCTTGTCGGGTCATTGTCTATTTCTTCCGTTAGTGAGCTGAAGGAGTTTCTTAGAGGTAATTCTTGCAGCCATCGCTGCTTTCCTGTATCTGGGTTTCCTGCAGCATTTGTGTCTGGAATTATTTTACGTTTTTTTGCTAGTCTTTGCTAGCTTCCAGTTTTCGTCCTGGTAACTTATTTTGTTATCGTGTCTGCACTCCTCCTGTCTCCGCTGCTCTTCCATTTCTTCTATTTCCATATCATTTTGGTTGTTATTATTTTGCTGTTGTTGCTGTAAGCCTGGTAAATCTGATGACCCTTTTATGTAATATTTTTCTCCATTGGTTGCAATCTTGATCGTTGATATCTGCTGTTGCATTGTTTGTCACTAACACTATTCGTGGCACTTCTCTGAATCACTTGACTGGAGCACACGTTTGCCTACGCACATCTGTTCGCCTCGGTTGCCCGAGCGAGACTCGACCTCCGACACAGTGCCACAGACGAAATCCGACTAAACAAAGCGATAGGATAGGGAAATTTCAAGCGCCTTAGCATGAGTGACCATCGGGATAACATCCGGTCACTCTATCCGTTCTCAGAAATATATGATCGAAGCCTTTTCCCACTCCCACGAATAAAAGAATTTAAATACTCCCCCTAAAATCGTCCAAGTTAGTCTTGAACAGTCACACCTAGAGCTCAGAAGTGTATTGCAAACAAGAAAAAAAATAGTTTCTTTTTTTTCTTAAATTTCTTTTTTTATTTTACGTGACATTTTTGGCGATCCTGCCAGGATCCATTCGCTTCAGTGTAAACGAAATCACGATTTCGGCGTACGCGCATCATTGAAGATCGAAGGATCAGCGGACCACTGCGAATCTTTGCTACTACGAAGCCCTGCAGCAACTTTCAACGTTCCACCACGGTGAAACTAGACGAGAGGACTACGGTCAGCGCAGAGCAAGCCTACGAATAAGATTCGGAATCTAGAACCAACCAGAGAGGAAACATCCCAGAGACTCCTCAACGGCCATAGCTGCTACGGTAAGCTGGAAATCTGGATTCATTTGTACATTACCGTGCGAGAAAACCAAGTTTCTCAAGCGTTTCGAGTTCAACTAGCAACGATAGTTCAGACTTAGTAAACTTAATTAGAATCATGTCCGCACCGAGAAAAGATAAAATCGAAACTATTAATACTGCCTCTGCAACCGGAGTTACGGATAATTCAACTCGTGCTATACTCGAGCAAATTGAACTTCTTGCGCGACGAATAGAAGAAACGCAACGAATAGCCGATAGTGAAAACAAAAAACGTGCAACAGAGATAGAACTATTAGGAAAACATATCTCTAAAACACATTTAGGACGTGACGCTACTACCGAATTAGGTTCCCTTATTACGATATGAATATAATACCAGCAATATTCAGAGAAAACGACCACCTGTAAAACCTAAAGAAACGGACGATATGAACAGTGAAGAAGAAGCAGTAAGTTTTTTTTTTTTTTTTTTTATTTGTTTTATTAAATTTTTACAATTTGTCCAGAAGGACATTTGGTAAAATGTTGTAGCTTAGAGAATAAAAGAATAAAAAAATAAAAAAATAAAAATAAATAGAAATAAATAAAATATAGCATGTGGATGGTTACCCCCAGCGGGGTTCCATCTTCTAGGTTTCCTATTGCATCTCTATTTCGAGGTCTGCGGGATGCTTCCTCTTCAGTCTTCTTTCTATTTTGGTTTTATTTGTTTCAGCAACCAGCTGGTTTGGGTGTGCTGCAAGTCTTTCTTTGTACTTTTTTGCGTATCTAGCGATTTCCTCTTTGACTGTTGGAATTTTTAGATCTTTTCGTAGGTCTTCATTTCTGACGTACCATGGAGCGTTAACTATTGTCCTTAAAATTTTTGCTTGCTCTATTTCTATTTTGCTTATGTGACTCATTGCTGCCGTCCCCCATAATGGGACTCCGTATGTCCAGATTGGTTTGATTATTGTTTTGTATATATTTAGTTTATTCATTGTGCTTAATTTAGATTTTCTATTGATTAACCAGTACATCTGCTTCCTTTTTGCACTTATTCTGTTTATTATTGATTTTATATGGTGCTTCCATGTAAGGCGTGTGTCTAAATTTATTCCTAGATATTTGACTTGCTTTGTTTGTGCTATGTGGGCGCCGTTCAGTTGAATATCTGGTGTTTTTCCTTTTCTAAGTGTAAATGTTATGTGGTTGCACTTGCTGGTGTTCACTTTTATTTGTTTGTTTTGCAGCCATTTTTCTATTTTTGTAGTGTGTTCTTGTAGTAGTGCGGCGGCCGTTTCTAGATTTGCATGCCTCACTAGTATGGCCGTATCGTCCGCAAACGTCAGTGTTTTGCTGTTGACAGTTGTTGGTATATCTGCCGTATATAGTGTGTATAATATTGGTCCTAAGACTCTTCCTTGCGGTACTCCTGCCTTGATATCCTTAATTTCAGAGTATGCATCATTTATTTTTACTACAAAGGTTCTGTTGTTTAAGTAAGATTTGAGTAGTTTGTAGATTTGTTCTGGAAATTGCTTTTTGATTGTTTGAAGAAGTTTTTCATGGTTAACTTTGTCGAATGCTTTTTCGATATCCATAAAGAGTGCTGTGCAGTATTGTTTTGTTTCCAGCTATTTTCCATAGTGTAGGAAAGTACTGTATTCTTAGAATTGCGTTAAATATTATCGTTGTTAGTCTTATTGCCTTTGGGGGAAGGTTTTTTAAGATTTTCCCATTGATCAAGTCAAATCCTGGTGCTTTACTTGTCTTTGTTGCCTCAATTAAGTTTGTAACTTCTTGCGCTGTTGTGCTGAGTATGGTGCAGCGTTTATCAGTTGTGTTGCTGGCATTTTCCACTTCTTCATTTGTTTGCCATCCAGGGATGCTGTTATTAATTTCATACGGCGAAAATATATTTTGTAGATGCTTTGAGAATTCTTCTGCCTGCTCTTCGTTGGTTCTGGCCCATGTGTTGTCCATTTTTCTGATTGCTGGGATTGTTTTTATTGTTTTCTTAATTTTGTTAGTGACTTTCCATAGGGAGTAGTCGGTATTCTCATGCGCGGATAGTGATTCGATGAATTTTGAGAATTCGTTATTATGATGTTCCCTTATTTTATTCTTTAGTTCCTTTGCAAGTTTATTTAGGTTTTTCTTGTTTTCTCGTGTTCTCTGTTTTTGCCATTTTGCTTTCGCTTTTCTTTTTCCCTGATTTTGTCTAGGATGTCCTGCGGAATAATTAAAAGACCTAAAGGGAAAAAATGCTATATACCACACGTACCAACTCAAAACGGAAAGGAGCTATAAAATAGTTATAAGAGGTTTACATCCAAAAACTAACACAAAAAAATTAAGTGAAGAATTAGGAAAAATTGGCCATGAAACAAGAGCAATAAACAATATGACAAGATACGATACGAAGCAACCATTGCCATTATTCTTAATAGAACTTGAACCCAGAACCAATAACAAGGAAATTTATGAAATCAAAAAAATACTAAATACAATTGTAACAGTGGAACCACCACGCTACAAAAAAGATATACCACAATGCATGCGGTGTCAACAATACGGACACACAAAAAATTATTGCAACAGAAGCCCGGCATGTGTTAAATGTGCAAAAAATCACCTAACAATACACTGCCCATACACAGGAAAAATAGAAGAAGTTAAATGCTATAATTGTAACGGAAACCACCCAGCCAGCTACAAAGGATGTGAAATAAGGAAACTGTTTCCTCCACTTCGCAACAGATCATACAATAACCACCAACCGCAACAAAGTATAACGGATAATGAAATAACATTGAAAGCACAATACGAACTAAACGCTATAAACAGAAACATAGATCCCCAAGGTAACCGAAGATACGCACAAATAACCAAAAACATTAGCAAAGCAACGCTTAAAAAAAATCAGAATCAAAACAATAACATCGAAAACGTTACAGACATCAAAGAAATGCTCAAACAATCTATTAAAGGTATGGAAATGTTAGGAAAAATGGTAAGTGAGCTAAACACAATACTAAGACAACAAGCACAACAAACAACAATCATGTTACAACTACTGACAAACTTGCTAAGTAAAAAATAGAGATGGACATTTTGAAAATAGCAGTCTGGAACTCCAATGGCTTGCAATAGCGAGCCCACGAAACTAAAATATTTTTGTATAAAAATAATATTGATATACTACTTGTCTCAGAAACACATTTCACTCTAAAAAACTACATGAAAATACCGTACTACACCATCTACGATACCAAACATCCCTCAGGTAAAGCACATGGAGGAACTGCAGTAATAATAAAAAATGACATCAAGCATCACTTACATAGTCAAACAAATCAAGAACACCTACAAGCAACCACTGTCACAATACAAACCAATGACAATTACTTCCAGATGTCAGCAGTATATGTACCTCCGAGACACAAAATGACACTTAAAAAATGGGAAGAGTACTTCCAATCCTTAGGCGACAAATATATAGCGGCAGGAGACTTTAACGCAAAGCACACATTATGGTGTTCGAGAATTAACACGCCGAGAGGTAGAACATTAGAAAAATACATTAGAAGCAGCAACCTCAACGTACTATCTACAGGAAAACCAACGTACTGGCCGACAGACCCCAATAAAATACCTGACCTGTTGGATTTTGCAGTAACAAAAGGGCTAAATGTAAGCAAATTAAAAATAACAACCAGCCTCGAGCTTAACTCCGACCATACACCAATTATAATAGAATATACAAGCAAACCACTACTTTATAACAAGTCAGAGTCGCTTTGCAATAAAACCACCAATTGGCAAACTTTCAAAGAGCTAATCGAAAACAAAATCAACTGCAATATCCCGTTGAAAACACCTGAACACATTGAGCAGGCAGTAGCAACTTTAACAGAAATAATACAGGAAGCAGCGTGGGCAACCACCACCTATGAAACAAATAGCAGGCAATCAAAAATTATTCCGCAGGACATCCTAGACAAAATCAGGGAAAAAAGAAAAGCGAAAGCAAAATGGCAAAAACAGAGAACACGAGAAAACAAGAAAAACCTAAATAAACTTGCAAAGGAATTAAAAAATAAAATAAGGGAACATCATAATAACGAATTCTCAAAATTCATCGAATCACTATCCGCGCATGAGAATACCAACTACTCCCTATGGAAAGTCACTAACAAAATTAAGAAAACAATAAAAACAATCCCAGCAATCAGAAAAATGGACAACACATGGGCCAGAACCAACGAAGAGCAGGCAGAAGAATTCTCAAAGCATCTACAAAATATATTTTCGCCGTATGAAATTAATAACAGCATCCCTGGATGGCAAACAAATGAAGAAGTGGAAAATGCCAGCAACACAACTGATAAACGCTGCACCATACTCAGCACAACAGCGCAAGAAGTTACAAACTTAATTGAGGCAACAAAGACAAGTAAAGCACCAGGATTTGACTTGATGAATGGGAAAATCTTAAAAAACCTTCCCCCAAAGGCAATAAGACTAACAACGATAATATTTAACGCAATTCTAAGAATACAGTACTTTCCTACACTATGGAAAATAGCACAGATAGTAATGTTGCCCAAACCAAACAAAAACCCACATCTAACTGCATCCTACAGGCCGATATCATTACTACCTGTGTTTTCCAAATTATTAGAGAAAATAATATATAACCGCTTAAAACCAACAATAGAAAAAGAAAAACTAATACCGAACTATCAATTTGGATTCAGGAATAAACACTCCACAATAGAACAAATACATAGACTCGTCAATGAAATCTTACAGTCGCTTGAAACAAAACAATACTGCACAGCACTCTTTATGGATATCGAAAAAGCATTTGTTACGACCGTTCGCGGAGAGACGCGGTCGCGAGGAAAACGCGTCAGCGAGAGGCGTAAATTCTCGCTACGATTCGGCTAATCGACGCCGCGAAATAGTCGTTCCCCGTGTTTCGGTTAGGATAACAGGGGTGGTTAATTGAAATTAACACTGTGTTAACAGGTTAATATGATGTATATATTCAACAATGGATTACACAATATTATGAGAGTCACAAGTATTTGACAATGAGTATAGATTATGCGTTACAGAAATAGGACCCGATTTGACGATATGTCTCGATGCGATAGTTAGACTTTGCAAATGAATTGATTGGGGTTAGGTAGAACCGTGATAGACTTACTGACTGTTCGGATGACGAAGATGAACTACGCTGAGAGTGACGATGCTGTGTCAGAGGAGAGCTAGGAAAAGGTGTGTCTAACGCACGGGATCATCGGATTCGTAGATGACAGTTTTTTGGCCAGGAAAGTGAGGGTAATAGACATTGTTTCTATTGGCTATTACGATTGTTGGTAGACCAGGAGGGGTCTTAGCCGCCCTCGATAGAAGGTTGGTAGTGGGAAGCATCGCACGTGTGCAAATAACTAATTTCAAGTGTTTTCCGGACACAAACCAGAGATCTTAGAAATTACTTTCGTAGAAAAGATCCTTGTACGACCTGAGAAACTTTGTTGAGATTTTCTAAGATTTATGGTCGGTCCTTGAGATTCTTTAGAGTACGCCGTAAGGAGGTGTAGACACATGGCTGCCATGTGCGATGCAAGGCCCCGTCCAGGTAGAGAGTCGGCCGACGTAACAGCATTCGACAAAGTTAACCATGAAAAACTTCTTCAAACAATCAAAAAGCAATTTCCAGAACAAATCTACAAACTACTCAAATCTTACTTAAACAACAGAACCTTTGTAGTAAAAATAAATGATGCATACTCTGAAATTAAGGATATCAAGGCAGGAGTACCGCAAGGAAGAGTCTTAGGACCAATATTATACACACTATATACGGCAGATATACCAACAACTGTCAACAGCAAAACACTGACGTTTGCGGACGATACGGCCATACTAGTGAGGCATGCAAATCCAGAAACGGCTGCCGCACTACTACAAGAACACATTACAAAAATAGAAAAATGGCTGCAAAACAAACAAATAAAAGCGAACACCAGCAAGTGCAACCACATAACATTTACACTTAGAAAAGGAAAACACCAGATATCCAACTGAACGGCGCCCACATAGCACAAACAAAGCAAGTCAAATGTCTAGGAATACATTTAGACACACACCTTACATGGAAGCACCATATAAAATCAATAATAAACAGAATAAGTGCAAAAAGGAAGCAGATGTACTGGTTAATCAATAGAAAATCTAAATTAAGCATAATGAATAAACTAAATATATACAAAACAATAATCAAACCAATCTGGACATACGGAGTCCCACTATGGGGGACGGCAGCAATGAGTCACATAAGCAAAATAGAAATAGAGCAAGCAAAAATTTTAAGGACAATAGTTAACGCTCCATGGTACGTCAGAAATGAAGACCTACGAAAAGATCTAAAAATTCCAACAGTCAAAGAGGAAATCGCTAGATACGCAAAAAAGTACAAAGAAAGACTTGCAGCACACCCAAACCAGCTGGTTGCTGAAACAAATAAAACCAAAATAGAAAGAAGACTGAAGAGGAAGCATCCCGCAGACCTCGCAATAGAGATGCAATAGACAACCTAGAAGATGGAACCCGCTGGGGGTAACCATCCACATGCTATATTTTTATTCTTTAAGCTATAATATTTTACCAAATGTCCTTCTGGACAAATTGTAAAAATTTAAACAAATAATCAATAAAAAAAAAAAACATTAAAACCACTAGCTTCCACCCTCAGTCAAATGGATCTCTGGAAAGAACACATGTCGTAGTAAAAGATTTAATCCGTACAAGTGTGCATAATAATAATGATAAGGAATGGGATGAGATATTAAACTTCATATGTTTGGATTATAACACGGCCGTACACGAAGGTACCGGATTTTCACCTTTTAAACTAACATTCGGTAGAGACGCAAACCTACCATCAGCAATCGCGAAAACTTCGAATTTAACTTACAATGATATGTTTTCACTCTGGCAAAAACAATTAAATAAATATTTAGATATTACGAGAAAAACATTAATAAATAGCAAGAAACGATACCTTCGAAACCAGAAAAAAGAAGATAGTTCGAACTCAAACGGTATTTAAAGAAGGAGATTTTGTATTAATCCATAATGATCACAAAAGAGACAAATTAGACACTGAATGGTTAAGACCATACAGAATCCAGTCTGTCAAATCTCCTTATTATGAAATCTTAATTGATAATATTATAAAGAAAATACACGGTTAAAACCTTACTTTCCAGGTCGACACTCCTCTTTGCTTTTTTTTTTTTTTTTTTTTTTATCGTGGGGAAATCCTCATGGACACTCGGCGCTGCGTAGCAACAACCGTGTAGTGTCGGACTCTTACCGACTAAAACCCCACGGTGGTCATCCCGACGTTCAGAGGTGCACCCGGGGTCTCTTGCGAATCACTACCGAGTGCAACCTCGTCGTCTATCTCCCTGCCGTTGTAGTTGTCTAGGGAGGCGTCCCGGCTTGAGTTGGAAAGCTAGGGGGAACCACTCCTCCTAGCGCCACGTCCCCTAATCTGACGCACCCGGGGCAGCGACGGCGGCGCCGCGCCCCTGCGTCGTACAGAGCCAACCTCTCGCCGATGTCGAGCTGCAGGACGCGCCGCGGTTCCGCCCACGCTGGACAGAACTCCAGCGTGTGCTGTGCCGTGTCCTCCTCTTCCCCGCAGTGGTGACAGGTGGACGTCACCTCCCGCCCGATCTTCAGCAGGTACTCACCGAAGACCCCGTGTCCGGCGAGCATCTATGTCGTCCTGAAGGTGAGCGGAACCCCGCCTTGATCTCTCCAAGCCTCCCAATTGGGAAGCACGGCGCGGACGGCTCGGTGTGGCCGCCTGGCGTCCTCCTCCATCAGCTGGGAGCGCCACCGCTCCCAGATCTCCAGCTTTGCCTCTTCCCGGACGTTCGAGGCCGAGAGGCCGTCCAGCGACAGCGCCGCCGTCGAAGGCGGTGCCCTCAGGTGTTCATACACCCGACAGAGCTCAAGGGCCCGCAGCTCAAACGGGGGGGACGCCGCCAGCACTGTCGCCGACTCGTAGGATATTGTTCGATATCCTCTGGCTATTCGGATAGCGATCGTCCTTTGCAGTCTCCTCACCAGGGTACGACTGCGACGGTTGGCCATCAGATCTTGGGCCCACACCGGTGCCCCATAGAGGACCCGGGACCGGATCACTCCCTCGTAGAGTCGGCGGACTCCCGACCCTGCTCCGCCTATATTCGGAAGAAGGCCGCACAAGGCGTTGGCTGCGGCCGTCACCCTCGGGACCAGGAGCTCGAAATGTGGTCCGAACGTCCACCGACTGTCGATGGTGAGGCCCAGGTACCTCATACGACACTTCACCGGCACCGCTTCGCCATTTATGGCCACGGACAAACCATCGGGAGGGGATCCCCTGCGGTGGCGGTCGAAGAACCATAGGGCCTCCGACTTGGCCGGCGACACGCTCAATCACAGTCGCTGAATAGCGTGCACCGCGCATGCCACAGCGTCTTCCGTGAGAATCACGGTCTCACTCCACCACCGTCCCCCGGCTAGCACCAAGGTATCGTCGGCGTAACAAACCAAGCCCGTGCCCGGGGGCATCGGGCATCGAAGGACGGAGTCGTAGGCCGTGATCCACAAGATCGGTCCTAACACCGAACCCTGCGGGACGCCGCGCTCCACACGTCTTCTCTCTTCCCCGTTCCTCCCAGTGAAGGTGATCCACCTATCGTTCAGGTAGGCTCCGATGACCTCAACCAGGTACGCCGGCACCTCGAAGTATCGCAGAGCCTCCATTATCCTCGCCCAGGGGATAGAGTTGAAGGCGTTGCTGACGTCCAGGGAGACCGCTACCGCCGTTCCGTAGCGGGAAACCATGTCCTCCGCCATGCTCCTCACCCGCTTCACAGCATCCACCGTGGAGCGACCCCGGCGAAAGCCGTACTGACTGTCGTGCCATCCGGGAACCCGCCCCGAGATATGGGCCTCCAAACGGGCGGCGATCACCCTCTCGAGGAGCTTCCCGATCTCGTCCAGCAGGCATATCGGCCTGTACGCCGACGGCGATTCCGGCGGACGACCCTCCTTTCGCAGCAGGACCAATCTCGCCGTCCGCCACATCTGCGGGTAGATGCCCTCCCTCAGGCATCGGGTAAACAGATGCCGCACGCGAGGGGCCACCACCTCCATCGTCTCCGCCCAGACTCGGCCCGGAACTCCGTCCGGACCCGGTGCCACGTCCCGGGACGCCATCTTCTTAGTCGCCGCGAGAAGCTCCTCCTGAGTGACCTGTAGCTCCTCGCTCCGCTCCGTCGACGTCGTCGCCGCCGTTGCTGTTGACGACGTCTCGCCCCCGCCGGAGGAGAGGGACGATCCCGACCGCCCCGCGTCGCTGTCCTGACGCGGAAACAGCGTCCCGATGACCTTGGCCAGCAGTACCGGATCCATGTTGGCGGTCAGCGGGGGGGCCGCGGGTCGCAACTTCCTCGTTACCACCTTGTACGGCCGCCCCCACGGGTCTGACTCAACCGCCTCGATCAGCTCCTTCCAAGACCGAGCCTTCGCGATCTTGATCTCCCGCTGCAGAGTTCGTCTCGCCTCTCTGTAGACCCCGTAGCAGCGGGAGATCTCCTCCTCGTCGCGCGTCCTTCTACGGCGACGGGCCCTCAGAAATCTTCTGCGTGCCTGTACGCAGCTCGCCCGCAACTCCGCGATCTCCGGCGTCCACCAGTGAACGCAGCGGTTGCGTCCACCGCCCGGGACGGTGCGCGGCATCGAGGCGTCGCACGCCGCGCTCATGTATCCTTGGAGGATCTCCGCCTCCTCGTCGACGCTGCCCAGACTGGTCGTCCCTTGGGCGTCCCAGCTCCACGCCGAGGCGATGGCTGCCGCCCGCAACATCTCCCTGTCCCGCTCCTTCAGGCGCCATCTGGGTGGTTGTGGGCCGGAGCGGCTCGCACCACCTCGGGCGACTTGGTTGTTATTTTCGTCCACGTCCTCCGAGACCACCTCCATAAATATGTAGAGGTGATCGGACAAGGTCTCGACTCCCTCGGCCACTCTCCAGTCACGGATCCTCGGGTACAGCTCCGAGGTGGCCCACGTGATGTCGACCACGGAGGACCCCCTCCACGCCACGCAGGTGCTCGCCATACCCTTGTTTACCAGCAGGAGTCCGAGTCCCGCAGCCCATTCTGTCAGCCATCTTCCTCTGGCGTTCGTCGCGGAGTTCCCCCACTGCGTCGAGTGAGCATTGAAGTCCCCGAGGACCAGCACCTGGCGGGGAAAGCACCTTTTGACGCATTCACCGACATCGTCCAGAAAGTCCCCGAACGCGGCCAGGCCGCTGTTGGGGGAGACGTAGACCGCCACCACCGCTATTCCTGCCCATTCGACCGCGACGTAGCCGCTGCCACGGTCAAGCAGGACGCCAAAGGCGCCCAGGGTCGGCGTCCAAGTTACGGCCGTCAGTCCGTCCAAATCCCCGATCCAGTTGGGAGCGTCAGGGACGCGATACGGCTCGGCCACTGTCGCGAGGGCGACCTCTCCCTCCCGGATAGTCTGGAGGAGCAGGTCATGCGCCCTTCTCGATCTGCCCAAGTTGCATTGGAGGAGACGGTTAAAATCACTCAATCACCTCCATGGCCTCCTCCCGGCCATCTACCGCTGGATGTTCGACGGTGCTCCCCTCTTGCGTTACCTCCGCGGTCGGTTCGCGGATCGGTGGCTTCCTCTTAGTTCTCGGCGGAGCACATGCCGCCCCGCACATCCTGTGGTTGGCTGGCGCCCCCAGCGACTCGCACAACGGGCACTTGGGCGCGGAGGCGGGACACCCCCTGGCACGATGCCCGCCACCGCTACACCTGTAGCACAGATGCCCGCGATCCACGTTGGACGTGCAGGTTACCCGCACGTGCCCCAGCTCCAGGCATTTAAAACACTGCAAGGGTCTCTTCGGGATAGCCGTGACCCTCGCCGTGGACCAGCCCAGAGCTACTTTCCCGTCCCGGGCTAATTTCCGGGCTCCAGCCACTGGGCACCTTACCCATGCAGTCCCAAAGCCGTATCTGGTGGTGCGGATCTCTCCGACCTGCACCTCCGCACTGCCGCATCCCGCCGCTGAGGCCAGCGCCTGCCGCAGCTCCTCCTTAGCGACCGAGATGTCTATCCCGGCCACCCTCAACTCCGCCGTCCTGTTCGGGGCCGCTACTCTCACCGCGGCCGGGTCCAGCACCTCGGCCAGACGCGTCGCCAATCGCGACGCCTTTCCTCTGTCTCTGTCGCCGGGGAGCCGGATAATTATACCCCCGGTCATCGATTTCCTCATTCCGAGGGACTCGACGCCGATCTCCGCAAGCGGGACCTTCTGTCGCGCCCTCGCGAGAACATCGGCGTACGAAGTCTTAACCCCCTCGTTGATAGTCAACGTCACCGCGGACGTACGCGGTGCGCGGGGGAGCCCGGCCGTTTTTGTCGCCTGCGCCGTTCCTTTTTTAGTCACTAGTGCGGCGCCCGTCTTCCGTGCGCCCATTAGTCGTGACGAAGGAGCAGCAGGCATTCCCTCTTTTTTCTCCTCCTTCCTTGCGGCCCTTTTCTTCCGCTGCCGTCTTTCCACCACCCTCCATTCGCCACCCTCCTGCTCCCTCGGGAGCATTGTGGCTTGGGTGACGCGTGGGACAGCGGGTTGGTCCGCCTTACGCTGAGGTTTGGGGCTGCGCGGTCTTCGGCCCCCGAACCGTTCCTCGATGGCCCTCATGATGGAGGGACCGAGTTCGTCCATCTTTTTCTCTAGGGCGTCCAGACGCGCGCCTTCTTGTTTCCCCTCCCGCGGAGGGTGGCCGGGCTCAATAGCCCGACCGTTGCACCGCGGGCACTCGTGGGTGCGAGCGGCCAGCCTCGTTATCTCTTTACGCAAGGCCGCGTTTTCCTCCTCCAACGCGGTCAGCCTTGCTTCCGCGAGCCTGGCGGCCGTGGAGCTACCGCTGTGGACCACCTCAGCCCTCTGCAGGTTAAGCTCCCTCCATGCGGCGGCGACGTAGGTCGCCGCGTCCTTTAGGTCCTTGATGCTTGCTCCCTTCAGGTTCGACGATACCGCCGCCACCCGCAAGATCTTAGACACCTGCCTGGTGAACTCGGCGCTCACGTCGGCCGCCGAGCTCATCCGTATGTCCAGCGCCAAATCCACAGAAATCTCCGGGGTCAGCGTCATAATGCGCCTTCTCTTCCCCCCGGAGACGGTCGATCCCAGGGATGACCGCGACGCGAAAGAGGCGACCGAATCCCCGTCATCGGACCTCATCCGCGCTCGTAGCTCCCTTACCGGCGCGAGGCCCGTTACCGCGGCCGGTATGAGGAAGACGCCGTCCGCCCCGCCCGTGGTTCTCCGCGATGCTCTTGTCATTCTTCTCGGAGGTTCCTTGTGAATCTCCGTACTACTACATCCCGCCTCACCAGACGTGAAAACACATCCGGGGGCTTGGCGGTCCACCCCCGAACGGCCGTGGTCGTGAGATGACGACGCAGGTGAGCCCACTTGACTACCCACCGCTGCGCCGGTATTGGGGTATCCCTCCCCTGCACCGTAAACCGTTTTTCTTTTGTGGTCGCAATCCATAGTAAAATGTAATTTGTTGTCGCCGCGGTCATCAACAAAGCCCGTCCTGGTGCCACTCACTCTTTCGCACCCTGCCCCGGTCAAAGCCGGTGCAGGGTGTCGGGGAGCCCCACAAGAAGGTGAGGTGAGTGGTCTTGACAGGCATGGGCCCACCAACTTCTCCGAAACTCTCCGCATTGGATCGGCAAAATTGACGGGCGCCAGAGGCACCGACCAGCTGCCACCCGACTGTAAGAGAGCATCAGATCTATCGGGGTTTCCCGGGACGTGGTCCTACGGCCCGAAAACCCATGCCCGCCTCATGCTCCCCACACTCCTCTTTGCTGGAATAATATCCGCGCAAATAAATATTACACCACTAAAAGGAAACTCTGTATTCATAGAAAACATAAGAAAAGAATATTTGTATAGCGATACTGCCAATATTATTGTAGGATTAGACACTAGCGACATACACGAGTAAATAAGCACGATAGAATTACATAAATCGACAATAAACTCACGCGCAATCAGCAAAGAATACACTGAAGAGTTAGACGGATTACAAAATCGTATCAATAACCTGAAACAACTCGCAAAACACTTGAAAACGTTAATACACACCCGAAGCAAACGAGGTTTACTTAACATCAACATAGGTTCCGTATCGAAAAGTCTATTCGGAACTCTCGACGATGACGATCTTACACTCATAAACGAAAACATGGACAAACTATTCGATGACAACAATAAAATCAAGACTGTAATAGCTAATCAGACAGCACTTATTAGGAAAATTGTAAACTCGGAAAACCTAAACCACCTAGAGAAATCATATAACGATGTATTAAAACAACAACAGCAGGCAAATATCGATAGATTTATGCTTAAAATGATTATGAAACTCGACACCGCGATGCAAACTTTACACTTCCAGTTAGACGAAATACTTAACGTCATAATATTAGGCAAACAGGGAATAATTAGCCCACAAATACTCGACCCCGATGAATTTATAGAAAACTACGCCAAAGCGATAGGCAGCCAGACGTACAACACCGCGATCTCTGCCAAAACCGAACATTTTCAGTTTATACTCGACATCAGTGATCTTAAAATCTTCACAATAGGTGAAAAAATATTCTTTAAAATCATAGTACCTTTAGTCTCTAACACGGAATGGAATATATTACAGGTATATCCTATCCCGAGTAAGAGAAATGGAGTATTTTTGGCTCCAGTAGTCGAACATTAGATATATTTAATTTCAGGACTTTCATTTATGAACACTGATATCGAATATCTCGACAAACTTTGTAAAGAACGAGCCGGAACCACTATATGCAAACAAACAATACCAATCCATGACAGAAACTCGAGAACCGATTGTCACAGCGAAATAATAAACTTCAAACCTCATATCGAACATTGCCAAATAACTGTGTTTAAGATTGAAGACATTAGTTAGCTTTATACCGCTCAGAACTAGCAACAGCTACATTGCGATACCGGCAAACCCGATAGAAATAGACACAATTTGCCAAACGAAACACACCTTGCGAAAACTTGACAAGCCCTCCATCATAAGAGCTAACACTTCCTGCGATATATTGTACAAAGATGAACACATGCGTATAGGCAAGACAAAAAACGAAGGCAAATACGAAATCAAAACTAAAACCCTAGCGCTCAAAACAAACGATAACTTTACTCATCTGTTAGACAAACTCGAACGAGCACCAAAGGTAATAGATAATTTACTAGGCTATAAGACCACGATCGATAAAATAGGCGACGAGATAAAAACTCTTAATTTCGAACATAGAATCAAAAGTATACAGTATTGGGGGCTAACCACGCTCCAGATATTAGGGTACATAGCATTAAGCATGCTAGGTATATACGGATTAAACAAGATAGGAGTATTCAAATGCATCAAAAAATGTATACCGAATAGTTTATGTATTAATTTATTTTGCTGCCGAAATGACACCGTAATCAACAGCCACAATGCTACATCCCCACTAAGCGCGCCGGTCGCAACATATAACATTTTTTTTTTTTTCGTGGGGAAATCCTCATGGACGCCTGGCCGCCCTCTGGGGGGCGGCGGATAGTGTCAAACTCTTACCGACTAAAACCCCACGGTGGTCTTCATGACGCTTGTCAGGAGTGTCCCGGTTCCTTTCTTTAGATTTGCTACCGCAACACTCCTTTGTCGTTTCCTCCCTTTGTTGTTGTGGGAAGTCTCCTGGTTGAGGTTGGCAGTAAGGGAGGGGGACCACTCCCCCCCTAGTGCTGTGCATTCCCTGGGCTGTCGTGCGAATCTGAGGAGTAGCCCAGACTCTCCTCAGTTTGACGGCTCCTTCGCCGCGCTCTTCTATGACGGCGGTAGTGGTGGTGCCGCAGTCGCACGGCGTCGTATCGGTTCTCTTCGGCGAACCACTCTGACGCGGTCGCCTCTCTTCTCCCTGTTCTTCTGCGCCCGCTCATTCACTAGCATTACTTGCTCGCAGTAGTTGCGGACGGCGGCTAACTCCTGTTGGCCCCTCGTCATGGCCTCTATGATCGCTTCAGGGCCTAGCCTATCGCCGATGGTGAGGCGTAGTACGCGGCGCGGTTCTTCCCACGCTGGGCAGCGCTCCAGTGTGTGTTGTGCCGTATCTTCCTCCTCTTGGCAGTGGTGACAGATGGACGTCACCTCTCTTTGAATTTTTAGCAGGTACTTCCCGAACACGCCGTGGCCGGTGAGTACTTGCGTCATCCTGAATGTGAGTGGGACTTCTCCGCAGTCCTTCCAGGCCTCCTAGTTGGGAAGTATGGCGCGGACGGCTCGGTGCGGCCGTGTGGTGTCTCCTCCAGCAATTGGGAGCGCCACCTTTCCCATAACCTTCGCTTTGCCTCCCTCCGGACGTCTTGGACCGGCCGGTCACAGTGGGTGGGCTGCGTTCCCCAGATCCCTCAGGTGGTCGTACACCTGTTGGAGTGCGAGGGCTTGCAGTTCGAACGGAGGTGACGCAGCTAGCACGAATGCCGACGCATGGGATATCGTTCTATACCCCCTCGCTATGCGGATAGCGGTCGTCCTGTGTAGCCTCCGCAGCAAGGCCAGGCTGCGGCGGTTGGCCATTAGATCTCCGGCCCATATGGGAGACCCGTAGAGGACACGCGATCGAATCACTCCCTCATATAGGCGGCGCGCTCCGGTTCCCGCTCCTCTGATGTTCGGCAGTAAACCGCACAGGGCGTTGGATGCTGCCGTCACTTTCGGGACCAGTAGATCGAAATGTGGACCGAACGTCCATCCGCTGTCTATGGTGAGACCCAGATACCTCATCTGGGATCTCACCGAGACTTCCTCTCCGTCAACGTCCACGCAGAGTTCAGGAGGGGGGCTCCTCTAGTGCGATGGTCGAAGAACCCCAGTGCCTCTGACTTGACACGTTCAGGCCCAGTCTCCGGATGGCGCGCACTGCGCATGCCACAGCGGTCTCCGCGAGTCTGTGTCTCGTACCACCTGCGACTCCCGGCCAGGACCAAGGTGTCGTCTGCATAGCACACCATGTCCGTGCCCGGTGGCATGGGACATCAGAGGACTGAGTCATATGCCGTGATCCACAGAATGGGTCTCAATACCGAGCCCTGCGGGACCCCACACTCGTCCGGTCTCTTTTCCTCTCCGTTCCTACCGGGGTACGCGATCCATCGATCGTTGAGGTACGACCGGATGAGGCGTACTAAGTACGGCGGTACCCTGAAACGCTCTAGCGCCTCCATTATCCCGTCGCAGGGTATGGTATTGAAGGCGTTTGTGACGTCCAGGGAGACCGCTAGCGCCACTCCACCATCTTACACTGCCAACTTACCAACCTTAACAGAGATAACCACAGCTACACTTGCCGATGGCACAGCTTTATTAGCATCCCACTCAGACCCGATAATTGCCTCTTCAACTCTCCAGCGAGGCCTCGACTCTATAGAAGAATGGTTCCACAAATAGCGCTTCAAAATAAATGAAAATAAATCCAGTCATATAACTTTCGCACTTCGAAAACAATCCTGCCCACTGGTGACCATAAATAATATTTCAATACCAAGCAAAGATTCAGTCAGATATCTGGGCATGATTCTAGACAGAAGGATGACATGGAAACGGCACATCGTAGATAACTCCAAAGAACTAAAAACAAAACTAAAAAAAAAAAAAATTCGACTGGCTCATTGGCAGGCGCTCCAACTTAAACATGCAGAGTAAAATAATGCTATACAAAGCCATAGTTGGACCTATGGGATCCAACTATGGGGAACAGCTAGCAACTCCAACATAGAAATTCTCCAACGATTCTAATCAGAAACTCTAAGATCCTTAATAGATGCACCTTGGTATGTTACCAACGAAACAATACATCGCAACCTTAAGATACCCACAGTCAAAGAAGAAATAACCAAGTTCAGAAACAGAGTATAAGAGTTAACAACCACCAAAACCCATTAGTTACCCAATTACTCGACACGACGGATCAGATCCGCAGACTAAAAGGGCAATACCCCTTAGATTGAAGATCTTGAATTTTTATAATCCAAGTTACAGTACCACGCCAAAAAAATTTTTCACAAATCCTTCAATTTTCACAATCACAAAGTCTTCCGCCACAGCTGGACAACGAATTCCAACAACTTTAATCACACAACCAAACGAGTGGCCGTCGGGAAGGAATGCCTTCCTCGCTAAACATACACGCAACCTCACGCCGCACAGCAACGAGCAGTAACCGATATTCTGACCAACGTCCATATCAACTACAAGGTAAGCTCGTTTCTTATATTGACAATAAACTATCCGCCGCAACAATGGCAAACAAAATGGCAACAAAAATCACCTCCTTACATCGGGAGCGAGACAATCTGAATGACCAATTCCAGTTCGTATCGATATTACTCGACAAATACGAACAGTCCGGTAAGCACAACAAGGTCATCTTAACGACTTATCGAAAACAAGTCGACAACATTTGGAAACAATTCAACATTGTCAATGATAAGTTATAACTATCGATATTAGTTAATATCGATAGTTTTCAGAACACCCCATCGGATTTCAACACTTGTCCACTGAGCCCACTGATCGCTACATCGGACAAGTCTCTGACCACCACCTTCTCTCTGGAGCTCCCCTTGGCTCCAACAATGCCGGTACATTCTCCAATGTCCAAACTATCACACTACAAAGAACCTTGGAACCTTTCAGAGCAACCAAACTGGTCCACCTGGTCTCCCACCGATGAACACGCCAGGAAAGACGCAACAGCGCATTTCTTGCATAGTCCCAGTGTTACGTCGCGAAGCTTGATATGGATCGTGTTTCTAACCGTCTCTCGCGGTCCTTTAGCGTCATACACAAATCGTTTCATCTCCCCGACGGGATATACAATGTATCGACGAGTGCACGGTTGCCGCCCGGCCGCGAGTTCCAGAAACGTCGATTCGATCCGTTCTTTAATTACACAAAGAAGTCGGCATACGTGATCATCGGCGCGAACGGTGGCGTGATCCGAGCGCGGAGGGGGTCGTCTCCCCGAGAGGACAAGAAATTTATCCTAGGGCAGTCAGTCTTTCTTCCGAAATCTTACCGCACACGTCTTAAACGCTAACGGATAAAATCGCGAATTCATCGAACATCGATACATATCAAAGTCAAGTTCTCGGCGTTCTATCCACCAAATCGATCCATTTTCGGATTAATCAATTACTGTGCTTTCCGACACGACGAAGTCAAACGATTTCTGTCGACGCAATAATTATTGTAGGCTAGTGAAAATAAATATATATATATTCTATAACTGTGGATTCCAGTTATATTAAAAACTAATCACCCCTATTATCCTAAAAGAAATAAGGGGATCGCCCTGCTCGTGGTGTCGATTCGTGCAATCGTAGCGGGAATTTACGACTCCCGTTGACGCGCTACATCAAACGATCGCGTCTCCCCGCGACTGGGCGAAAATACACCCAGTGTTACAACCGTTCGCGGAGAGACGCGGTGCGAGGAAAACGCGTCAGCGAGAGGCATAAATTCTCGCTACGATTCGTATAATCGACGCCGCGAATTAGTCGTTCCCCTGGTCCGGTTAAGATAACAGAGGTAGTTCAATGAATTTAACACTGTATTAACAGGTTAATATAGCTTGTATATTTAACAATGATGAATATAATAGTAAAAACATCACAAATTATTTACCGATAAATACAGTTAATGTGTTACAGAAATTCGATATCTTTCTTATCTCCGACTTTTTGATATCTCTCGATATATTCGTTAAACTTAGCGACTTTAATTTTATTCGTCAGACCTCTCGATGTATGCTGTTAGAATCTTCAAATGAGACTGGTTGCCCTTCGATCATTTCTTTGTCTTCTCTGGGAGACGACCTCCACTACGTTCGAGTCATGCCACCGTTCATGTCTATGATTACGTATACCACCTTCTTTGTGTGGATAAAATAACGGACCGAAATCGACGTTTCTAGATATATAATATATAGAGCTCGACGCTTGATGATAAATATGCGCTTGCCTTTACATTGTATATTTTCCGTCGGGAAGATAAGACGATCTGTCTGCGATACTATAGTACCGCGAGCGACGGTTAGGAATACGGCCTATAGTAAGCCTCGTGGCGTAACACCCAGCATCGGGACACATCTCAGAAGAAAACTAAGTATAATGCTTATCAACTCAGAGCACGACTGCCCTTCGAAATCGAAGTCTAAGCATAATAGTCCGGGTTACGCGGAACCAGCGGACGCTATCACACACAATGAAGCAGGGTGGCTACATACGCCTGCAGCTGTCAATCCTAATCCACCACATCCAAGCAAGTGGAAGAAATCTAACCAAACGGAAGGTAAGACTCCTCTGATATTGTCTTTTGCGGATAGTCGAGCCAAGCCGATACTACCACCAAGCACCATTAAGAAGACGCGATACGGATGGGTCAGCGGGGGGAGCCCTGTCCCCCACTCAACCGTAGACCTCCTTCACGCACCCACAACGCATCTACATACGGATTTCACCTGCCTTTGTGAAATCGGCGAGATGTATAATGACACCTCCTGGGGCGAGGTGTTCCACGATACTTCATGGGCCGAGCTGTTTCACGACACTGCCTGGGTCGTGAACTTCAACAGCAAATTTCTTGGCAATGCCGAGGACCACGGCAATCCAGACTACAAAGCAGACAACATACCCTCAACGCAGCGGTCCTTCGGCCGTATCATCGAATTCACCCTGGCGACGACGACATCATCCAGACAGCCACAGTTCATACGGCAACGAGCATTTTCGATCGAGATGCCACGCGGTTCGTCCCACTATCGAGTCAACCCGATCCAGCAGAATACAGACAACCAGCAATAGACAAAGAGTTGGACGGCAGCTCCAATTAATTTTAGCTTTACCGAACTTTTGATTGGTACTAAAGCGTTTTCTAAAGTTTATTGTTTACTACGAGAAGACACGGGAAGTTAGTTTTTCTCATGTACGATGCTTCCCACCAGCAACTTTCTATCGAGGGTGGCTAAGATCCTTCCTAGCCACCAACCTTCTTATTATCCAATCACAAGCAATGTCTACTGCCCTCACTTTCCTAACCAAAATTATCATCAACAAATCCGATGGTCCCGTGTGCTAGACACACCCATCACTAACTTTCCTCCGACACAGCATCGTCACTAAACTTCTTATTCTTCACCGTTAGAATAGTCAACACATTATCTGTAACGGGTCTCTACCCTTAAATCAATCACTTAACTTGTACCTACGCATTAACGTAACTATCTATCTTTACAAAGTTATTGGAATAAACATTATTTTATACTGTTAATTCAGTGTAAACTCAATTAAACCACCCCTATTATCGTAATAGAAATAAGGAGATCGATCAGTTCGTGGCGTCGATTGTCTAATCGTAACGAGAATTTACGACTCCCGTTGACGTGCTTTCTCGCTATCGCGTCTCTCCGCGAATGATCGATTAAATACTATCGAGGTATCTGAGAAGAGCTCAAGTGTGCAATGATCTCTTAGTAACCTCTTAAAACTTGGTTCACTCATAATGATTTAAAATTTAAGACAATAATGTAATAATCAATATAATTAAGTTCGAATAATATACACATTTCTAACATAATACATACTTCAGATACACTACTACCACTCTTATCTCTAGTCATTGTCTTGAACAATTGTTCAAGTTAGTTGCACATATAGCCTAGTTATGAATAAACACATTGCAATAAAGACAATTGTACTAGAATTATAAAATAATTCAGCTAAAAATTTAAGGATTAAGTAAAGTGATTTTTGTAATTTCGTTACTATTATATTAGATTATGATGAATATCTTCTCAAACTTCTAAAAATTTCATACAACAAAAAATAGTTATCGAATCGATCATTTAATTGAGTATCATTAATGAGCATGTATAAAATTTTAATTAATTCATAAAGTGTACATAAAAGTGATGCTTAGTTAATTTTACGTCTGATTTTACTAATGTTATTTTATTGCATTTATTGTAATATCAGGTGCAATACAAAAAATTGGTATAGAAATATGTAGTTCCATATATGAATATGATAAGATATCAGCTTACAGATTTATTAGTAAAGACGTATTACAATATTTAAAAAATATTTATATTTGAAGATTCTCTTATAGAATAAATTCGTTATCACAGCAATAATCTATATTCGTTACGAGATTTTCTTATTGTAATAAGAACGCATTATTATTGCTGAAATGGTCATAATTGTTAGTTTGTAAAAAGAAACATTTTTTGGTATTTGAGAATTTTTTCAAATCCCGTAATTTTTCCAAAAACATAGCATATATAAAAATTATAACTTGAGGTCATATAAATTATTCATTAAATAATACTTTTCTGTATAGAAAATACACAATAAGAATTTCTATATTTACATATTATTATAGTGTTGTCGATGTAACAGCACTCACACCGTGTACTAATACTATGGGTGGTAAATCTGCTGTTAATTCTGTTAACAGTTGGAGATACTGACGATATAAAGTATTTTCATCCCATGTATTTGATATTGGAGGTGCAGGTAAATATATAAATATTGTAGCAGTTTGTGAAGAATGTTGTCTAATTAATTGATTCACACTGTAAAATAAAATGAATATAATAAAAGAACAGTTATTTACAAAATTGTTAAATATCAGACATTAAATAAAATATGTATTTAGACAAGATACCTCAAAATATAAGCACGTGAAACATTGCTTAAGATATCGTTACTTTCAGTACTAGATTCATATTGACTTTCCACTGCCGAATCAATGAGAGAATGGCCCTTTAACCCACTTATTTGCGCACCCCAATTAGGAATTTGTTTAATAGATGCTGATATTCTCAACATATTTAATAATTTTCTTATACGAAGTTCGTTAGAAACTCGAGGAAATTCGCTAATCGAATTATGTGAATCTGAGGCGCTCAAACTTGCATTATTATCTGAAACTTCACAATGAAATACTCTGAGATGTAGATTTTTCCATACAGGTACCATATTAATAATACATGCAAGTTGCAACATAAATAATGATGTTGTATCAAATGGATCTTGATCTGTTGGTTGGAAAAAATTCACAGGCCACACATCTATATATTTTAAAGAAGAATTCCTAAAATACAACAGTATTAAAAAATTATATAATGATATAAATTAATCATATATTAATGAAAAATTAATCATGTGCTTACTTAGTTATTTGTAATTTATTTAATGTATGAAAATTTCGACATAAACACAAATTTTTTTTCATCTTTAACACATCTGAACACATTCCTACATATTGTATTGGATCCAAATTTTTTTCTGCGTTTGTATGTCTTAAAGGAAACGCAGTACTGTTTGGTAAGGTTGAAACGTTCTCAAATATATCAGTCGCATACTGTGAATTCTTGAAGAAATCTATCGATGCTTCTTCGTCATAAAAACCAAGAACAATTGTATTTGGTTTCATAGCTCCCATTCCCGATATCCTAATTAAGTGATGTAGTCCCTCGCGTACAGTTTTCGTAACTGTTAGTTCGACAAATGCCTTTACTTTCATATGATCAACTAAACTTAACCAATGTGGATACTCTTCTATAGTGGGATCAATATTCTGGCCTAAAAATTCTCCAACTTTTATGTGTCCTATTACATACAGTCCTCCTTTTTTCAAGTCATTTACAAAATCTATAAGTGGACACGCTGATCGTGGAGATGCTACCATTAGCAGCATTTGTGGTCGCCAAAATTTTACATGATCTTTACGTGAATCTAACATTAATAAATACTTTCGAACTTGATGAAATATCAGTGCTTGAGATATGCTTCCCCAAGGAGCATTTTTACTTGGCGAAAATAAATGCAACACAATGATCAAAATTAGGCAAAGTATTATACTGCTGGAAGCATAAATACTATTTATAACAAACATCATTATTAATGTACCGAGAAGACCGATTGTAGCCGTATGCCATGTAAAATAATTAAACGTTGGTCTGTAAAAGATATACAAGTATTATAATTACTTTGTATACCTAAAAGTATTCAAAATTAGGTAAATTCAAAATAAAAGATACCTAAAATTTGGAGCACTTGCAAGTTCAAGACCAAGACAGGCTAAATTAGTAGCCAAATAGCTTAACAAGAACAACACTGAATTAAGCTGAGCAATGATATTCAAAGAACCTATTAGCAATATTATTTGAACTAAAGTCCATGAAGTTAAAACTGCAGCAATTGGATTTCCTTTCCATGTTCCTTGTATTATAAAATTTAAACCAGAACCTATAAATATGAAACACGCAAAATGTAAACAAAATAAATAAATATAAAAGAAATTTATAAAAACTTTATATTTTGATCACTCACCAAATACATTATCTTTTGCTAGAGCTTCCAAAACTCTACTTGACCCTATCAAATTACTTAAACCAGCGCTAAATGTTGCTGTTAATATACCAACTGCCACAAATGGTGGCCAAATATTAATTGGCATCATATACATAAAATCATTTTGCAATAAAAATTGACTTGTACTTGCAGCTGTAAGAATAGATAGAAGAATATAACATATAAATGTAAATAATACTGCTGACAAAGTTCCACGTGGAATGTTTCTCCCTGGATTTTTCAATTCACCTATATATAAATAATTATTATATATTAAAACTTGAAACATGAATAAAAATAAAAACTATTTTGATTAATAATCTTTCTAAGTACCACTCATATTAGCACCAGCCATTATACCAGTAACGCCACTGAATAATACACCAAAAACACTTGCAAAATCAGTCATTGTTCCTTTACTTGAATAATCTGCACTATAATTTGAGTAAAGATTCCTTATAAGAGTAGATGACAGCAATCCTGTATAAGTGCCATTAACATGTTCTGTTGCATTTTGAACCAGCATATTTGCATTTGGAATTGGTATCTATAATAAAAGACAAATCACGTTTCTGATCATTTTTGTGCTCTTCACAACATTACCTCCATATATCCTTTGGCCAAAAAACTTATAAAAACACTTATTAGACAGACACATACAACAGCCAAAATTGCAACACTAGTTTTTGCAAACATTGCAGCTCCTATTAGACATACTACTAAATTGGCAGTATTTAATATAGAACAATATAAAAATCTCCACCATCCACCATCTGGTATCAGTGCACTTTTACCAACTAAATAACCAGATGGTCCAAAACTTTCTATTAAACCTTCTGCACATCCAGAAATACAAAGAGCACTCGAGACAATATTAGCCATAAAAAATAATGTACCAATAGAACCACCAAATTCTGGTCCAAGTGTACGACTAATCATAACTGTACAATAATTAGTAGGAAAAACTTGTATAAAATATATTTAAAGTTCTAGAATATCTTATAATTTTCACTGTAAACTTGCTTCCAAAAGAAAATATATGTATGATAAAAATGTTATATATTATAATTTTTTTATATTTAAATATATTTTGATATATAATAATTCTAACATATCAATAATTTGATATTAAAAACAACAATTAAATATATGTAATTATCTAACATATTCAATATACATATATATTAAAAACATAAGGTAGTAACTGATATCTTATCTTTAAATAACAAATGGATTTTATGTGTAACAGATTATAAATTGTTGAAAATAACAAAATTCAAATAAGGATACAATAAGCACCACCGCCTTCAACTGCTCCATTTGTTGAAATTGCGCATACAGATGCTACAGTAAATAACAAAATTCCATATGCAATTATGAATTGTATCAAAGTGACAAGTAATCCAGCATTGCCTACGATATATCCTACAATGTAAAGTTTATTTGCATGATGATGTATATTTAGTTTCATCATTGAAATTATACAGACTCAACACAATATCTTGAATTACTTCTGTAAAATTCATACCCATGCGTATAAAAATTAAGGCACTGAACATCGATAATGTAACAGGACTGAATACACCAGCAAATGTTCCCAAAGTCCGGCTACTATCTGCACTCAAACTACCAAATTCTACATATCCATCTCCTTCTGCCTGTTGTACTCGTCCAAATTTAAAGAAATTGCTTAATCTATATAGAACACTTCTTCCATGGATTAGAGGAGCTTTTTCACTACTGATCTTGACATGTACAGGTTCATTGTTTGTAGAACCTACTTCTGAAGCCATCATTTTTCTAATTTCCTAAATCAATAATTTGCAAAAGAACATATATAATAATAATCTTCATAATACTTTAATTATTACATTCACTTTAGTAGGAATTGATTAATAATAAAAAATATATAGATTCGTCACTCATTTATTTCATTAAAACTTTCAACAGTAAACTTGACTATGTAGAAACTATTAAGATATAATGAGAACAGTCTAAGTATCAAATTTTATTTAACGATTTACCTTGAAATTATATTAATCCACTTAGTTCTTTTATGTACATAACAATTATAAAACTATTGTTACATGCAATAAAGCCAGAAACTTATGATGTCATCTAATGAAATGTCAAATTGTAACTGTACAAATTGTAACAATTCGAGATTATTAAGCTCATGTCAAAATGTACTAATTACAACTGTTTTCCTTATCTATTGAAACCACCTTTTAAGATTAAAAAATTATCATGTTTTTTATTCTTTTCCTCCTTTTTGTTTTTCATTTTTAATATTATAAAAATTCCCTATCTACCATGAAATTTCTTAATTCACGCTTGGTATTACTGATAGTACAACCAGGCACAACTCCCTGATACAATTTACCCTCTGCTACAACCACTAATATTTTAATATGATTTTATAATCACAAAACAGGAACGTTTAACAAAAATATGTCAAATAAGTGTTGAAAATTATTCAAACTACATAAGCTCTTTGTATCTAAGTAATCCAAATATTATTTTTAAAATATATTTATACAAATATAAAACAATAACAAAACAACAATATACGGAAATTTTGTTAATAAATTGATAAATATAAACAATAATTAATTATTTAATTAATAATTAATCTGAATAAATTTGTTTTAACACATGTAACGCTTATAATAATATATTATATATGTAAATTAAAATCCTATATTAACGTATCTAGGTAAACATATGTTTATAGCTGATTATAGTAATCCACTGCATAATCTCTCAATTGTTATTGACATTATTTAAAAGAATAATTTAAAAAAAAAAACATTTGAATAAGTATCATTAGGTATCATATAGAACACTAAAATGGTCATATACATGAGAAGCTTAGTTTCACCGTTATCACGATCAATTGTTACAAATTTTATGTCGTTCCGTAAAATGACTGCTAATGTTAAAACAGATTCTGTAAAATCTTTATTTTATAAAGAATATGGAGAACCTGTAGATGTTTTACACGTTACAACACAATCTATTAATCAACCAGAAAATAATCAGGTAATTCAGTTAAAATGATTTTTAACTTTTTTTTTAATGCATTGTAATAAAAAGTTATTTATTGTTAATAAAGGTTTCTGTCAAATGGTTGTTAGCTCCTGTTAATCCAGCAGACATAAATACAATACAGGGTAAATATCCAAGTAAACCGCCTTTACCAGCTATTCCAGGGAATGAAGGAGTTGGAGAAATAATAGCTATTGGATCTAATGTAAAATATTTAAATGTTGGAGATAGAGTTATACCAAATGGCACGCATTTAGGAACATGGAGAACGCATGCAAATTATACTGTGGAAGAACTTCTGAAGGTATATAATGTGCTTTCAGGTAATAAGGTTTGTACATATTAGGTTGTCCCAAAATTCTTTTTTGTTTTATAAAGAAATAATAGATGCACAATATTTTTTGTTTTATATTCATCATATATGATTTAATAAAATAATATAAAACAAAAAATGTTGTGCATCTATTATTTTCTTATAAAACAAAAGGAACTTTGGAACAACCTAATATTTACCACAACAGCTCAAAATTTGAAACATGTTAAAATCTTAGGTTCCAAAAGAAGTTGGCGTTGTGGAAGCTAGTATGTTAAATGTAAATCCATGTACTGCGTACAGAATGCTTAAAGATTTTGTGGAATTAAAACCTGGTGATACTGTAATTCAAAATGGTGGGAATTCAGCTGTTGGACAGATGATTATACAACTATGTAAAATATGGAATTACAAATCTGTTAGTGTTATAAGGGACAGACCTAATATAGAAGAATTAAAGGTATAAAAACAGTTAAAAAATTAAATTTTTATTTCCATTGATCAATAAAACCTGTGTAGAATTACTTGACGAGCTTGGGTGCAGATGAAATTCTTACTGAAGATGAAATAAGGAAAACTCAGATTTTTAAAAGTAAAAAGTTACCTTCACCAAAATTAGCTCTTAATTGCATATGCGGGCAAAATGCATTAGAAGTTCTAAGACATTTAGCACATGGAGGTATTATGGTAACTTATGGTGGTATGTCCAGAGAACCTTTAACAGTTCCAACATCTGCACTTATTTTTAAGGTATATTAATTAAAATTTGTAAAGTAATGTAAGGTATAATTAAGTAAGTAATGTTTGTTAATAATCTCAAAAATTAAATAGGATATAACATTAAAAGGATTTTGGATGACAGCATGGACAAAGTTAAATATGAATTCCAAAGAGCGTGAAAAGATGTTTAGTGAATTAGGAGCATTATTCAAGGATAAGAAATTAAAAGCTCCACCACATAAGTTAGTTCCATTTTGTCAGTATCAAGAAGCTGTTATTAATGCACTCCATACTGATGGTCGAACTGGAGTGAAATATATTTTGGATATGACTAAGCTATGAAGTAAACTCTCTTTTAGATTATAACTAAAACTAATTATATTTATTATTGTGCAAGAGACATTAATTTAATGTTCACGTGATACATATTTTGTAGTGCACTTTTAAATAAAATTTTAATGCAGAGTAATGTAAATTATAATTCATAATATAAAATGTTTATAAAAGTACGATTTTTTATATATTACACAAACTGGAATATTGCTGTTCTATGTAAAAAGATGTATTAATTAATTTGTGCAGGACGAAATATTTTTATATATGAATGTAAATAACAAATTAAAGAAAATTTTTATTTATTTTGTTAATTATCATGGCGTAATCGAAAAAGTAAGTTTAAATAAAATTATTCTGTTTTATCTAAAAGTTCTAACAAATTCATGCTGTATTTTATGTCTTCATGATCATCTTTAAAAAGATCTGTACGTATGATATCAAGTTTCGTTTTATAATCTTCATTAAATTTCGTTTTTTCATATTTTGTAACTGTAACGTCATTCTGACTGTCATCCTTAGAATCGGACTCGCATTCTATATCTGTATTATCATTATCTTCAGTTGAAAATAAATTCAAAGTAAAAGGTCGTTTGTACAAAGTTTCTTCAGTTCCCAGTTGAACAGCTAACATACCAAGTTCTGCTTTTGTACCACATTCTTTAACGTAATTATGATTTCCTTGATCAGAAGTTAGATTTGATATGTCATACAACATCGAATACCTGTATAATATGTTTCTTATGTTTCTATCTTTGAAAAATTTGGTAATTTCATATTTGACACTTACATATTTTTGCCCAATATTGTACCTCGTTCACCAAAAAGATTAAAAGAACCATCACAGTAAGTTTTCAAATCTATATCACATAATTTTGTACCAGAAAGACGAGTTTTATTTTCTTCATATTTTTCATTGTATTTATGGTACATTGAATTAAAGCTACCATCATCATTTTGTAATCCATGTCTAAGAAGTATAGATACTTTCACACAATAATACTCTAATTCTTTCAAACAATCATTTCTGGCATTCCAAACTTCTTCAAAAGTTAATGTACCATAAAACTAGAATCATCAGTAAATCGTTTTTAGAAATTCGACATAAATCAATAATTTAATCAATGAGTAAAATGCTTACATCAGTTATCATTTGGTGTACTAATCCAATACATTGTTGAGCATTTGGATTGCTAACCATAGCACGCATTGCATCTGTATGGTTTAATGTTAACAATACAACTTCTACAGGACCAGTAACTGCAGTTAACTGATATTTAACCATCATAATCATTAGATCGAATAGTTTATTCATACTACTTTTATCAAGTTTCATTATTGATGATAATACAACACATTCTAAAGTAGGTCGTAAAAGAGATATCTTAGTCAAAGATTTTTCCTCAAATACGGAAGACAGCATTTTAGGATTAAGTAAAGCAGCAGTTACTTCGTCTAACACTGTATATAAATAGAAAAAGACATTTTAAAATTAATCAAAACATATAAAAAAATACACAAGTATCCAATATAAATTAGCAGCACACAATGTATACTTTTTTGTATAGTATTAAACTAGCCTTGTATAGTTTTATCAACATTTATCCTTTGTGCCTTCAGTCTTTGTCGCAAAACATATAACATTTCACCACCCATATTTAAATAAAGTATTGGTGTTGCATATAATGACATTTTTTTCTTACTTTCACTTCCACTTTCAAAAATAGAGTACTTTTATGATTTTAGTACTTACACGTAGTTTACGGATAGCGTCGTCTTAGCGACAGAAATGTACATAAAATTAATCGACGTAATGTATTTAAATGAGACTGCGCGATATTTTCTATTTCATAGTCGTGAACAGTTATCCTTTTAGAAGCAAGTACATTGCATTTTGCTTCAAATTGTATATTTCAATCCATTTAGTAACTAAATGAAGAAATGATTGTGCGAAAATCAATACATAGTTATCTTCGTAACTAATTTATTTTGTAAAACATTAATATTTTAACTGCAGTAAGTTAATTATAACTGTATATATTGATTAAGAAAATTTGTTATAATAAATAACTGGTTCTCTTAAAAAGAACTTAATATTTATCGAATAATAAATTACTAAGTAACAATGTTAAATTTTTCCTTCCAGTCTAAAACTTTGACAGTAATAAAAGACGTGTGTTATAACTGTTGGTTTTATTATATATAATTCGTCTCAAAACATGTTTTAAGTTAAAAAAAAAAAAGAACATTTAACATCTGCTTTTTGCATTTAACAGATATTAGGCAACTAATTATAATAATCATTCTTTTAACAATACTAATTAACAATAACATTAATTATTTATAAAATAATATAAGTGGACGGTTATATATAACAAAAAATATTTTGTTCCGCATTTTTATAAAATATCTTAAATCTAAGTTCGAAATTGGCTTAGTTACTTGGAACGGTTTACATTGTAGAAGAATTTAATAGCCCTGTTATTTCAGTTTTTATATCGTTTATCCACTTATAACATATGAAGACTTCATTCCAAAAAATATGCCATACATATTTATCAGTCTAATATTAATCTGTAGTATGTGTTGTTGCACAGAATCAATCTCCATATATCTTATTTTCACATTATGCTACTTATATCATAAATACAATTCTGCTTACAATTCAATTAATATCAATAAAATTTTTATTGCATTTATATTCTGTTAACGCACACATAAATTTGTCAATAGAAACAATAATGAAAGTAAAGAAACTATAGCAGTATATCAAGTTTTGTTATGGTCTTCTGTGGTACTTAATAGCATTTAAAAAATTATCGTGGTTGCTAAAAAATTTGCAAATACATATCTTGTATAAGTGTATATGCAATTATATTACCTTTTGTTTTATAAATTATTGTATATTGCGAAGATTCAATTTTTAGAGGTATTAAACATAAGTAGAATGTCTTGCTTAACTTAAAATTATCTAATATTTTGTTTTTAAATATCTAATTCGACATAAATTCATCTTTGATTATATGCTTTATATACAAATTGTAATTTAAGTACATTGTATCACGTCGTAATTTATAGAAATTCTTTGAAAATATGTAACAGTTCTGCAATATTTTAAACAAACTGCTATAAAAAGCTATGTTTGGCTATTTAAAAACACAACTCTTTATATTTGTGAAAATCATAAATAACATTATACCGAAATTAATGTTATGTTAAAAAACATTGCATTCAATACTTTATTAATGCAATAAAATATCAAATTTATTCTAAACAATGCAAAATTCATTATTTCTGATTTTTGCATTATTCACTTAAAGTACATAAACGTGTCATCTTGAGTATACTCATACATTGTATATTACATCCAAATAATTGAGATAAAATTTTATTTTTTACTCCTTGGGGAAATATCACAATTGTTTCTAATTTTATATTTATATATATATTCTCTTCAGAAACTGGACAAAATTATGCCATTTCTTTTTAATTATGCAATGATTATCTTAGTAGTGTTTAGGAATTTCTCGAAATACATTTCTAAGAGAAATTATTATTATTTCGAGAGAGTATTAATGTTATTTGCAATTTAACTTACAAATTATATGTCCAAGTACCTTTTGCTGACTGAATGTAGCGAAGAGGGACAATTGTGTTTCTAACATCGGGACTTTTTGATCTTCTTACACAGTCCTGACTCAAAACCCTGCATCCTGGACTTAGAGCTAAACCATTAAAGTTACTGCGGGGGATGCTGTCACTACTTGCCACTCTTCTAACATCATTGGTTTTCCTTTCTTCACAGTTACCAACTACTGACATTAAATTATCTGGTACAGAGTCCCTAAGTTTATATGCATTCTGATTATTTCCAAAATATTTTGAATTCGGGTTAACAGATATATTTTTGGGACTTCGCATTGAACAAGTTTCCACATAACCATTACGACGAATTTTTTGTTTATCAGCGTTATCATCGATCGAATGCCGATCATATGTAGGATGATCAAGATTACAGTTTGCATCGTTATCAATACACTGGCAAGGAATTACCATACTATCAAGAGAATCCGAAAATTCAGGACTTGGAATTGAAGAAACACTACCCATATGAGAGAAGGTAACCGTCCCCTGAGTATTTTGGGGACGGCGTCAGAAACATCATTCTTCTAATTCATCCATTCGATTTCTAACTGCCATTTCTACCACTTCCAAACTCGGGTAGTCAAGCTCTTTAACTAAGCATAAAACAGCTGATAAAATGTTGGAATTCTAAAATTACAATATTTTATGTTATTTTTGTTCCATATTTCTAGATTTGTATAAAAACACATGAAACATACCCTTGTAACAGGCCTCCTGTGATAGTGAAATTGTGATCTACACTTCTCCTTATCTGAATGTCTTACCCATCCATGCACTTGGTTTAAATCTTCCTGTAATATTGAAAAATTCCATTTTGTTCATTATTTTAGCTAAAAAGAGAGTCAACATGTTTCAAATTAACATTAATTTTTAATTCTAACCCTCTCTACATTATGATGAACTGCCATTCGTCTAGGTTGAGATGATGGTTGATGTTGCTCTTCATAATCTTTAATTCTATGGTCATGATGTTCTTTATATTCAGATTTCAGTCTATTATCATAGTCATAACTATTTCTATCTGCACGTCTTTCATCTATAATTTCATTTGTAGAGTATTGTGTCCTTGGAGATGTTGGTGCGTATGTTCGTTGTGGTGTATCATTATTACTATATTCTGCATAAGATCTTCTGTCATCATAATCTCCATTATGTCTAGAAATTGCTGGTCGGTCATCATATTCCTAAAAATAATTATAATTTAAAAAGTATTTGTAGTGAATTTATATCTAATATTCCTAAGATTTATAAAATATTATAAAATTAATTTAAGTTAATAATTAGTTTGTATTTGTTAATAAAATTGATAATTGGGTGGTCCATGCTTCAGTGAACCATTCATTATAACTACTTATCTTAAACTGGAATCTAAACTATTTCTGTAAATTAAAGCTATTGTAAAAGTTAATACCAAATACAAAAATGTTTAAATGTCATCACAAAACGTAATAAAATTTATGGTCTTTTTTTTAAAATCACAAATGATTTCTGTTTCTGAAATTATTCTTCATATTAATACAAATAGAAATATTAGAAAGACAAGTATATATTGCATATGATTAAATATACAAAATATATTATACTTGATTCATATTGTTTATTGATTAAGGAAAACTATTTAAAATTAACAATATCACTACGTGATAAATTGTAAGTAACACATAAATTTAACTAATGAACACTAGAACTATCAAGGTAACACTAGAAATAAATTACTACTTTGCACAAACATTGTGCAATCTATAGGATGTACCTTGATCATTTCAATAGTGTTAGTGGCCACGTTTTCACTGATGTTGCGCGACTCTGTACGTATAGTGTCATCTTTGCTTTGATTCTTTGACTGTCCATTCTGTTGCTGTCAGTATATGATTGCAGACAAAAGGAGCAATAATAAAATCATGCTTATTCGTTAAATATTAATTTAGATATATTGCTCAACAATGTTACTAAGATGAAAAATTAATTATATTTCTAAGTTTAGTACTAAAATAAAATCAATTTATTGAGAACTTTAATATATAGAATAATTATTTTCTTTCATATTTTCACTACACATATAAACATATTAGTATAAATCCTTTTACATGCAAAATAAACATACAATTGACTTACCTCATACGTATACTGATTATTTTGAGAATAATGATGTGATGGTGATGCATTATAATTTGCATTTCTATGATCTGGATCATGATACTCTTCTTGAGCATGTTGTGTTTCTTCAAAACTTCTCTGTGAACAAGTAGTTTTATAAGTCTTATAACAAATTATACCTGTACATTAAATAAATGCATGCATATTTATATATGTCATAGCATAATGAGAACATAATATAATACGTAATTTTTATAACAAAATTATCATAAAAGGTTTATAAAATTATCATAAATGAAATTATTATAAAAACAATTGATACAGCTTGAATTTTATATTACCTGATCACTTGAGGAACTATATCTTCGATGTCGAATCACTTCAGTTTCTTCAATATACTCAGTAGTAATATCCTAATTGTGTAAATGTTATTCAAATGTTAAGACTTTGTTAAAAATGTGTTAACATATCATAACATTCTATTTTTATGAAATCATTGTGATAGGATTAAACAAACAAATAGATTAAAATTTAATGGTAGATTTAGTTAATAATATTTGTATAACATATATCATTAATAAAACCAAAATTTCAATGAAGACATTATATAGCAAAGTAATGAAAAATGATTTATACAAGTATCGTGTGAAGAAGGCCTATTTTTATAAATAGTTTTACCTCTGGACTAACTGCATCTGATTGTGGTGGAGAAGCGTACATGTCAAGAGGATGGACTAAAACACGACCTCTTGTTAATGCAGTTTGCACTTCCTCAGGTGATACTATTTCATCATCAAGCTTTTGTAGATTTGGTAAAGCTCTTAAAACTGCTAACCGATAACTAGAAATAAATGAATTACTTAACTAGCATATTCAAGTAATTAATAAATTTTTTAATTGCCATACACAATACCCTTCTTTCTCAGCACAAGGATTTTCACCAAGCCATAAATTTCTTAAATTTGGTAAACCTTGAAGATAACAAACTTCATTCAAATCTTCAATATTATTATTTCTAACAAATAATTCTTGAAGACTTAAACAGTATTGAAAATCAGCAAGGGTGTTGATATGGTTAACACTATAAACAAATGAAAAAGATTTTAAAATATAACATAGTATTAATATGAATATGTTAAATGTTATTTATGTTTATATTAAAGTTTATTATATTTTTAATGCTATATTACAATTATTTAGCTTTGCTGAAAATTATAAAAATGGATTTCAAAACAAAATCAAAATATATAAATCCAATTGTAATATAAGATTACATGAACATAGAAAGTTACAAGCTTAAAATACATAGGAT
Source organism: Bombus fervidus (assembly GCF_041682495.2). Lineage (NCBI taxonomy): Eukaryota > Metazoa > Arthropoda > Insecta > Hymenoptera > Apidae > Bombus > Bombus fervidus. Next base: position 731,745 of record NC_091528.1, on the reverse strand, counting down.
CACTAAGGTAAAATGTTTCATATAAAAAGGTGGGTGTAACCACCTAAGTAAATGAGATTATATATTATATTCTTATATATTTATTATTTTTTTTTTGTTCCTATATATATACATTCTATTCTGTATATTTTATATATTAGATGTGTAATAAATGCTGTTATTTCACTAAGTTCCATTTCATTTAAATTAATTTAAATAAAATCTATTATATTACTAATAGAGTTTTTAATATTGATGACATTCTTAATATACATTATAAAAAACATTATGTGCCAGTATTTGTATCAAATTAGTTTTATTTTTCTTCAAGGATATTGAAATATATTACAATGAATTCAAAATATGTGGGTAGAACAACTTCTGAAGTAGTAGGTTGTGCCTATGATCTTAAGGTTTATATAAACCTCTCCATAATAGGAATGCATTAGAGAATGCATTAAAAATTATAAACAAGTGAGATCATTATTATTATGAATTCTTCTTATAAAGCAATTTTCAAGTAATAATTTCTAGACAATTTGTGTGTGTGTGTGTGTGTGTGTGTGTGTGTGTGTGTGTGTGTGTGTGTGTGTGTGTGTGTGTGTGTGTGTGTGTGTGTGTGTGTGTGTAAATCTCAAGATTATGATCTTAATTATTTACCTTAATGACAGTACTTCCACATTTTTCATTTTCCTTAAAATGCTTACATCAGTCAATTCTGTACCCCTATATTAACAATATAAATAAATTAATTTATGTAAATATCTAACTGTATGTTATATATTTATAAATATTTCTTTAAAAAAAATTATTCCACAAAAGACAATTCAAAATAGTTTACTAATTGTTTAACATTATGAATTAAATACAAGCATATATAATAGCTTTATTAATTTGTATTTATTTTAGTCAATTAAATTATACAATTTTAAACACAAATATTAAATAGCACATTCTTATATTTTTATCATTATTAAGAAATGTTTTATAATATAAAATATTTATAATTATTGGAGTAATCTATTTTCCAATAAGAACATAAAACAACTATAAATCGTACTACTGGAACTCCTTAAAAAATAAGTATGTACTACAGTGAACATGTCATTTTAATATCATTACACATAAAATCAATTACATAGTAGTAGAATAAATAACAACTCATTTGAGAAGGGTAATATCGTTATAAACGCTTACCAACAATTAAGTTTTTTTACGGCAGAGAAGTCAGACATTCGCGTCCGAGCCACGACCATTTCTTCTGTTAACTTTACCATTATGAAGTTTGTAATTCATATAAATATACTTAAAATAAAGTAGTAATAAAAGATTTTGCAGATGTTAATAACAATTATTTAAAAAAATGCGATTCAGACCATCACTACAAATTTCTTAACTGTAAATCAAAAACGCAATCAAAACCCATCGCCATGATGGTGTGCCGTCAACTAATTGAAAAGTATTACGGTATACGGTATGATTACAAAGCTTTCACAAAATACTGAAACGTTCTCAATACTGATATGTATTCTACCAGTCCCAAAGGTACGTTTAACGAATTACCGCCTCTAGCGGTTGAATGGCCGAACTATACACTGGTTTCTTGTTTTAGTGGGAGAGATGTGTGTGTGCACAGCGAGAGGGGAAATAAGCGTTTGATTTTGTACCACGTGGGCTGTACGAAGTTGACCGAAAACAAACGCTTAGTGTCGATTCGAAAACGAACAGCAAAACGCTGCGCTGTACCACGACCTTTATAACTTTCTGATCATTATTTCCGCATGAAAAGTTGTTTTAGTTCCATTGATTGAGCAACAAAATCAAGTTGTTGTAAAACTGCACAATTACATAAATTATTATACAGAAAATTATAAACATTGTAAAATTGTACAATTATTGTAAATTTGCAAATTGAATAACTACAATAATTTTATTTTGCAAATAAGCAAATGGTTTTAATTGCTTGAAATCTTTTCAACAATCACAATCCTCAAATCCTTTCCAATTTCTATAAGTTTAAGAAATAAGTCGTAGAAAATGACGTAAAGGTTCGAGAAAATTGGTAAGTATTAAGAGGATAAGATAGCATAAGAAATATTTGAAACCTTTTGAAATTGCTGAAAACGACATAATTTTCTGAGAAATTCTGTCGTCAAAAAAAAGTTTGTCGGTCGAAAGAACAATTTTGTATCAGGAAAACATAATAACATAAAAGGTGGCACAATTTCGTTAATTCTTGGAAGTGACGTCATATTCCAGGAATTTTTTAAAGTTGAAATTTTTGAGTTTTCGAAAAAGATTTTCGTCAGTCGCGATTTTGTATCAGGAGAATATAATTTGGTGTATAGTATTGGGAATATAATAAGGTCTTACTATTTCGAACATACTTGGAGTTTGACATCATTTCTCAGAATTTCCAAAACCTATTTCGCGAGCTTTTCTTTATAAAATCCTTTTAAAATTATTTTTTCTTGCGATTGGATAATGGAAAGGATATATAACAAGACTGTAACATGCCGTTCAACTTCTGATTTATTGAAAATCTTTCTAAATATATTTTACGCTATATTATATTATATTTTATTTTAATCTATTTTATTTTATTTTGTTTTATTTTATTATACATTTTATTTGCAATAAATAATTTCATTTTTTATCGTAACATATAATCATTTTCATGAAGATCATTACTGCTAATTGCTGTTGGTTCCTGTTGGGTGCTTGTGGCATCCTGATTCGTTGTTTCTACTCCCAAAGTGGCTTGGAAAAAAGCAATATACTTCTAATATTTAATTAAACTTTTAAGCAATTTTTATGTTTTTTTCGTTCTTAACTTTCACTGGTCGGTGATATGAATATACATTTCCCCTCTCGCCGTGCATATGCATGTTTCTCCCACCAATAGCAATAGAGAAGAAATGTGCATATAGTTCGACCGTTTGCCGGTAGAGGGCCTTATTTTTAGTATGGATCTTCCAGCTGTTTTTTTTAACATTGCATCGGCGATCTCTCTGTTCACCTCTAATAATGCAGATATACAACTCGTATTCATTTCTTTAATTAAGTTCAAATCTCTTTTACAAGTAATTGCGAAAAATACATAAAAATAGTAAAATATATATTATCAACAAATGCTGAAAGTTTTTGTTATAAAATATGTTCTATAGATTAATAAACTATATAATATAATTTTTCATAGTGTAATTATAGTTTGAAATGATCTTTGACTTTGAATACATTCCACTCTATATATTATTCTTTTTTATTTCTAGCTTTGTGAAATAATTTACTAGGGAAATTGTTCCCGCTTTACCGATGTACTCTTTTCTTTTTCTTTTCGTTAGAGTTGGTTATAGTTAAAGTATCGAAGTTTCCTAAAATCGAAGACGCACTTGTGTTTGAAGAATGTTGATACGTACATGATAACACGTGTTGGAACATATAAGGAAGTAAAAATAAAACTTTAGTGATCATTTAATTTCTACAACAGTGTTCATGACGCCTGACATTAAAAAAATGCAGAAGGTTGGAAAATTGAATCCTTCGATTGATATTATTCCATTACAAGGATCTAGTGGAGATTATAAATCAAAAACTATGAATAATAAACATAAAATTGATTCTTCTCATAAATACTTGCGGGATCAATTACTAATATCACGTGTACAAACGGTGATTGAATTATTTTATAACTTTTAGAATTTTTAATTTAACAAGTGTATAAAATCAACTCTTTTTATATTATGCAGTTTACGTGGTAAATTTATGCATTGAACCTTAAAATATAATATGCAATAATTGTGTAATACACATAAATAATTTTATACAGACTAGTTAAATACTTGTATATAATGTCGCTTTTTTAAATAAAATTTTATTTTATTCCACACTTTGAGCATCTTTATGTTTTTCAATATTTTTAATTTTGTGGAAAATTACTCAATATAATCATTAATTCTGATTGTTTTAAGATAATATGTTAGTACATCTTCTACTTTATACTTTAGTACTTCTGAATAATTAATTTTTTATTGTTTTAGTATATGCATGAAAATGAAAATAAAGTCTATATTGACGTTAATGAAATGGCTGATGCTTTACAAAAGAAGTATAGAGATTATCGTATTAAAAAACGAGGTCCTTTTAGGGCATTAGTGCGTAAAGCATATGATGAACTTACAGAAATGTTTGCAAAGAAATATTGTTCTCGCGAATGGCCTCCTTATGATGATGAAGATGAAGAGGAAGAAGTTGATGTCGAGGTATATATAGATATAATATTTAAGTATGATATAGTAAATTTTGAAAGAAATATATTGGTTTTAGTCAGATCCTCAAAATACTATGTTAGATGGAATGCTCTTAAAAATGTATAAAAAATCACAAAACAAACAGAATGGAAATTCCAGTGATAAGGAACTTATAGATATTAGTAGTGATGATGATGTAAGCAAAGTGGAGTCAAATTCAAATAAAATAAATGAACCTATTGTGGAAAAAGATCAGCAGAAACCAGGTCCATCTTTGGGTACAGAAAAAGCTGTGCATGCTAAAGAAGTCGAACAACAAACAACAGTAAATTTAAAGCTTTCTTTAATAGAGTTACATTTCTTAAATTTATTATTGCTAAATAGCATCTACTTCAAATATAATTTAATATGAAATCTACATCAAAATAATAATACTGATACATGAAGCCTATTATGTCAAAATAATGTTATATCAGAGACATTACCTGATTTACTTTTTATAGCCTAGTAGAGAAATACAACAAACTACTACAGTGAGCACAGCAACTACTACAACAACCTCAAATACAATGGTAGAATCTGCAAAGAAGCGACAACGCGATAAAGATGTTGATAGTAGTCAATTCATGTTCATAAAAAAAGTCAAAGGGATACCAATTTCTGAATCCAAAGTCACATTTGCTGACATAGGAGGAAATGATAAAACTTTAAAAACTGTATGTAAATTACTTGCACATATGAAACATCCAGAAATCTTTAAGCAACTTGGTATATCTCCACCAAGAGGATTTTTACTTCATGGTCCACCTGGATGTGGAAAGACTTTATTAGCGTATGCTATTGCAGGAGTAAGATACTATTTTAGCGTCAATAGTTGATCTACTTTTTATTTGACTATTTATTTAATATTTTTGAAAACTAGGAGTTAGATATACCATTATTGAAAGTAGCAGCACCTGAATTGGTAGCAGGAGTATCAGGCGAAAGCGAAGCAAGAATTCGAGAATTATTTGAACAGGCACTTGCAATAGCACCTTGTATAATTTTTTTAGACGAAATAGATGCTGTAGCACCACATAGAGCCACAGCTCAAAGAGAAATGGAGAGAAGAATTGTTGCACAACTGTTATCATGTTTGGATGGTAATTTACTATTATAGTCAAACCACAGTAAATTACATTAATTTTAAAATAATTTCTCAAGTAGAAAATATGTTATTGAACAGAACTAAGTTTGAAAGAAAATGGTACTAGGGTATTAGTACTTGGAGCAACAAATCGACCTGATTCGTTGGACCCTGCATTAAGGAGAGCTGGCCGATTTGATCACGAAGTGTGTCTGGGTATACCAGATAGAGATGCAAGAGCAAAGATTTTAGCTGTGCACACAGAAAAGGTAGCACTTGCTCCAAATGTTAGTTTATCCACAATAGCTTCACTTACACCAGGTTTTGTTGGAGCCGACTTAGTTGCATTGATTAGAGAAGCAGCTATGGCAGCTATGGACAGGTAGCTGTTTAAATATTCAATAGAGTATTTTAAAATTAATTTATTTAATATGGTCAATTATATTTTCCTATCTTCTTATATTCTTATTAGAATACTTGAAGATTTGAAGTCGGTTCCAGATAATAAATCTTCAGAAATTCCAGAAGATAGTACTGTTATTGAGAAAAAAACTGAAAGTTTTGAAAATTCTAGTAATTTAGTTGAAGAAGTAACTATTGAACCATCTACCTCAAATCAAAATAATGTTCCTAAGTTAAATAAGACAAGTAATGCAGCGAGTCTTCAAGCAACTTTGGAAATGGATGTAATACAAGAAAATTACAAATCTCCAGATTTAACAGGGTTACTTACTTGGTTGCGTAACGATCCGCCACTTCCTTCAGAAAGACTATCAAAGTTATGTATTGAACACAATGACTTTGAAACTGCTGTTCATATAATTCAGCCATCAGCCAAAAGAGAAGGTTTTGCAACAGTACCTGATGTTACATGGGATGATGTCGGTTCGTTACGAGATATTAGAGAAGAATTGCAAATGGCTATACTTGTAAGTATATTTATATTGGCTTAATTAAAAATATTAGAATAATTTGATACATATTTAAAAGATATAAAATATTTTTTTGTTTGTTTAATATTTTAGGCTCCAATTCGACATTCCGAACACTTTATAGCGCTAGGATTAACAGCACCAACTGGAGTATTATTATGTGGTCCACCTGGTTGTGGGAAAACATTACTAGCTAAAGCTATTGCAAATGAGGCTGGTATTAATTTTATTTCTGTTAAAGGACCAGAGCTTTTAAATATGGTAATAATTTAAATGATTATAATAAATATTATAAAATGCAATTATTAAATATTTTATTTTTATTATTTCAGTATGTCGGTGAAAGTGAAAAAGCAGTTCGACAGTGTTTTATTAGAGCTAGAAATTCTGCTCCGTGCGTTATATTTTTTGACGAATTGGACGCATTGTGTCCCAGACGATCAGAAGGTGATAATTCTGCTACTTCACGTGTTGTAAATCAAATGTTGACTGAAATGGATGGAGTAGAAGGACGACAAGGAGTATTTTTAATGGCTGCGAGCAATCGTCCTGATATTATAGATCCAGCAGTATTAAGACCAGGAAGATTAGATAAGATTTTATATGTTGATTTGCCTACCTCAGCAGATCGTGTTGACATCTTAAGAGCACTAACAAAGGTAACGTTTTTGTTTTCAAAAAACATTTTTAAAAGATTTATTCCCTTTAGAAATAAATGTATATTTATAGAATGCAACCAAACCAAAATTAGCTGCAGATGTAAATCTTGAAGAAATAGGATATAATAGTAAATGTGATGGTTATACTGGAGCTGACTTAGCAGCTTTAATCAGAGAAGCTGGAATAGAAGCATTAAGAGAATTAATGGATATGCATTATTCAGGACAACCAGAAATCTCTATGCGACATTTCGTAGTTGCATTTGATAAAATAAGACCGTCCGTACAAGAGAAGGTAAACACATTTGTTTCATTAATAAAAAATAAACATTCATTTTTATAAATATAGGTTAATTGCATAACAACAATACATGTATAACTTATAGGATATCAAACACTATGAAAAATTAAAGAAATTGTATTCAATTAAAAAGAAATCCGATGATACACCTATGGAAACTCCAACAGATACACCTATAGTAGATGTAGTCATGGAACCTATGGAAACGTGAAATAAAAATAAATCTTAAATAAACATGTAAAAAATCTTCCATTACAAAGTACTTTTAAGCAGATGACAGTGAATTTCACGCAAAAAATACATATTGTATGCCTTAGCCTCATTTTTGTAGTTGAGGCATTCTAGTGTCCATCTCTGTCGATCGAAGATGTAAATGTAATATATTAGATCTTAATTTACTGTTTTAAAATAAAAACTGACGATGTTCTTTATTTTTTAAGTGTATAATATATGCAATATAGAAATATTAATGACATTTTTATAAAACAAATCAAATTTATGTTCGATATATTTTTGAATAATGAAAATAATTTTATTTAATTCAATAAAAACGAATTAAGCTTACTATGTATACAGAAATTATTAAAAAAAAATTATAATTCAATTTTTGTCAATAAATAAAGTTTTTTATAATTACTTATTTCATTTATTTGTTTACAAAAATAACTAATTGTGATTTTATTTCTTAATATACACTTTCTTAATATACACAATATGTGTATACATAAAAACACATCATATTTATGAAAGACATTTATGTAAATTTACTACCTAAAAATATTCCAATAATATTAAAATACTTAATATATACATAATTTTCTTATACATTATATTTTTTACTCCAAATTATTACTTATAATTCATTGTTATAATATCACTTGTTTTTCAGTCTGATATAGATATAATAAGTTAAACTCCAAAAATTAAAGCCGAATTTACACTGTGTTTCACTTTAGGGAAACACGGCGGATGAACACTTCATCCTTATTTCATCCGCGGAAGAAAGCAAAGATGAAAGCTGTGTTCAACGACGATGTTAATAAACATAACAATGTAAATTCGACTTAGGAACACTGAAATAAACTCCGATAATTGATTACATTAAAATTATGTTGTAATTAAGTTATTAATAGAATATACGTCTTAAAAAACATGTAGTATACTGTTTCAAATTATATAATACTTTAATTTACGTATAAAATAACAATATTAGGAATAATATAAAAAAATATTTAAAATAGATTTCTTGCTGAAAAATATTTTTTAATGAAATATAACTGTTTTATAAGACAAAATATAAAACTTATTAACTTAACAACTTCATTGTGGTACATGTGGTTCTGTTGTTCGATTTTGCACAATCCAAGGATGTCTTAAAACATCTTCTAAAGGTAATCTATGATTTGCGTCAACTACTAATAGCTAGAATAGAAAAATGAAAAGTTATCACTTATTATTATTTTCATATAGTAATCAAACTTTTTAATTATTTAGTTTAGTTAATAATGCACTTTTTTATTTTATAAACATAAAATAACAGCTCACCTTAGATATTAAATTTTTTGCACCTTCACTAATAAAGTTAGGAAATTTATATTGAGCTTTCTTGATTTTTACATATGTTTCATCATAAGTTTCAGCTAAAAAAGGAGGTTTACCAACTAAACATTCATAACAAAGCACACCAAGTCCCCATAAGTCTACAGTATGATCATGTGTTTTTCCAATAACCATTTCTGGTGGTAAATAATCTAAAGTACCACATAAAGTATTTCTCCTAGATGAGGGTGCATGGACAGACCATCCAAAATCTGCCATTTTTAATTCACCTTTTATACCAAGTAATAAATTTTCAGGCTTAATATCACGATGTATCACCTTTTTACTATGACAGTATTTTAAAGCATCTGCTAATTGAGATATGTATGTTGCTGTTCTAATTTCATCAAAACGTTTCTCTGGTTGTGCATTCAATTCTTTAAATAATTCTCCATTTGGGGCATATTCCAAAATTAAATATACCCTTTTATCATCATGAAAATATCCATACATTTTTAAGATATTTGGATGCCTACATGAAAAATAAGAATGGTACATTTACTCTAATTCATCTTATAAAAGATATTATTTATATTATAGCAAAAGTTGATGGAACAATCAAATGTAATTTTAAAGTTAAATAAATTTTAAGATATTGAAGTTTTTATGATAACAGTCAATATTTTCTTTTTACTATAAATATTAAAAATTTGTACCTTAAATGTGTTTGAATTTCTATTTCCCTCCTAACTTGATGTTCCACATCAGCTTTCTGTATTTGTGCTTTAAATAATACTTTCATAGCAATGATGAATTTTGATTTCTTCTCTCTAGCTAGATAAACATTTCCAAATTTTCCTTTTCCCAATGGTCGTCCAATATCAAAATCAGTTAAAACCCACTTCTTTTCACTTTGACTCTTTTTATTTGTATTGCTTTGTTCTACATTCTTCTCAATGTCTCTATTTTTTTCAGTTTTATTTTCCTTGTCATCATCAGTTATATTTGATATATATGTTATCGTGTTAGAAGATATAGGTAATTTAGGTGGCGGCATCAATTCTGTTGACTTTTTAGAGCCCTTTTCTTTGGTTTGTTTGATATTTGCCAAATAAGTATTGCATTGACTGTTTGTATTATTTAAATTTTCTGTATTTCTTGATGTATTCTCAGTCAATACAGAACTTACTTTTGATATCTTTAACTGTTTAAGATTATTTTCAACTTGAGAAATTGCCTTTTGTGTTTGAGACTTAGATCTTTTATCCTTCAGCATTGCTTAAATATAACCTATGATTGAAAATAGCATAAAGCATTAACAAACAAAAGTCTCTTAATAAACAATTAATTTATTACATAATGCAAAAATTAAAAATTATAAAATTATATAAAGATTCATTATATGTTAATAAAAAAAATTAAAACTGTAAAATATACACATACTTCGCACAAAAATTTTATAAACAATATTTAAAGAATAAAGTACAATGTATTATTTAAAAGGTTACAATGATTTGATATTTTAAAAATATTTTACATAATCAATAAAAGAAACAATGTCCAGATTTTAAATAATTATATTAAAAAATTAATAACAATAATTAAAACACTTACGTATAAAGCAAGAAATACAAATTCTCTTACAAACGTTGTATCTTCAATTCTATTTCAAAATAACGAATTTCCACACTTTATTCTCATTGGCCAGAATATTCAAACATGTATAGAAAACAAATTACAAGATATTCAACTCTATTAAGAAGTGAAAGTCATAGTTAACAGCGCTACGTATTATAAGATCTGTAAGGACCAAAAAATTCAATAACTTCAAATTAATATTAAATTATATTAATAACTAAACATAACAAAATTACATTTTTGATATACATTTTTTACACAGATCCTATTTATATAAATATTAAGAATGTGAAATAAATGTATGGCTCTTTTATAAGTAAATAATAACAATAAAATTTGATAAAAATCAAATTTTAGTACTAAATTAATAATTAATATTTATATATTACTTTTAGTATCATTAATTTAAACTAAAATATGAAATACGATATATCATAGTGTTTATATGTGTTAATATAAACGGATGTAATATTTTGGGAAATATAAACAAATTTTTAACATAATGTATTAATGTACATTTGTGCATCACGATTACGATTGTGATAAATGAGAACAGTTCCTTTATAAGAATTAAAAATTTGTTGTTGTAGGTTAACATATAAACTATCAAAATAAAAGTACTTTTTATATTTTAATAGCAATTTTATATTTTACTAGGAAAAATGGACAAAATGTGTATTGTTTTGTATGAATTTTAAAATATTCATTTATTTGGTAAGAGTAATATATTTATTATAGTTTAACAAACATTTGTAAACAGGATTTCTTATATGTCTATATTACAGACCACATTTAGAAAAATATTTTATATAGAACACAATTTATATCTTTGATACTAACTTAAAATTTAATAAAACTAAGTTACTGTAAGTGGAAACGATATAGCGCAGTCGTAAAATTATAAATTTTAGTGATGAACTAAAATTTATACGTTTCAAATATCGAAGTATCGAGTTTCTTGTAAGACCGTACGATATCAATTTGAAACTATTCCTTTCAAAAGTATATGTCTTAATCTTTAACTACATGTTAACTTTTATTAATACATCAATCGTTATTGTGTAAGAAGTAATAGATACTTATTGCTATATAGTTTTGATTACAAAGATTTTAAATGAAATAGTAATTTACAAATAACGTTCGCAGTTCAACATTTAAATTACCTGTAGAAAATGCGTACGGTCCTAGATGCGATTATATCAATGGGTGTTTCTTTTTAAAGTTTTAATTTACAACCGGACTCTATCGTTTGCACCTAATATACATACTTCATTCTAAATATGGCCATAATTTCATATGCAATGTTGGAGTAAAATTTTTGTTATTTCAAGTACAAATTAAATTTCATTATTCAAAAGTTTCTTATCAAACAGGAATTCTCCTAATACTCCATTTGTTGCCATCATTTTGCCCAAAGTTGAAATTTTTCCTGCAAGATCACGTTGACCTTTGTATTGTTCAGTTAGAAATTCTTCAGTGAGGTAGTCCACCAACTGAAATTAATCAATTTGGAACAATGAAATAAATTTAAGATTGTAATCACATGCATTTTTTTGCAATATAACTTACATGATAGTCATTGAAGCTGTTGTCTTTTGACTTTTCACAGTGTTTGATAATATTGCGAATCTTTTTTGTAACATCAGTTTCTAATTCAAGAGCTTTCTTTAGAGCTTCAACACCGTTACTCCAGGTCTCGCGCAATGGTCCCAGCTAAAAGCAATATTTGTATATTTTTAATTATATGATTAAATTGTACATTATAAAACATAAATTAAAATAAAATTATATTTATAATAAATTAGTTCTAAATGCACACCGAACTGATGTCCAAGAGTTTGCTAACATCGTCTGTTAAGTGACCACGCATTAACAGATATTCAATAATTTTTATTGCATGTTCTCTTTCTTCACTGGCAGAATCAAAGAAAAACTTGCTAAATCCTGGACGATTAATTGTATCACGAGCAAAATGAGCACCCTAAAATAAAGAAGAATGTATAAATATAATATTTCTTAACAAAATACATTGTAAAACAATGAAAAAATGCAATTACCATTGCAAGATAAGTCATAGCAGCATTAATCTCAGTATTCACTTGAGCTTTCAATTCATTTATGCATAAATTAGCCATTTGCGTCCAATTCTTTGGTATATCAAATACAGATCTGGATGTACCTACAAGTATTAATTAAGTATTTATTAATGATAAAAATACATAATATATATTTTATTAAAATCTTAAATGATACATAAAGAAACAAAAACAGCTAAAAGTAATAAACGATATTAAAAAAACTATATATAACATTTTTTACAAAATATGTTGAAATACTATTGTAACATTTCACAATACTGTAGATATATTACTTATTGAAATCATAAATAGATAATAAAGCAATGATCACATATAATTTATCAAATCTAATGAAATCTTGTATACACTTAGGATAAGATTATATTCTCATATCTTTTATAATTATAAAAATATATAGTTAGCTACAAATTACTTCAATTGCCATTATTTTGTTAGTATCTAACTTTGAATATTATTTTTAATTTTTCTGATATAATACATGCATTCTGATGTATTAATATAAACAACATATATACTATAGTAGATAGAAATGAAACTAGTAAAAAAATAATTATCATAAAATTAGAATAAGTGCTAAAAGCTTTTATTTAAGGCTGAAACAAAAACCAGTTTGTGATATTAGAGAATGAAGTCAATGATGTAAAGCAGGTTAGATTAAATTATCTGTGTTCTCAGAACAATGTACAGTACACATTTATATCTAATGTGGACTTTAGAACATGCAGTAATCAATACGTTTACATTGTCACGTAAAGCTTATCAAGTGTTATCATTGTACAAATAAGATAGTCCATAATACTTAGTAATTAACAGTCTAGAATCATGAAAGTCTATTAGCTTGTTCTGAAGCTTAGAAAATTATGTATCAAATATTTTTTTAATACAAAAAAATAATTAATTTTCAAGATAAATTATTACAAATAAATACATAAAATGTAACATAATAATGAAGGGTATATAGAACTTATATAGTCAAATTTAATTTTATTATAGTATAATTACTGGCTCTAATTGTTATATTATTTTAGTAATGTATTTTGCACGTAATATAGAATAATTTTCTTTTTAGTTATATGTACAATAGTAATATTGATCATGGATTTTCAATAATGATGTACATTGAAATATTTTATCTCTGTTCATTCATATAAAGTAATAACTTTTAATTAGGTTAAGAAAATATTAAGAATATAAAGAGTATAATATAAAATATATAAGATATAAAACATACAAAGTATAAAAATTTTATACATAAAAATAATGTTAAATTATCTGAAATACATATTTATTTCAAAGAACATAAATATACAATAAAAGTACATGTAACATGATAAATAATCCAATGAATGAGGAAATTAAAAAATTTATATTATAGGCATCATAATCATTTTCACAATATATAATATATATTTCTGGCAATGTTTATACATGCGAAGAATAGTCTCTTATATACGATAATGTTGAGAACCTTAAATATTAACAATGATATTGATTGTCTAAACACATTGCAATATGTAAAATTATGTTCTTTCACAATAACAGAAAAATAATATTACATGAAAATTAATATATTAAAACATAGAAAGTAGAGGTAATTGATAATGTTTATAATTTGAGGACACTAATATTTAAAGCTAATGTTATTTAACTTTTAATATTGCTATTCGAAATTTTACATTAAATAAAACACGAATTAAAGAAAATAATGTACAATATGTCTTACTTACATATGTTACATTTTAAGGAAAAGAAGTTGTTTACGAGGAATACATATACGCATTAAGTTGTTGCATCACGACACGAACAGATTATAATTATATATATATATTATTTCGCTGTATTATTAGGTGCTAATTAAAACATATCAAAATTAGTAAATACACCGTACCTGTATGTTTAGCATCTTTTTAGGAAATATAAAACAGTTTGTCCAAGGACAATACGGACTTAAAAATGGAGAGGATAAGAAATCACAATGGAATCTGTTAGGAAATACCATGCTAACCTTAATCGATGTTTTTACATAAAAATGTCAAAAGAGTATCTAAAACAAACATTGTAAGATAAATAATAGACTTACATTGAAGTTTATTTCCCAGCGATCCATTGATGCAAAGAAAAGTGACGAGGAAAATATAAATCAGCTTCATTGTTGAATTCTTTCAGAGGCTAGAATTTGAAAAATCGCGAGAGCACTTATAATTTTACTTTTCGGGAGCAACCTTTATACGCACTGGTATAGAAGGCTGCTTTTAGTGAAGCTAGATAAAAGAACGTATGTGAACTAAACACGATGTACGATCATCGATTATTTAATAATTGACCAACAAATGCGTATCATTCGTAAGTAGACGACGGGGACTAACTGGAATTTTCTATCCCCTTTCTATCACGCATGCGTCCTACCTATCAGCTGACTATGACTGTGTGAAAACTACCAACGAACACGGTTCTTCAACGTTCATTGTTGGAAGAACGTCGAAGCGAGAGTATTCACGTTTCCTTCCTTTGTACAAGCACATTATTTGATCAGGTATGTGAATATAAGCAATTTCAATCTCATTTATTAATGTACAAATATTTATATAGTATAAATAGAAGATAAAATTAATGCAATAACGAAAAATTTTTAATTACATGTTATTTCATTATCATTTGATATATGAGATACTGCGCATTTGTAAATGTAATGACGAAAATACCGATGTACAGCGTTTGATATCTATTGATAATATAAATTTTTCTTTGTATATTATAGGCGCGTGACGTACACGTATTATATGTGCGAATCCACATCATTTATTTTGTATCTTAAGTTGAGCCGTATTCAATATTCTATTCGTAACTGGGCTATCGTACATCTTTATTGTCGCTTTTCAGTTATTAATTTAGTATATTCTTATAAGTGTGAAATTAGTTACACATACTATTTAAAATTTAATGTCGTTATCAGTAATCACGCATTTGTAATATACTTTGAAGTTACTAAAATTATTAAGATTATAATTCCTTAATAAACTGATATTAGAAATAAAAATGGATTTTAACAATTTTAGATAAATTAAAATAATATTAGATACTTGATCTCTTATATTTAAATAGTACAAATATTCAATATTTTATTTATTATCTAAAATTGCAGAAAACATGTTGTTCTTTGGAATATTATCCATTCTTCTGGCAGTTGCTGCTGCTGAAGATACATGCTATGATGATTCACTAGCAGTATGTGACCCAATACCCAAAGGTGATATAGAAATATTTAATATTTTAAAGACTCATACCTCTATTGAAATTTCTTTGTGCTTATAAATATATTAATATTTAAATTTTTAGATGGAAAATCAATGTTAAACTGTAATGCAAAATATGGACATATTGAAAGACATCCTCTGATTGATCTTCAATCATATGCAAATGCTAATATTAGAGTTAGCTTCGAATTTTTGCTAATGTCTAGTTATTTTGGAAATTATGAAGATCAACGTCATGGATTTAAGAAATTATATCGTAAATTTTCTGATGAATTGTGGGAGGATGCAATTAACATAATCAAATATGTTACTAAACGAGGTGACACAGTGGACTTCAATCAACCACCACACTTGATGGAACCTGTATGTTGATTGTTGCACTTTATAATTCATATATTGTATAACATAAAAAGAGACAAAGATGTCAAAATTTGTTAATGTTTTATATCTTTTTTTTTTTTTAGACTTACGAACGAAAAGTAACATATGAATTGAATGAACTTCACAGTTTAGCCAAAGCACTTGACAGACAAAAGGAGCTTGCAAATAAAGCCTTGAATATACATCATGACATTACAAAGAATGATAAGATAAACGATGCTGGTGTTGCTCATTATGTTGAAGAGAGATTCATAGAACCACAGGCTGATCGTGTTCGAGATTTAGCCGGCTATATAAATGATTTGAAGAATTTATTAACTGGAAATGATCATTCTGTAGCTCTATTTTTGTTTGATGAATATCTTAAGAATAGTTTGTAACTTGTTTACAACTGAAGTTAAAAAAAACATAAATCAGAATTTCATATCTATTATATCTTAAAAATTCCCTATATGAATAAGTTATCCATAACAAAATATTTTACATTTTTCAGTTATGCAGAATTCTACATTTAGAATTAATAAATATATATGGTGTTATTTTTTGATACATTTCATCTAATAAAGTGTATACTTCATAAATCGTTTCTTTTAATTTCTACATTAATTATTTTTTACATATATTAGGCAATAACAGAGAGAAACTTTCTGAAAGAAACTCATAGTTAAAAGATTATGTTAAGACTATATAACTATATGTGATTAAGACTACATGGCTATATATAAAATAGATTAATTAAGGAATGAATTTCATTAAATATATAAAAATAAGGAAGAATGTAATTATCTTTTTCAGCATTAATGCACTTAATATATATGAAAAATAGTTCTACAGTTAGTACTTAAAGTTACTAAAATTAAATTTGATTTCATATTAAGGAAATTCTATATTTTATTCTTCATTTTTATGAATTGTTTGTGTACATAGTATTTAATTATACCGAATATATATATGTATATATCTTTAATATGCATGTGGTATTAGAATAATTTATCATTTTAATCATGTATGTGATTTCAGGAAGCTGATTTAATCAATAGCGTTATTGTTATTGTATATTTAAATTAACTATTACAAAATGAAGACATATTAGTGAAATATTATTATAAGTATAACATATCCTTATAAAAACAAGAAATTATACAAAAAATTATATTTTTTTAATTAAATTTCTATTAAAATTACTAAACAATAGAATATTATTTAATTATAATGTAAAACATAAAAGTCATGAAGTATACAAATAATATACTTAACCTTTTCGCTACCACGCATCACAAATATGTAACGCATTCTAAAAGCCGCTTAGACTTTTTACGTATCATTTCCCATGTATATGTATAAAATGAATAAAGACTTTTTCCTTAAACGGCAATAGCGAAAAGGTTAATATACTATATAAAATTATATCAAAAACTTCCATTACTATTTCCTTGTTTCTAACAAGTAGTTTATAGTAATATTATTTTTAAATATAAAAGTTTGTATCAATAGGAACGATGATAAAAAAATGTTAGGAATATAAAATATATAACATATAAATGAGATATAACATGCTTATTGTAATATTTCTTAATAAGTGTGTAAGTTTAATTAATTGTATTTAGAAATATTTTTTTTCTGGTTTCCAATACTATTACTGAATACGTAACTTCATGATATATTACTTCAATAAGTATATTTATATCTCATTTTATATAGCCCAAAGTTTATGATTTTACATGAAAGGCAATACACATGTATATATGAGCCTCTCATCGTTTAGTTTTTTTTATATACTATATTACTAAATTAAAATTATATAGCTTTGAAACAATAAATAAATAGTATTAATATGAAAACACCATTCTAATTAAAAGAATTAGAAGCGTATTGTACATATTGATTCAGTCTAAAATATATCATAGCTGAAGGCCTCGTTATTCGTATCTACTTTTTTTGTCTGAATAAAAGAAGTGATATAATACAACTTGAAGATGTATCTCGATATGTCAGTGCCTGATTTGTTACTCTTTACATAAAAAGTATAAAGATAGTCTATACTAAATCACAATGATCTTTTTACATATAATAAAGATTTTTTTTTTAATCTCATCTTATTAATATGTCACGTTTTTAAAGATATTGCGTTTTCTCATATTCGACTATGTTTAATATCTATTACTTTTTCAATACTGTAATAGCTACTTTGTTTATATTATACATAGCATATAATGTCTTTAAATTACCTATGTAATTGGTTACAAAAAGAAAAGTATATTCCTTCATAATCCAATGATTGGAATCAATATTCCAATTTGAAGATTTCAATCCTTGTAGATAACCAGTCTGTTTTATAATAATATTTCAGTTAACTTTTGATTTTGATTAAAATATTTCATGTAATAGTATTTATGTTAAATAATAATCTGAAATGATAGGATTCATATTATATAATGCTATATACATAAATGTAAGAACTACTTTATGAAGAAATGTAAATTTTGAACGTTTACCTTTTTCCATCTCTGGTTATGTATCAAATACCTTAAAGTCTGTAATTTAGTCTTGGTTTCACAAACTATGTGAATGTGTCTACAATAATTATTTGTAATATAGAAATATATTTAACAAGGTAATAGAAATAAATAATAATGAAATGTTATACTTACTGCTGAAGATGTAATTCGAAGATGTACCAATAATGATGCGAGTTCAAGATCTTCACTATAATTATTTTTTAATGGGATGCTTCTATATCCTGGTCGTAAACATCGGACCTAAATATAGAAGTGTATTAAATAATAGTAAAATATTCATTTAGTAATCTAAAAATTGTAGACACTTTATACATACAGAATAAGTGGCTTGTCCAATAAAATTACTATCACCGAACATATCTTCATCCTGCACAACGAATCGTATGAAGGCGAAGTTTGGATTAAAAACTTCGAACTCGCAAGATTCATTCCACGTGGGATTAAATCCATTATCAGCTATAATATTAATTTTACCATTGTCTATGTATCGAAATATTTAATCACAATATCACATTTTCATACTTACGTATTGTTCTTGTTGTTAATTTTATACCAGAATCAAAATCAGCTCCTATAATTTCAATTTCAATGAAAGGGCTAGCTATACCTCTTCCTGATCTAATTAAATGTCTTGCACCAATAACTTTTAAAGAAAACTTAAGTGATTCTATTTCATGTAAACAGTTTTTATCATACGGATTAAAATCATCTCTAAACATGAATTCCGGTTTTAAAATATAACCACAACTGCCGTTTTCTTTAAATTTTGCTTGATTAAGTTGCATTGATTTATCACCAGTTTGATAATTCAGTGCTACCATCTGACAACCAGCATTCCACATTGGCACAGGATTATAATTTGATGAATCGATACGTTGTCCTTTTGGATATACTCTGCTAAATTGAATCTACAAAATTATAATTGTAAACATTCTTGTCTTCTAACTAGAAAATTAAGTCTATTGTAATTTTATATTGTTCCACCTGATGATATTTTATAAAAAACTTGTTTTCTTGCTGACACATAAGTTTCTCAGCTTTTGTCTCAGGGAAGCTACTCATTTCATTAAATACAAAACCTTTTGTTTTTATTCTGTCTAAATTAAATGCAACGGATCTACAATAAACTATTAGATTAGACATTTCTTTAGCTATTCTCCATGCACGTTCCATTTCTTTGTGTTGATTTTCCTAAAAAAAATTAGAATGCATTTAACAATGTAATTGGTTATTTAAATTGAAATGTTATTAGGTAATGTTTTAAAAACAAGGAAGCTTATGTATTTACTCTAACACTGGCATTTTGTGCAGTTTCTTTAATACTGGACATCCATTCTAGTGCTGTATCTTTTGATGAAGTTGCTACTTCAAATACTGAACACATACTAGGATTTTGTATTCTTAGTATCCATTCTAATCCAGATCGACCTCCTACTCTTAATTCAACCACAGCACCCATAATGTCTAATGAGCCTTTTTGTAGGCTACCAAACATCATAGAATCTGCTGACTGAAAGCAAAAATAAGATAAGATATAACTATATTTAATGATAATATTTGAGATCATAACCTGTAAATTACTTACATCTCCTTGGCTTTCTTGCGGTTTTATTTCTTCCACGTAACTAGCGGGAAACCAATGTTGCCTTTTACCGCCGTAATCTCCTCGCCACCAACCACCACTTTGTCGATGTACATTTGTTATTATAGCATGTTTTACTAATGTTAATTCATCATCCCTCCTTGCTTTATAATCATATATAGCTTTTACAGTCACCTTTAAAGTAAATTAAATGTCTTATATATTTCGTATATGTTATTCTTTTATTACTATAACTTACTTTTGACGTAAAACTAGTAGGGTCCATATAACCGGGAATGCCATAAACAGATCCATCATCTATATCCTGAATGTAATGAAGCGATTCGATAAGATCAGAAAGTATAACTTAATAAATAAAAATGTAAAATACGCTACCAATTCCATCTTTCTAATAACATCTTGATTTACAGGATGGCTTAATTTAATTTTTTTATATAACGGGTGCCTTTCATAATAATTAACTAATTCAACCAAACTTTCAAATTGTACAGTACCAATAGTATATAAACGTCCTTCTAGTTTAATCCTACAATGCTTAATTTTTTTCTCTGCTCTGTAACATAGTAAAAGTAGATTTAAAAAATGTTATTTTAAGAAATAATTAATACTTTCAAAAATTTTACCTAAAAGATATAGCATAAGAATTGCTTTCTTTTTCACTTGGTCTCACTAAAAATGCACCATCTGTAGGAATTCGTTTTAACATTTCTTCGGCTAGAGTTCGAGTACATTCAGCATGCCACCATTCTTTTTCTTCGTGTTTGTTTGGTTGTGGAACAGGTTCTTGAAGCGTGATTAAAAATTCCTATTTATTTCATCAAAAAGTTGTTAATTAATAGAACTATGATATCAGATTTAATTGCAATTTTTAATTTTGTTTATTCTTACTTGACTTCTTAATGGATGATTGCGATAATGTGTAATTAAACTATATAAACTATCAAAACAATTTGTATCAATCAGATAATATTGTGTTTGACCCATTTCTTGTTTCAGTTTAATACGGCAATGATTTACTTTTCCTTTGCGCCAAAATGAAAGACAGTAATCGCCCACAAATGTAACACACTGTCTAACTAAAAATGTGCCATCACCGAGGTGCGAATAACGTCGTAGTAATTCTTCTGCTTCTTCTCTTCCTCTTGCTAATTTACCGTGAAACCATTTTTCTCCAAAATGTAATTCGTCATTCGGTACTCCCTGTATTATAATCGATTATAAATATAATACAATAAAATTCCAAAATTTCACTCAATATCTCTTTTACTACGCATACATACATCAGTCGGTCGTCGAACTACAGTTTCTTCATCATCATCGTGTTCAGTTTCTTGGGTTCTAGAAAATGTATCTGTGTAGAATAGTTTCTGTTGTGTTAATACAAAAAAATGTGGATTCCATTCTCTGTCAACGGGATCTTCAAGATAAAGAATGCCATTTTTAACTGTATTTCGAAGATCCATTTCTTGCCTACTTTCATCATTTCGAATCAGAAATGATGTTTCATCTACGCCATCAGGTAGTTTTTTATGTTTCAATATAATTTTTCTTCTCAGTGCATGTGGTGATGGTAAAGAAGTTTCATTTTTATCTACAGGTTGAACTAATAACATATCGCCAAATACATCTTGCATTGTAATTGCCATTTTACGTTGTTGTGGTAAAGTACAATTATCCTCAATGGATAAAATGACAGGATAACTGTACAAGAAATATATTTATATTTTAACCTTTAAGATAAGAAATTAAACAGACATATAGTTATACTTACTCAGAGGTAGCAAAAGCATGCTCTTTGATGGTTTTAATGACATCTAAAAATTTAATCTTTGTAGTGAGTGTGTGCCCATGAAAAATAAAGGGCATTCCATCTGGCCCATCCCAACAATCAAGTTCTATACATCTACATCCAGCTCTTAATGCGCGAACATAAGCTTGACAACTACTTTCACTGCTAATTTGATCTCCCATTAAGTATCTGCAATTATATTTTATACAAATGGACTATTCATTTTTATAATACTTATTCCTCTACAAAAGAAAAATCATACTTACGTATTATGTGATGATGCTATCCAATAATGTGCAAGAGGTTTAGTCATATCTTGATAAATTCGCGAATATTTTGAATCCCATATTGAATTTTGTTTCGAAAACAGGAAATCGATAAATTCCGAGAACGTAAAGTGCGGTTCCTGTACATCTCTTTGAGGATCTTGTAAATAGTCTCTAATGAAACATGATACTTCAACCTCATTATTTCCTAGAGGATCTTGTTGTTCAGTTATTAAAAAATTTTGGAACTCTTGTACTGTAACAATCTGTCCCGTTTTAGAATAATTAAGTAATTTACTCCAATCTGTAAGATTCTATAAAAGTACAAAAATAGTAGATGACACAACATATATAGATATTAGAAATACATATTAATAAATAAAAAACTTACACTTTGATCAAAGATGAGTTTATGATAAAGTGCAACAAAATCATCAAAGCCAAGTTCATTTCTGTTTCTTGTATCTATTTCTTGAAAAAGTTCCCTAAGTTTATTTGTTGCTGTTTTACAATTAACTCTAGGTAAAAATGCTTTTATATCTTTTAAAGTAACTCTATAAAATATGAAATATCAAATTAAATAATCTCAAAAATAACAAATTTAAATTTAAATAAAAATATAATTTTTTACGTTTCCCTTGAATTTTCCATTGCATAAAATTCTTTTCTTAGCCATCTTTCAACTTGTAAAGGATAAGGAGCTTTTATAGTATCTTGAACCAACCGACGTAATCCTTTTACCCAAAGTTCACATTCTTTTTCACTGAGAGCTGAAATGAATATATAAAAACAGCCACTTGTAAAATTATAGTTTAAATGATATTTATGTAAGAAATAAAAACTTAAAAATAAATTTTACCAGAAATTGAAAGAGTTTTAAGGCGAAATTCAGAACCATAATATACAACAAAACATCTAAGATTTTCTATCCTTTTTGCATCTTCTGGCCACTTCTCAAAATCTTTAGAATGCTTCCCTACTTTAATTTCTTTGATTTCTCTTATTTCGACTAAAATCAAATGACAAAATGTTGTTTAATGCATTTAGTAGTGTATGTAATATATCTAATACAAAAATAGAATACAGTATAATATATGTCAACTACATACATATATATATGTATATATATTATATTTTGTGTGTGTGTGTGTGCGCGCACACAAAATATTGTATGTTAATATAATGTGCAAAAATATGCTTTTAAACATTAAGCATTTAAAGAAATAAAAGCAGCTTTAGAAAGTATTTGTATATTTTCAATTATTGTGTTACATATGCATGTTTTGCTGTAATATATGCAAACATTGCATAATAATTATTATAAAAGCTTTGAGTTTAATCAAATACCCATGCTATCCCATGGGGCTGATCCAATATATCAACAGTATTCATGGGCAGATTTGTTTGTAGACCAAAAATGAAGGAAATGTCCACCAAGATATGCATATATATTTGTATATTTAATTCAATATCAAAATGGATAATAACCAGGCCAGAAAAAAAATAGTTTAATTTAATATGAGATATAAAACATGTACATAAAAGCTTATGAGATGCAAGTCATTAACTGATTTAGATTGTATCTTTGTCATAAACTCACCCATATACATTATTCACAAGGACCTTTCCTTCAGCTTTTTGACCTATAAATAGTATCCTCAGATAATATTTTGCCCATTTTTGCTGTAGATATATCTTCATAACCATGCAAAATGTGTGCCTAAAATGTTAGGTGAAAATTTATTTCAATTGTATATTGTTGTAGGATAACTATTTTTTGGATGTATAAAAGTACACATTTGTTAGTCCTCTTATACATTTTCAATCAATTTTTATTTTTATTAGTAAATTAGTAACGTTTCTTTTGAACTACAAAATAATGTTATTGCTATAAATTATCTACTAATATCTTCAAAAGCTAAAGTATTTTTACCTGAACCATCAAATGGTCTAAACGTTGCACTCCGTGACCATACGATTTGTCTAGTTTCTCTTCTTATCATAAGAGTTTTCTTTTCTGGTCTTTTTCTTGAAAAAAATTTTGTTACTACAGTTCCCCTTTCAAGTTGACTAATGATTTGTTCCATTTCAGGTATTATACCATTCATGTTTAAAATATTATAGGTTTGCTATAATAAATCATACATATTTCATACAACTACATTCTATGTATGGCTTATAAAATTAAAAAATTTGATGCAATAATAGTTTAAAATAAAAGAATTAAGAGGACAAAATTTTTGAAAAGTTCTATTACAGTTTTCCCATTTAAATTTACATATAATTATTTTAAAAAGGTTTCGGATCACAATCTATACTACTTTTATATAATAAAGAAATTAAATTAACATAGTTTTTGTTATACTTTAAATTAATGTAAATATTATATATTAATCCACAGATATGTATATCAAAGTATACTCAATTGCAATTACTACTTGTGTAAAAAATGATAGTGTATAAATTCTTTAATTTTTTAGTTCCATCAAAGAATATAGAAGCATCTGCGATATACATATATATGAATATACGTACAATTTTTAAGTAACTTTTATGATAATATAATATAATGTTACATGTAACATATGTTTAAAATATGTAAAACTTTATGTCAGACATTAGTTTTATTTTATACAGTTAATTTATTATTATTAAATCCTACTTATGAATATGAAATTAAGAACTTTCTTGCAGTTATTTTAATATACGTATATATTGATAATATTACTTGTTTTAATAAATGCTTTTCACCATATGTATATACAAATATATACATATGTATACTTTGGTTAAAAGGAAAAAAAATCTTTTTAATATTTTATTTATATTTTCTTTAAACATATTATTTCTTAATTGCTTTTAAACCAGATAATTATACGTAGTTTTAAAAGAATACTTTTCTTATTGTATTATTATATAGATTTCATTTATTAAACGCGACATAAACATAACCTACCACAAAATTCATTTAAGTTTCGTATATACCCTAACAAATAAATTTAAAGACAAAAAGTATTGTTTAAATATATTAAAGTGATAGATAATAAAATATAACATTTAAAAATGTTGCTTTCTCTGTTTTTAATAGTATAACATAAAATGTGTAGTACTTATTTTATGTTATTCATTACTTGTCTTTTTTATAAATTTCTATTATTTTTTTTTTATTTTATGTTACACTTAAAAATTTATCCTACCTGGATTCGAAATGATATTTTCTTAATTGTATGATAAAAAATTCAATTCTCTTATCATTTGTAGGTATCAGAGTGTCTTCGTTTAGTTCAGCCAGATCTAGTCCTATCTAGGGATTTCTGTATCTTACTTATGTTTACACAAGATTATATTTATATGATGATAATACCTACTGTATGTTTTTATATAATAATCATGAATAGAAAGAATATATTTGCTGCATCTGTATTTTAAATTAGTAATTTTTGTTCTATAAGATATGTTATTTTATTTTTGTATATAAATATCTAGTTATTTATTTCTTTTACATTTGTTACTTTTAGTTCAAATATACATACATATGTATATGTGTATAAACTACATTGAATTTTATTAGTAGTATAGACGTTTAAATAATTCATGAGGAAAGTCGAGGGGAAAATATCGGGATTTTAAAAGATCATTTCGTTACTTCGTTAATTTTATTAATAATTTCATGAAACTGTATTACCTAAACCAAAAGAATTCCTTTAAAGATGAACCAAGAGATGCAAAGAACGCACTGATGGATTTGAGTGTCGATGACTCTTGCTTAAAATTTGCAAACTTATTAGGAGATAAACATGGTGTACTGCATTCTGTAAAATGTACATTTTCTTTATCTGTAATTTTCTGCAAAGAAATTGTATATAAATTATAGAATATCAACGTTTTTATATTTATAAAACATTATATCAAAACTTACACAATTGATGTTTTGTTCACAAGACGTAATATATTTAGAATCATCGTCATTTTTAAATCTTTTAAATCTTTTTAGAAGTACCAAACAGCTATTATTTGATTGTATATCTGCATCTGTCTCATTATCTTTTTTCAAATATGTAATTTTTGATGCATCTAGATTAATCTGTTAATTTAATATACTTTTAAAATTTATTACAGTAAAGAAATGTTAAAATTGACAAAAAGTATCATACACACCTCCGTTTCTTTGTATGATCTCTTTCTTTTACCAGTGACTCTTGGTATATTTTCAGATGGAAATGAATTGAGGTTGTTATGCCTTAATGGTTTTCTTGAACTGCTATCCTTTCTTAATGTTTGTCTACATTCTGCATACTAAAATGAGAAGATAATATAGATCAGTTATTAAATTTAATATTTAAGTAAGAGAAGTTATTATCTTTCAATAATACCTTCTTTATAGAATTTTGTATTGCTTCTATCCATAAATTACTATCATCTTTCTCAGAATAAAGTAAAAGTGTCTCACTTAAACAAGTAACACAAAACAATCCACCACTCAAAACAGATTCAATTTTACACTTATTTAATGGTAAAACACAACATACAGTCAGTGAATTTTGTGGATCACCTTTGCAATATAATAAAATGTCATTCAAAAGAACAAAATATCTTCTATATGCAGAGCTTCCTCGTCTAGAGACTCTCATTAGTGATCCTTGCTTGATTAATTTTCTACCAGGTTTTATCAAATTAATTGGGTTTACAATACATTTTTGAAGTCTTAGTAATTTTTGTGATTCTTCATATTGTTCAATGAAGGTATTTATATGCCTTGCAGCTTTCTCCACTTCTACTAAACATGCTGTAAAATAATCAATTTATTTAGTATATAATACTTGAAACTGAAATGATATTGTTTTATGCTATCTTGCAATTACCTTGTAAAAGATTATATTCTTTATGTTTGTTAGATGTATGTTGCAAAACTTCTCTCAAGAGTAGTTTGTATCTAGGTACCCTTTGTATTGGAGTAATTAATATTGAAGGTAATTTTCTACCAACTTCTGGTCTTGTTTCTTGCTTACTAATAAAATCTTTAAATTCAGTATCATTTTCTTGTTTAATCTAAAACAAGAAATTTTTCTATATAGCAGTAATTTTTAACTAGTCAACTAATGTAATAACAAATACCTGTAGTACTGATAAAATTTGTTCATAATCATAAGCATAAACAGAATACAATTTAAAGAATGGAGCAAGTTTGTGAAATGCGCCTGCAATATTTCTTGGATCTTGTTTTAGTTCTTTTATTAATTCTCCACTAACATTATATAACGTCTTTATGTTTTCAGACAATGTTGAAAGTAAACTATGATGTAATAACTTTCTTTCTATCATGGGTTGTACAAAATACTGAAAAAAGTACATATATGCTTATGTTTTATTTTATCATTGATATTTATGTCATCAAATATCTGTAAATATATGTGAATAATACCTCCATTAAAATTTCTAATTGCCTTAAATATGTAGCTTCTGTTGTTAAAATTTCATGTATAGCTTGAAACTTTAAATCTTTTTCTTTCTCTTCATATTGCTTTTGATTATGTTCATTTAGATTGTTGAGAACTGGAAATACAAACATTATACGTTTTACATTTTACAATTATTTGATAAAAGCATAAATTATTAATTACATACCTTTCATACGACTACGCATACTTAAGACATTTCTATCATTAATGATTTTCTTCAATTCAAAACTGAGAGGAGTTTGTGGTGATCTTGGAGAATTCATAATTGTAAATAATGCAGCAACTGATGATATTATTAAACAATAGATTTTATCTTCACTATGTTATACCTTGAATATGTTACTTAAAGGTAGTTTATTCGTATGAATTCACATAAAATTATACAGTATATTTTTAATAGTGTTTTGATATTATATTAATTATATGCTCCATTACAAAGTATTATATTTGTTAAATTATTCAAAACTTTATGCTTCTTTACAATATTTTTTGTCATCTAAACATTTAAATTTAAAATTAACGTATCAATGAATATTGTATTATTGGCTGTCTTTTTAGTGATTGATCAACAACAGAGTTTGAATAAAAATTAATAGGGAATAAAACATTGGTAAGTTTTTAAGATTTATGCTATAATGTTGGTCACATTTCATATTGTAATATTTGGGGACTATTATAATACAAGTTGTGGAATATCAAAACATATGATGATGAAGTGACAATTTGACAAAAATTAATTTGTTAATATTTGCAAGCGGTATTATTATAAATTTATTATTATCTGTAGTGACACGCAGCAGAACAATAAAACTTTAGAAATACAACGTTGTAGTACAACGTTCAGCTTAAAGAAGGTACGATATGGCTGATTTGTATCTTAAAAAGTTACGAATTCATGTGCCAGCTGCGAAATGTCACGTCCGGTGAATAACAATTAATTTAGAGAGATATATATGTATTCATAACAAATATAAAATGTATGACGTTGTATATATTTCCTTTTGATATGTAATTACTGACGTTTTTTAAATTATTTAATTATATAACAAAATATGTAATTGGTACATTTATTTATTTTCTTAATTAATAAAAATTTATCTGACATCATGATGTAACTGAAAAGAAATTTTGTGCATAAGTGATCCTATTATATTTGTAAGTATCATAATCTGAAACGTAAAAATGCGATTGCCAAATAGGTTATGATGCATGTAGAATTTGTGCTATAGGTTATGTTCCACATTAGTTGTAGTTGTTATTATTAATAACAAATTTAATATGTAAAGTTTATAATATACAAATGTAATATTACCCTCTATATAGTGTCTATACAGTCTTGTATGCAAGTTGATTGATTATGAAATAAAATGCTAAAGAAATTTTTAAATGTATATCGTAGATGTATCATACAACTTTAACCATATAGATAAAATAAGTTTTTAACAATGCTATGTATTATCTATTTTAATTGTATATAATTTAATGTTAAAGATGAATATTTCTAGATAAAAACTTATAAAAACTATGTAAAAGATGAAAATTTTATAAAATATGCAAATTTATGTAATAGTATATGATAATTTTAATTTAATATTATCATTATTATTTGTTTCAGGATATTTAAGAATTCACTTTGATTTGGAAATGTACATACACGACATGTATAAGCACTTTTTAAGAGATTTCATACATAGAAATAGTATGAAACAGAATTATTAGCTATTACATCATCCACTAAATACAAATATTATATAATATTTAAAATGCCACAAGTGGATGGTGCTACAATACCAATAACGAATAATCAGAACGGTGCAGCTGTACATAACAATCATAACACAAGTAGTCCAACTCGACCAGTCTTAAATAATAACAATATGAATACTGCTAGAAATAATAATAATCAAAACCCACTAGTTAATGTAAGGGATAGATTGTTCCATGCAATATTTATTAAAGCAGCATTAACTTATGCCAGAACATTTCCACGGCCTGTCAGAAGATTTATAGAATTTATAGTTTTATTGAAGGTAACTATGATTTAAAAATAATATATTCAAATTTAATAAAAGATTTAAAATTATGTATTTTAGGCTATAGCAGCATTTTTTGTGTTGGCTTACATTCACATAGTATTTTCACGAGCACCAACTAATTGTTTAGAACATATAAGAGATGATTGGCCTCGTGATGGTATATTAAGAGTTGAGATACTTAGAAATGGAGGAGAAGATTATAGTATAGAAAAGAGTTACGCAAAAGAGGAGAAACTGCGACAAGAAAAAGTTGATGACTTAACTAGTGCTTTAGGAATATTAACTAGAGATGGGTAAGGAGGAATAAAATATATAAAAAAGAAAAAATGAAACTTTCTTATTATATATTATTATAGTTATTAATATAGTATTTTACTTTTTTATTTTATCTTCAGATTTATCAATATCGAACCATCTGCTGTTGATGAAGAACGTGATATAAATAATGCATCGAATGAAGAAAATCACGACAGTTTAACATTGTCTGAAAAAGAAATAGTTATTAGAAGTGCCGCTGTGCCTGGAAAAACGCAAGATCCAAATTTAAGTATTACTAACACTACAACAAGTCCTTCATTATCTACTAAACTGGAATGGAATGAAATGAACAGAGATACTAAAGAAGTAAATATATTATATAAATATGAAATATATGTTATATGTGGAATGTCTTATGTTAAATTGTGTTTCAAATGTTAACATTCCAGGTTTTAGATGAGAAGATACTATTAACAAATACAGAAAATAATACTATAGGGCAGGATATAAATAAATCTAATAAAGAAGATGTTATTCAATCTTTAAAAGATCCAAATTCTGAAGTTAGAGCAGGTACAGTTATACCATAATTCTTAAAAAATTTGGGAACAGAAATAATACTAATTTAATGACTTTAATGATCATATAATTATTTTTTAAATATTTTATTAACAAATTGTTCTCTTTTCAGGAGATGGTTATATCGTAGAATATTCATTAGAATATGGCTTCTTGAGATTATCACCTGTAGCACGGCAAAGATTAAACATTCCTGTAAAAATTGTTACTTTGGATCCTGTTAATGACAAATGCTTTGGCGATGATTTCTCAAGATTAATACTTGATGAACTCTTAGGATATGATGACCTACTGATGGCGAGTATTAAGACATTGGCAGAGCATGAAGATAATCAAGGATTTTTACGGTAAATAAATTTAAATTTATTTCTTTTTGTTTATATTATTTAATGTTAGTACTGTAACATTATATATTAATTTTGTTATGTAGAAACGTGGTGACCGGAGAACATTATCGATTTGTAAACATGTGGATGGCTAGAACTACGTATCTTGCTGCATTTTTTATCATGTTAGTTTTTGTAAGTATATTTTGTTTTTAGTAATAATCGCACGCAATGCTAAATATCTCATTCATTGTTTGTAATTTACAATTATACGAACGACCAAAAATAGAATTTAAATTTCTTTCTTTTTTGATATGAGATTAAATATTTGATATTCTACGTAAAACAAAGTAAATTTTTTATCAGTTTATGTATTAAGATACATGATTTATTGATTTATAAATTTATTCATTTTTTTAAAGTTACATTTTTTCTCGCAATTTCTGTATTAAAAAAATGAAGCTATTTATATTACGATTTGCACGTTTCGCAATATCGCATGTTATAATATCGCATTACGATATGATAATCATAGCTCCAGAATGTTCTGGAGGTGTAAATTGGATTTAGTTTCATGTGCTACGTGTTTTCGATCCGGATATATTCCTCTCCGTCAAGGGGTTGATATCACACGTATCCACACGACAACCCAGTACGTGTAAAAGGATATGGCAATCAATTTAAAGTAACCACGCACTGAGGTAACCCGCGTATAACTCTCCAACCACCTGTACCCTTATATTCTGTGATCCCCTTGGAATTGAACCGTCGGGTATAAATCAACGTTATTAGAGGTATCATATTCGTTACAGAGACCCCCAAGTTGGCAATTTTGTATCAAATTGTTCTCAAATACGTTTTGCTGCAACCAGTAAGAGACGATTGTTAAGAATCTTGGAATTTAAATTATTAATGATGGCTACTTTCATTAATTGCTGTTTTAGTTGCGATCGATATAAGATAAAAATATTACTTTTGTAGTTAAAAATTAAACCTGTAGCTAATTTTTCATTTTTTTTTTTAATGAATATCATTTTCGACAGTTTTTGTTAATAGATAATTTATATTTTGTAATTGAATAAGTAATTCACGTCAATATTTTATCGAATACTACATTTCAATATAAACAGCACGCATGTCTGATGGGTTGTGAAATTTCGGGGTATTCCCCGGGTGTTAGGAAGTGATTGGATCATATACGGACCAACGAATAGCTCCACTCGTGTTTAATGGGTTTACGGCGAGCGAACAAATGAGTAATATTGCATACTACTAACCATGATTCAAATGCAATGCATTGTGCGGCGGTCTACATCTAGTTCATACCTAGCTATTCACGATGGATATAGTGAAAAGCCAATTATTCTATGCATGAATAATTTGAGTAGAAGAAATGTTCAAATAGAAAATTTGCAAGATTTGTTATTCATTAAGGTGACTTATACATTCCAGTGAATTATATATGTATGTGCATATATGTACATATATTAGTTGAACATAGTATCTGATCTTTTCCTTCAATTTCTTGTATTTAATTTTATCATTGCTATTATAGTATAAATTTTAATATTAAATATTGCTTTGCAATGATTTCAAATTTATGTAAATTCCTATAATTGGAAGCAGCGATTACAGCGCTATAATTCGGTATCGTTAAAGTTACAAACAAAAAATGTTTACATACAAAAAATGATATTTCTTATGCGTGTTTTATCGTGTATAATAACAATTTAGTGAAAACGATTTAACTCAAATAGAATTTATTAAAAAATCTACATGAAATGTGGTCTTTTTCTTCATAAGATTCGTTGTAATACATATTTCACATAAAGCATTGAAAATATTTGAATGTAGTCTGTGGTTGAGATGGGAGATAAATGGATCTCGTGCCACAACACGTGAATGTTACTTCAGTACTTGGGGTACTCTACCTGGGATCACCCTCGGTCAACCCACCGTAAAGTCACGTGTACGGGACTGTCGTCATCTATGTATTACTCAGTATCTCCTCTGTCATATGCACATGACATTGGGTATATACCCTCCGTTGTAGTACGATATACACTTTGAAACAATATTTTTCTCTTCTCTTTTTTAATTGACAATGAATTTCTTCTTTTTTTGTTGTGGAAGACTATATTCATTTCTTCGATCAAATTAGACAAAATGTGTTTTGCTTTCATATTTTTATTGATTTAATTTATCCCATTGAGGTTATTATATAAAGCAAGATAAATTTTGTGAAAGTATATTAAAAAGGCACCAATAATAATATTTGGACATATTAATATATAAAAAGTTTTAATTTTAATTTTAAAAATTTCCATAGGAATTATAAAAGATAAATACAATTCAAATAACAAAAAGATGTAAAGGTGTACTTAAATAAAGTATTGCTGTGCACAATTGAATATTGAAAAACAGTATATATTTGAAATGTTGAGTTGTATGATAAATTATTTAGGTGAGCAATAAAATGTTATTTAATGTCAAGATTTTTAATGTTAAATAGGATTGTTATTAAACATTTACTTTCATTATTATAATAGTGGTGATATAGTCTTTTGACTTTGCTAGTCATAGGGCCAATATATGCAATTTGAAAGTTAATACTTATATATTAGTAAGCGTTAATGTGATGGTTTGGTTGATTGTTCGTATATTGTTACTTATAAATTATTGGGAGAGTCATTTTATACAAACAAAAAGTATTGTGAATAATGTTTTTTTAATGAACGCAAATATTCGTTTTCATGTGATACACGGTAGGTGTCTCCTAAAATATGCATATATATTGAAGTAGATATTATAATGAATATTGTTCTAGATTCTAAGCTAGCATATGAAAAATTTACAAAGATCTACAATCCGCATCTTGTGATTGGTTATCATGTTAATCATTCTACAAAATATTAGTTTTTTCATTCCGAAATGAGAAGTGATAGGGATATTCCAAAAAAATATTTTCCACATTCCAATCGAATTCATACATTGATCTTAGGTTAGATTTTTGTCTCTTTTGTATCAGTATCTCGTAAATAACACTGACGCATCTGCAAAGTACTATTAAACGTTTTTGTTACCAAGGTTGCTCATAGTAAATAGTGAATTATCTCGGGGTGTCAGGTGCTAGTTCAATCTGAACCATTCGCAATTCAATTGCACTATTCGCTCCCAACCTGGTAACCGAGTGCGACCGTTCGGCTTGCAATTTGCTTCGTATCCTGTCTTTATTGCAATCCCCTTTTACGAAATAATAAATACTTTTATCGCTTTGATACATATTACTCGATATATAAGAAAAATAGAAAAAGGAAAGATTTATTACTAAGATTATGTGTTTTTTTTTTATTCAAATTATTCGTTCATTACGATTAATCTTATTTAGATTCGAAATTGGAAAAAATAATAACTCTCTTTTGTATGATTATCCGTCCAGATCTCATTCTTTAAATTATAACATGGGGATATTAAATTTATTTTTTTGCGGTTTATTACATTTTATTTACAGTAACGTATTTGGTTATTTCAGACTATCTCCATTTCGATGTTACTGCGGTATTCGCATCATCAGATCTTTGTCTTCATTGGTAAGTGATTACATTTGATAATTGAATCAAGAATTTCATTTGTTGTGCTTGCTTTCGTAATATCATGAATATCGACTACTTCTTCTCTTTATCGCATCTTTAGCTGTTTTGTTTTATGTGTGTGATTTGACGATTTAATATTTTTTTTTGCTAAATTATATTATAAATAATTATACATAAATTTAATAATAATAGATATATACATAATAGATAATAATAAATATATACATAAATTTACGATTCGCAATCAACAGATTTTGCGTTCTCAAGAATTGATTTTACTCATTTCAGTTTGAAAGAATATTAAATAGCGTTGTTTTTTTATTCCATACAAGTGTAAGGGGTAAAATACGCACGGAAGAGATAATTTTAATTCGCTAAGAAATATATTTTGTACGGAATTATTGTTTTTTTCTTCGATAATTAATCTCTAATTTAATCTCCGATACCAAGAGGTAAATGCCCTCTATGTCTGATAACTCCACGTGACAGAATTAATTGATTTCCGTATCTGCAGCTTTATAAAATTCAAGTTGATACTGCTTTAAAAAAGTTTCTATCTGCAGAAAGGGATCTAAAAAATATCGATTATCTGAAAATCTAAGGTGAACACCCTCTTATCCATGGTCGTCCTCCTGCAAAATTGTTGCCCTCCCACCTTATTCGTTTTCTTTATATAGAGATATTTGTTAACGATTATGCTATAGTCTCTTACTAGCTGACAGTTAGTCCTAAAACGTTTTCGTAACGATGGAAGTATTATTTTTATCTACTTTTGAGTTATTGTTCATCTCTTTAATCATCATTACTTCGGCAAAGTTGATTCTGATAATATACCGACAGTTCACCTATTGGAAGAAGAATAAAGTTCCATATGTACTGGCAGGACCGATATTTGGAACTGTTTGGAGAGTCATTTTTCGTCGTATTACTTTCCCGGATTATTGTATGTTCGTCTATAATTATTATCCTGACGCAAGGTACATCGGGGTGATGGATTTCGCTACGCCAACAGTGGTCATACGAGATCCAGAGCTGATCAACGAAATAGGCGTAAAGAGTTTCAAGCATTTCCCAAATCATCGAAGTTTCGTATCCGAGGAGATGGATCCGATTTTCGGGAAAAATGTATTCTCCTTGAAAGATGATCAATGGAGAGAGATGAGGAACTCATTGAGTCCATTTTTCACAGGCAATAAGATGAGATTCATGTTCGAACTGGTATCCAAGTGTTCAAACGATTTCGTTAGTTATCTGTACGAGCATTCAGAATTTCACTCGATGGTGGAGTTGAAAGACATCTTTACTAGATACGGAAACGACGTAATCGCCACAGTTGCATTTGGAATAAAAGTGAACTCGCTCAAGAATCCAGACAACGAGTTCTACAAAAGAGGAATCGATATTTCTTCGTTCAGTGGTACGCTTCGTTTAATAAAATTCATGTTATTCCGGTTGAACCCGCGTCTAACGAGAATGGCAGGACTGAGGTTCCTGTCTCGAGCAACGGCCAACTTTTTCTGGAATGTGATTTCCGAAACGGTAACTGCAAGGAAAACGTGGGGCATCGTTAGACCAGACATGATCCACCTTTTGATGCAGGTCAAAGATTTGAAGGAATCTTCATATCGGCTGACCATCGACGATATCGTAGCTCAGGCGTTCATTTTCTTTTTAGCCGGTTTCGACACTGTTTCTACTTTGTTGTGTTACATGGTTTACGAGTTAGCTTTGCATCAAGATATTCAACAGAAGCTACGTGAAGAAGTAGATTGTTATTTGGAAAAAGAAAACGGGGAAATTTCTTACGAGGCTATGTCGAAGATGGAATATATGGAAATGGTAATATCCGAGACGCTTAGAATGCATCCTCCATCGTTGATAGTTGATAGAGTTTGCGCAAAGAAATTCGAATTGCCTGCAGCAGCACCAGGTTACCAAAGTGTGACAGTGTATCCTAATGACAATATTTGGATCCCTGTTTATGCGATTCACCGCGATTCTAAATATTTTCCCGATCCAGAGAAGTTCGATCCTGAACGGTTTAGCAACGAAAATAAAAGTACTATTAATCCTTATACGTATATACCTTTTGGAGTAGGTCCTAGGAAATGCATTGGCAATCGTTTCGCTTTAATGGAGACTAAGCTTTTGATAATCCGTCTACTGGAAAAGTTTATTATAAAACCTAACGAAAAGACAACAATTCCTATTGTGTACAAGAAGGTTGATTTTACACCGGCATCAAAACACGGATTTTGGCTTACTTTGGAGAAGAGGAACAGTTAGGTACACCATAAAGTATATATTGTTGTTTAACTTTATATTATGGTAAACTATTATTTGTACATTAACAAATGTATACGTAATTTGTTGTTTCATTTTTATTTTAATTCAAAATTGTTATTATTTGATCGTTTGGACTTATGTTTCTTTTACTTTGTACTGTATGTATATTTCTCTTCTTGAGGATATGAGTTTCTCTCCGTGATCATTTTCTTCTATCTTTGAGAAAACAAAGTTTACGTTAGTTAACGTTCTTATCGAAAGGTATCTAGTTACGTTTGTATCTTGCGACTAATAAAATTCAGCAAATAATGAAAATTTGATTATAAATAAAGTTTCCGTATATGTGATTTTGTTTCTGTTCTATTTCTCCACCGCATGCTCTTTGTTTCACTTTTTTGTTCTACTTTATATGCATCGAGAAAACTATGTGAAAATGATACGACTACGAATCCCTGTGCGCTCTATAACATCAAATATGATTAAATTCATGGAATTCTAATTCTATACTTTATTGATCAATACTGTATCGAAACAGAGGAAATTATTTATATCTTTCGCACCATTCTTTAACCTTTAACCTTTAACTTTTCTTTCGACTCTATCCTTATCTAGTCAAAATTAAGATCAAATACCACATTTTGTATAAACAGGTATTTATGTGTTCGAATACTTGTCAATGGGAGTGTATGTTCGTTTCATTTTCGAATCGAACATGAATTGAAATTGCTTAAATTGTTCTTGTCACGATACAGAAAGGAGGACAGATATAACACAATAATGACATCACCTTCCGTATTCTCCCTTCCTCCACCGTTTGACGTTAAACTTTGTACATGTGTTCGGTTCGTATTTGTAACCTTGTAGCTGACAGACGATAGTTATTTGCTGCTGAGAGTGCCATGGAGATTCTATCGACCTCGTCAGCGTTTACTCTATTAGCGATCACTTTGATCACGATAACCTTATTCAAGTTCTTTGCAACGATATATCGACCACAAACTTATTGGAAAAAGAACAACGAGCCTCATATTAGAGCCTCATATCCCAATACTTGGTCCAGTTTTTGGTTCGTGGAAAATTATTCATCAAGTATAGTGACTTTATTTATAATTACTATCCCAATGCAAGATACATTGAAGCGATAGGTTTTATCTTGCCAAATCTATTAATTCGTGATCCGAAATTGATTCGAGAAATAACCGTGAAGAGCTTCGAGCATTTTACACATCATAAAACGTATTGTATATCGACGAGCACATGGAGCCTCTATTTTCGACGAACATTTTTTCGCTACGAGGTCAACGTTAGAAAGAAATGAGGAATATCCACTTTCCTTTCTTTACTGCTAGTCAAATGAGATTCATGTTCGACTCGATATCAAAGTGCTTGCAATAATTTGTCGATTATTTGTACGATCATCCAGAATATACTTCATCGATAGATGCGAAAGATGCTTTTACCAGATTTACCAACGACGTGATTGCATCAGTTTTCTTCGGAGTCAGTGTGAATTCAATGGAAGACAGAAACAACGAGTTTTCCGGCAAGGGGAAAGATGTTTTCGCTAGTTTCATTTGCAGTATCGTTAAGATGTTGTTAATGCATTTCTGTCTGCGAATATTCAATATATTAGGGATCATGATTATTCGAGTTGCTACCTCAAACCTTTTTCGCAAAGTTATATCCAAGAATTTGAAAGAACGCGAAGAACGAGGTATCGTCAGACCGGATATGCTACATTTGTTAATACAGGCTAGGGACAAGGAGAAGATGACTACTTATTACATGGACATTGACGTTATCGTATCACAAGCATTCCTTTCTTCTTCGCTGGTACTGATTCATCTTCAAATATTGTGTTACTTTTTACAAGAGATATCCCTAAATTCTGATATTCAAGAAAAATTACGTAATGAGATAGATCGTTGTTTGGACTTTGGAATATATGAATGTGGTAATGTCGGAGACCCTTAGAAAGTATCCGATGCCGATCATGGATAGGCAATGCACGCGAAAATTCGAATTTTCTCCAACGGAGCCAGGATACGATGGTATCATTTTATATCTTGGTGATACCATTTGGTTGTGTACGTGTTGCATCACAATCCTAGATATATTTTTGATCCGTAAAAAATTAATCATGAACGATTTGACGAAAAGAATAAGGATAACATTGTTCCATACACGTATATGCCATTTGGAGCTGTATTTCGAAAATGTATCACCGATCATTTCGTATTGATGGAAGTTAAAATTTTAATGGTTCTTATTTTGCATAAATTTCTTGTAATCTAGCGAGAAGATACGAACTCCTTTTGTATGCCAAAAAAATAGTCTTATACCGATCCCTGTGGGAGGATTTCTGATTACATTAGGAAAAAGAATACCTTAAACGTACTTTGATATACGTACTTTGATTTAATCGTATGATAAGCATTTACATTTATGTGTTACTTTATGAGTTATGTGTTTCGTAATTAAACAAGTAAACAAATATTGTAGATACTTTATTACCGCCAAGTAATATTATCCTAAGTTTTGTCGCTTTTTAAGCAATAAAGAGCATAGTATATATTTTATTATTGTTTCACATTAAACAGCGTAGTAATTTAAGAGATAATTGACTTAGATATACAAGATTATTAAATGCTAGAATAGAGTATTTATTAACCTCGGTATATGATAAACATATATTAGTATATATATATGTACTATATATATACTACTATATATATCTAGTAGTAGGTTTTGGAAATAAACAAATAACGATGTAATTAATTTCCTTCTTATTGTACAGAATGCTAAGAATTTGTATATTTGTTAGTGTCTCAGTGTTAAAACCAGCTGGGATACATTGCCCTGTTAGAGTTAAATGCCGTTCGAAGAAGGTTAAAAAGTCTAGAATAACTGTTCACTTGCTCTACTGCATACAATCACTGATATAATATAGAATTTTTCAAACGAGACATATTTGTACGTGTTTTTATCATTATGCTAGCGGGATGTGATTTAAGAATAGTAGACTTGCAAAGAAATTTCCTTTTACAAAACTTACGCATCGGTTTTTATAGATTGTTTTCATAAAAGGATATCGTCATCAGTTTAGGCTATAAGATAGTAAAAAGAATTTTTATGAATTCTACGCTTCGTAGAATTATCATTTGTTAGTGGAGTCATATAAACAAATCTTAAAGCGAAACTTGAAACAATTATCTTTTTTACTAGTCGTTAAAAATTGTAATTTCGAACAAAATTTCATATATTTTACTTCATACGAATATGAACTTTATGTCTGTGACTATGTTAATTTCGTGACTATATTTTCGAAAATCTATAGCAGAGGTTCAAATCTTTTATACAGAGTGTATTGCGGAATATAAAAAAACAACAAAAAAAAAAAAAAGAAAAAAAAGATAAAAAGCGAGCGCAATTTAGGACATAAAAAATCAATGTTTCAATGCGAGGATTTTGAAACGAGATTGCGTAGTTGCCGATAATTCCACTTTAATTCCCATTTATCTTTTTATTTCTGTACGATGAATTTATAAAGGGGCGGCAGGATCGACAGCAACAATTTCTACAAAATGTATTTTCAGAATATTCACGAGGAAGAACGCAGTTTGTTCACTTAGTTGACGCAACAGACATTCTACTCCCTCCTTCTCTGTTCCTCGTGCAACGATAAATCGAGTATATGTATTCGCCCATATTTATAACATTCCTCCTAGTGACTAGAGACAGAGTCGACGCTCGTAATCCATCCTCGTGGCAATGGAGTCATCAATGGAGTCGTTCTCTTTTTCGTTCAAGTTGTTAGTGATCGGCTTGATCGTTGTTAGTCTGGCCAAGTTGATCAGTTTGTTTCATCATCAGTACAGTTACTGGAAAAAGAGACACGTTCCTCACGTGGGAGCGATGCCTGTATTTGGATCCGCGTGGAAACTGTTCACCCGTCGCGTGTCCCTTCCCGATTATTGCACGTTCGTCTACAATTATTATCCGAACGCAAGGTACGTCGGTATGATGGATTTCTCTACGCCAGTTGTGGTAATTCGGGATCCAGAAATGATCAGGGAGATAGCTGTGAAGAATTTTGAGCATTTTCCCGACCATCAGAGTTTCATCAATGAAAAGATAGATCCGATCTTCGGGAAAAACGTGTTCTCCTTGAAAGGTGATCGATGGAGAGAGATGAGGAACACACTGAGTCCATCCTTCACAGCTAACAAGATGAGATTCATGTTCGAGCTGGTGTCTAAATGTTCCGAGGAATTCGTCGATCATTTATACAATCATCCAGAGTTGTCGTGTTCGATAGAGGCGAAAGATGCGTTCACTAGGTATACCAACGACGTGATTGCCACTGTGGCTTTTGGTATAAGTGTGAACTCGTTGAAGAACCGGAACAACGAGTTCTATAAAAAAGGAGCGGATGCGACGAATTTTGGTGGTCTTTTTCGGTTACTCAAGTTTCTGTTATTTCGTATGAATCCACGTTTAACCAGAATGGCGGGATTATCGT
Source organism: Bombus fervidus (assembly GCF_041682495.2). NCBI lineage: Eukaryota > Metazoa > Arthropoda > Insecta > Hymenoptera > Apidae > Bombus > Bombus fervidus. The sequence continues at coordinate 690,351 of NC_091528.1, read as the reverse complement.
TCCTTTCACGCGACACCGCCAACTTCTTCCATAGGGTCGTCTCTGAAACCGTGAAGGCACGGGACGAGCAAAATATCGTTCGACCGGACATGATTCACCTTTTGATGCAGGCTAGGGATAAGGAGAAGCCTGCCACACATCAGATGACTATCGATGATATCACAGCTCAGGCGTTCATCTTCTTTTTGGCTGGTTTCGACACGTCCTCCACCTTGATGTGTTACATGGTTCACGAGCTGGCGCTTAATCCGGACGTACAAGAGAAATTACAGAGAGAGGTGGATCGATATATGGAAGAAGGAAACGGGTTTATTTCGTACGAGGCTCTCTCGAAAATGGAGTACATGGAAATGGTGACATCAGAGACACTTCGGAAATATCCTCCGATAGTTTTCATCGACAGGTTGTGCGCGCAAAAGTTTCAACTGCCTCCAGCGGAATCTGGCTACAACTATTTAACCGTATATCCGGATAACATCGTTTGGTTTCCTGTTTACGCGTTGCATCGCGATCCTAAGTATTTTCCTGACCCAGAGAAGTTCGATCCAGAACGTTTTAACCACGAGAATAAGGATAACATTGTTCCTTATACGTACTTACCGTTTGGCCTCGGACCTCGAAAATGCATCGGCAATCGTTTTGCCTTAATGGAGACCAAGATTCTGATAGCTTATCTGTTACACAGATTCCGTTTGAAAATCACCGAAAGGACGAAAACACCTATTGAATTCAGCAAGACAAACTTTTCGTTGACTCCTGATCAAGGGTTTTGGATCGGTCTCGAAAGAAGGAACTTTTAGACTCGTTCTCCTCGTTTTGTTTGTTACTTTATTGGTTAAGAGTGACGTGCGCCGGTGTTACGTGTATATTGATCTTTCTGTTTTATAAGCGAAATATTTACGGCGATATTTAATGTTTGTACACGACGATGAAATTAAATTTAAGATCGTGAATTTTCATTCGAACGCGGCACAACATTTGGCTTATTAAATACGAATGTAAATTTTTATTTCAATATCACAATATAATTAGAAATTTTAGAACCTTCGGTATTTCGTTACCTTTAACTGTAGAAAGATCCAAACAGAAATAAATATGTGTATATTGTTAAAGAAAAGAGTGTATGGTATCGCTTCGAAGGTAGTAAGTGATAAGATTCATTTATAGGCAACTACTATTTTATATTATTATTAATTCTAATATATTACAGTTACCTCTACTTTTATCTAACATTACTTTCTGTCGACAATTATACTCTGTTGTTATTCGCGTCATGTAAATTCCTTATTCTAAAAATACAAGCTGCATAGTGTGGTTTCGACGAAGACGCTTTTCAAATGGAAATGTCGTTGTACGGAATCTTTCTTCTTTCTTCGTTTCGTTATGACAAAACGATGGAATACGTAACCCATATATTCTTTCCGTAGTAAACACTTGCAATGCCATTGCAATTAATGCATTGCCATAATAATGTTAACCTCGAATAAAATACGCACGATACCAAACCGGTTTATCTATCATACGTATGAAGCATTAGATGTTTACGTCTGTAGAGTGTAGGTAATCACGTTTCGAACATTTTTCGTATTCTTTTATTTGTCCTACGAGGATTGTAATAGTTTATTATCTTAGTTGCTTCTCTTTCTCTATGTACTTATCGTTTCCTCCTTATAAATCTTAACAGCTCAGTTGTCACTCACTTTGTTTGTTTATGACAGAAAAATTGTGATACGTAAACAAGATAAAATTAAAAAAAGAATATAAAATTAAATATAACGTAGATGATATTTGAGGGTAAGAAAGATTTAGATATTCAAAAGATATCTCGGTATTATCCTAGAAAAATTCTAATTTTGGTAATGTCTGTACGAAGATTAATTTCTCAGAGCTTATTCATACAATACTGATTTTTTTATCAAAAATATCGTCTTCGCCTTTTTGTAGTACAGTTCAAGAACGACTGTGCTGATTAGAAGACACGAGTAGGAAGCTTCGGGTTCAACGACCTGATAGTATTTTTCGAAACAGCCATATAGTCGCTGATTAATTTTATTGTTAGCGAATGAGTCAATATCCAATCAGAAAATTACAATGGTCTCACTACCGATACCGGCATTCATAGACAATTTTCTCTCTATTTCATTCCCGTTCCTTGACTTTCCAAGTGTCTGCGATTAGACAGTAGGTTGATAACGAACGATAATGAACCATCTTTCTCGATATCTACTTATCTAATCGAAAGACTTAGAAATTACATTTTGAAAAAAAGGAAAAGGGGCGAAGGGCAAACTTTGTAAGTTTGAAACGTGATGTAGAAGAGGAGCTATTTTCCCAGGTTAATCGTTTGAAATACAAATTTGCATAGAAAAACATTGTAGGGAGGAAGTTCTACCTCTTCCACTAGTTTCCACCAGTGAGTTTGGGATATTTTAGGCAGCTTCAGGACTATTTAAGTTCTTGTTTTCCGTCTTTCGTTCATGTTTATCTCTACTATTCTGTTTTCGTTATATCCTATCTTTTCTTCCTCTTTACGTTCCTCGTTCCTTTGTTCCCCCTTTTCTGCATTCTTTCAGACCCTTTCTCACCTCAGCTTTCTTATCGTTGCGCCTTGCCTAAAATATGTAGAGAAAATACTTGAAGTTTACGTAGTCGGTTTTTGTCTGGTGAATATTCAGTTTGCAAACGTAGCGACTAAATTTTAAATATTCTATTAAAATCGCAGCGCTTGTCTAAGAGATGATTGTCTCGAAGCTAAACCAGATAAGAAATCCTTATATACATATACATATATATTTTTTCTTGTTATTTTTCGCTTAATTCGTATTGTTTACTATTGTTGCCAAGCTTAAATTATTTTAAGAGCTCGGCATATTTCTAACATGATAAATTCGTGGGAACGAAGAAAAGAAAAATTGTTTGGTGGCTTGCTGATCTCGCGTACCTTATAACCATGAATTTAGTTCCTTAGAGATAAAAATATCGAAATTTTACTTACGCGAAGTTTGTTAAACCAATTTTGAAAAGATAAAATGCAGTGGACACATTGATTTGCGTTAAAACATAATTTCGTAATACAGTTGCCAACAAGCAGAGTTTAGATTAATATAGAGCAAGATGGAGAACTCGAGAGTTTTAATAAGCAGTGGGAGTGGTTTTAGTGGGTGATATCTTGAAATCTAAAATTCATTAAATCGGAACACACCAAGCTTGTGGCGGAAATTTGTAAGCGGTAATATTCTGGCTATTATAAAGAAGCCGCGACATGCGTCGTCGTTTGGGAATAGCTCAACTTCTTAATTACGTTGCCACGCTTTAACTAAGTTACAGAAGAGAGTACCCTTATGAAAGTTATTTCTGAATAATTAAGCGTTCAGCGTGCAGCTTCACTAGTGGCGAGTTAAAGATTTCTGCTTTTTTTGTAAATACTAAATTTCAACATATAATCATGAAAAAATATTTAATATTTTAATTATATTTTCTATGCGAACTTTTTGTATGCTTCATTCCTATGTAAGTAAAGAAGTTAATTTACAACAGAGCGAATCGCAGGGTATTCTATGATTCGAAACAGGTCGGAACAACGGAATAACATTTTGTTATACGGAGCTCCATTTTCCAGAAAAAATAACTTTGAAATCCAATCGAGTACACGTGCATCTGACTGATACCTCGCGTAATTGCTTTCGCTACAGATCGTTACTAGATCTGTTTTCGCGTTTGATACAACGTAGCTAACAGAGATTGTTTGCTATTAGGAGAGTGTATTGTTACTATACAAGAATAATTGGAATAGTAGTTTGTGGCTAAAGTATTTAGCAGAGTTACGTAAAGTATTATATCAATGAAGGTACAAGTGTATTCTACTGAATTTTGGTTTTTTTTTTGGAAAGCGAAGCTTTGCAGTCGATAGATCAGTCTGATAATGTAAATTTATAAATGTATAAAATCTACGCTAACGGACAACAAAACAACAAAACGATAACACTAAGCGCGAGTTGCAAATTTAAAATTTTGATTTGCAATTTAATAATCGTGTATAAGATGGCGATATGGAGCCATTGCAGGAGAAGATAAAAACGAAAAACTGAATGGAATAAATTAATAAAAGGTTGTGTATGGATTGAGTGTAGCAAGAAAAGCGAAACCTTGTCTCTCGTCTCAGGACGCCGATCGAAAGTTTGCGAGAACTTAAATCGAGATCCAGGAAGTTTTGAAATTAATTCTTATTGAGCTTTGAACCGACTCGTCGAACGCGACACGATTTCTTCACGGCCCTCAACTTATGTAATAACCTTTCGCTCAGGAACTTTTCGTCACGGAGTATCTAATAAATATTAAATTCGAACCGTTCGTCGTCGAGCATAACGATCTCAATACAATATTGTGTCGCCATGCATTTACTTCATGGAATATAAAGTATATTTTTTATGAATTCTTTAAACGCTTTCATCGTCCTTTTTTCTTTTTCTTTCTGGCTTTCCTTTCCTTTTCTGTTTTATTTCATTTCCTTCGGCTTAGAAAATATCAATGAGTCAAATAGCCGTTTGCACGCACGGCTTTGTCTATTTTTCACGTGAAATATACTTCTTTTCCCTTTGTTTCAGTGGATCTGCTTCAAATGTTGGAGTTCAACTTAACGGTAACGTTTCCTGCTGCATCTCTGCTCACGGTGCTTCTGGCTCTTGTTGGTGAGTTATATTTTCTTCTTTTGATTTTGTAGTCATTCCTTGAACTCACACCGAACTCATTTCTTGAACTTATACGTTATTTCGTTGATGGAAAATTATTGGCATTCAATTTGAATTTCAATATAATCCAAGATAAAGTAGATGATCAATTTTTTTTATCATTAATAAGGTAGTCTAGTAGTATTAGATAAAATATTTGGAAGCACATTTGGGAAGTTGCAATGCTTTCAGTAAATGATACGAGCGCGTACAAATAGAAAATTAGACATATACTTATTTTTTATCACTCTATATAATGAACTTTATTTCCGAATTCTGTATTACTGATACTTGAAAGATTCTCTGGTTGACTTTCTGCTGACTAGAGAAATATTTTTGAAAGGCAATTGAAATGTAATCCGTTGAATCGGCGACGCGTTAAGCTCTGCTCTAGCAGTTGAAAGTTAGGAACGCGCGTGCCAGTATGGCGAAGGCGCAAAATATTAAAGGCTTTTTACTAAATCAGTCTCTCTCGGTTTCGTTCCCTCGCTGATACGACGTTAGCTCTGTTACAAAGCTGATTGGTCGGGACGGTTAACCCAGGATTCTGCATAAATTTCTGATGAAGGCGCAACAGTTGGGTAACCCGCTCGAAGCCCATTTAGTAACGGTGGCGGCGGCGTCGGTGGTTTCCCTACCACTGCGACTCCCATTTCCATTTCAACCTGAATCTCCTCTTCACGCTTCGCATGTCCGTCAGCGCCATCCAATTGACCCGTATAAAGTGCGATATCGCTAATCCTCCCGTAAGGTTATTCAATGGTTTTCAAAATGCTGATCAAATTTAATATACAGAGGCTTTTAGCCTGCCGTCTTCCCTTCTGCTGCAATGAAATCCTTGTTCCGATTGAAAATATGTAAAAAAAAAAAAAAAAAAATCGTCTTGAAAGGTTACGCTTTTAGCGGCGGAATTGTAGTCAGCTTCTTTATTCGATGCTGGTACACCAATCGCTTTCTTTCGGAAAAGATCTAGTCGATAAAGCGAAATGAATTTTCGCGAGAAGCGGTCAAGGTCCATTTCGTAACTCACTTATGGTATATCACAAGGCCACCAGTTGCACGGCTGGTATCTGAGCAAAATGGCAACAGAAGTGGTAAATTTCCGGATTCGTACTGCAAGAATCGGTTGCACTACGGTTGTGTGTATATAAGGGGTTTACCAGTAGATGTTGAAGAAGGAAAGGAAGCCTTAGGGAAGTTGTTATCTGGAGTAATGGGTTCCGGTTCCTGTGTCGCTTCCTGCCCTCCATCCGTCATCTTGCAACTCTCTCTGGCGGATACTTGTAGGATTTCTCAGCTTTCTATAGCTACATGTATCCAGTTCACAGTTCTCTGTCCTTCTATCTACAGAATACATACCTATTACTTTTCTTTCTCTCTTTTTCAGCGGAAAAAGACTATTCTATGTAGTTTGTGTTTCTACGGTAATGAACATCAAAAGAAAATTCAACTGTATATATATAAGGTAGAAAATTTAGTATCATTGACTCGAACATTCGAAATTATCTTCTTTCACGCTTGTTACATCGTGCGTCACTCGACGATGAGCATTTCTCTCGAGATATGAAGAGAAAAATAAAAAGAAAAAATAAGCGTTCGAAAGATAATCATATCTTCAGTAGAATTTCGATTTAGATATTAGGCTGTGTTGGTAAAGCAATGATAAGGTAGCTTTAAAAATACTCCGTATAATCGTATTCTTCCTTTTTCCGCTTCTCTGCTTGCATTATATAATTCTCTCGATATTAAATGTTATTGACTTTTTTTCACTTATAGGAGCAATTCCAAGAAATTGATTATCATACAAGTATAGGTCTCTATCTTTTTCTATTATGTACTATCTTTTTTTCATGTTAATCTTCTGTGATTGTCCAACTCAGACGTTGAATATTTAATGCCGCCGGAAATAGTCAGCAAATAATTTCTCACAAGGAAAAGTCATTATAACAGCCAATCCTTCTTTTGTCTTCTTCTTCTTCTGAAATTCATTTAAAATACACACCCATTTAACGTTGTTTGAACGCAAGATAAAGCTAAGGGATCTTTTATATTTCCTTTAAAATCATTAATTGTCCTTTTTACCACAATTACCAATATTTAAAACTGGATTATTTTCTGAGACGGAAGTTATTAACAATCTTTTACTCCAAATCAATTTTTTGAAAAATGCATTTGTTTCATTTATGTTACTATTTTTAGTAAATCGACGCGACGACTTGATTTTATCTCTAATCAAATCACTGTTGACCTTTATATACGTACGCTTATACGAGTCGAGTTTGCGTAGCTTTTGTGTCGATCTCTCTAAAATTTTCGTAGTTCCATTCGTCGTTCACGGTTGTTGCGTTCATGATTTTGTCGCGACCGGTGCGTATCATCATCGGTGTGAATTCGCGTGAAATCGAGCACGCGTCGCGCGGCATTTGGCGTCAGAAATGACTACGAAGACGATTTTGCATAATGGAACGTCAAAGAACGGAGTTACCGACGCCCCTGCGTATCAGTGACGCATGATCGACCACCTAACATGCTGTAAACACGTTTTCAGCCACGGTCAGAACATGTTGCACTCGCTGCTGTTTCGTTTATCTGCTTACGACCCCGTCGAAACTGCTTTCCCTCTAACCGTATCGTGGTACAAGTATGTCAGGGGACGTTTTCGAATCGCTAACACGTGTTTCGCCAAAGATATATATCACTGTCGTTTTCAGGGGATTGGTTATCTAACTGATCCATTATCTGTCGTTATATCGCACTTGGTCAACCTTTCTGTCAATACGTCTCTTATTCACAGAAAAATAATCGTACTGTTAGGATTCTAAACTCGAATAGAAAGATTCTATTAGGACGTTTAATGTTGTAGCCGACATGTGAATCTCCTTATATTTTACGCGTGGCGTGTAACGTGTTTAACTCATATTAAGAAGTTTCTACAAAAATTAGGTTAGATCATAATGTTTAGAAATAAACGTAAATCTTTGCTATTATGCCTTTTCACCGAATGTCGGATCAACAAAATGATGTTATCTTAACTGGATGTAATATGGCCAATATCTCAGCACAAACATCATTTAACATCCGTTCGTTCAATTTCTGCGCAGAATTTGATAAGGAACACGATCTTGTTCTTGTATTGCAACACTTTTGATTTACCGTGGGAATAATGTAGATTATATTAAAAGCAAATGCGGTCAAAGGAGATAGAAACAGAGAAATCGAGCATGGTGTATATTTGCTTTACCTGGAATATATGTAGGCGTATTGTGCATATGTTTCGAGCTTCGTGAACATGAGCAGATCAATGACGCTTTGTATGTTGATTCAACTATCTAACCCTAACAACTTGCTCTGTAACTATTGCTCAACTCCAGATTCCATGGCGCATTTCCACCGGATGTGGAGAGATGAGATGCCGTATGGTTACATATATAGATACTAAATCTGCTTTCAGAAGCAGCAACCGTACTGCTAAATTATCAATCATAAATACAATAGATTTTCGACAACGTTAATCCACAATCGTCGCTGCAAAACATTTGGTATATTTACCCATTTAAGAAATTATTTCTGTAACATTTTTCAGAAAAATTGTACAGTCGTCAGATTTCGATAAAAGAGTATCGTTATTTATTATTCGAAACATTCATATATGCAGGATAAAGAGAGAAACTATTGTATTAATATTGTAAAGGATGTAATATATTTTCAAATATCACTAGAGTAATAAAGAAGTAAATTGATATGAGTTAATTCAATTTCGATCATTTTTATGGCATATTGGAGAAAAATGCGTTTTGGCCCCATTTCACTTTGATTAGGGACAAGTGCGTCCAATCCCAGATACCATCAAGCTCAAGTACGCTCAGTATGTTCGGTCAGCAGGAAATATTATGTCCATCAGGTTCTAGGTGTTCAATCCTGTTCTGGTAGTTCGCACGAAATTAGTGTCGGCTAGGCTTTGTTCGACGCCGATGACACGTAAGCGACGGTCGTGGAGAGCTGACCACTGATCAACCACATTATTAGCAGTTGTTCCTGCAGAAACGACGTAACTGCGCGCTGTTTCGTTTTCAATCTCATCGAACACGAATTGACTAAGGTTTACTCAACTTACTACGCAATGTTGTAACATTTCTGAACAAGAAATGCGGATTGGTCTTTTCAGAAGAGTAGAATTAATTTTCGAAAAGTTCGGGTGCCGTAACAAATTTATTATTTAATTAATTTCTCACGGTATGTCAGTCATTTTTACAAATATTATAACTATTATTTAGGAACGAATATTATATATTTATTGTCTGTCATATTGTTGATGGTTTAAAGTTAAAAAAAAAAAAAAAACAATTCCGAATGAAAATCGCAAAATGTAATGATAAACTTCGGAATTTTGAAGTTTGTTGACACCGATGTTCATGCATGATCGACCGGTATCACCGTTTCATACGCATAGGTGCAAGACCGTGTAAAACGTATGCTTCGTGCACAAATACGTATGTATGTATCACATATGTCACCAACTGTACATCTATCTATCTTGTCAATCACGATCGTGAATTAATTTTGATTCAGAGAATCGTTTGTGAAATCGAACGTGGTAGAAATGATAATTATGCCACGGTTACAATACGCTAAACATGTAATTCATTCGTTCGGAAGAGATTCCTTTTTCGGTTTGTTATGCTTTTCCCATTTTGTAAATGTGAACTTGCCTCATCCTTTGTCTACAAAGTATACCTTCTATAGAATGTTTCAGTGACCGGTATTACTTCCATTTATACAGGATTAAGTTACATTGTCATTGTTTTAATTAGCTATATTACTATTCTTGGAAGAAGAATATGCTGTGCAAGAACGTAAAACGGAACAGTGGAGCTTGTTTGAAGATTTACAATTGGAACTTTTTTACAATTGATATATTTGTTTAATTAATATGTTTGAAAGAGCGCGTATTAAGTGTAACGTCGAACGCGATACATCTTACGCTATTGGCTTTCAATCAGCTTAATAATAGGAATCCGCGATTAATAAAAAATTACTTATTATTTGCATTATTACGTTTTATATTACACAACGAAAAGTGATATTGGATATTATACACTTTTATGCACGATATCGATAATTAATTCAGTATTTCGAAAATATCTAAAAATTCCGTTTAGCAATGCTTGTACCTTGTAATTGCCATAATTTTGCTTATCTTCTTTTCCTGATACGTAAGTCATTGCCATTAACGCGAACGCGGTTCACCGACCCACCTATGTGTTAAGACTCTCTTTGCTCAGAAGTCAATGAACCATATGTGGGTTAAGGTAGTTTTCATTCAACGATTTATGACTCATAACTTTTTGCTTACAGATAATTGACTTACTGCGTCGTACGCTTGCTGCGCATGCAGAGTAATCAACTTAATTAAATAGATTTTCGCGCTTACTTTCCTAACTATTCCTTTAACAACAGAAATTTCCTACATAAATAGACAATCATACTTTGAAATTGTTTTAATGGGAAAGAAGAAAACCAACATATCGTTTCAGTTTATAATAACATTGATCCAGGCATTTCACTTGCTATTACCAGAAATTGCTATTACCTATTGCGAATACAAGACTTTATTTTCCATTTTCTATCCGTGAGAAGCTATTTTACTTGAAACTATATAGTTGACACGAGTTGCATACGTGCATCCTCTATCGGCCAATATGCGTACGCGTACTGACACTCATACTGTCCCAAATGCATCGAGTTTATGATCATATTTATTGACAATTGGATAGGAGCTGGAAAAACAGCATTATATGTGATATTTCATCTAATTTCCCTTTATTTTATTTTCCTTTATTCGGCATTTAATTGAACGTATCGATGAAATTTTATGTCTCTGTTAGATAATTTTCTAGAAATTAGAAAATAAAAATGGGGAGAACAAAGGGAGCGGAAGATTTTAGCGTGCAATCAAAGCGAAACGTATTTGTATAGGTTGCGTAAATGTTGAATCCTCCGTTAATAATATCCAGTGATCCTCATTCGTCGTTGTCATTTTTGTCGAAACACGGAGAAATGTTTCTCAAGTAACGAGACGGATCCCCTTGATCGGTTTTTTCGTGGTGGAAAATGCTGGCGACATAAATTGGACCGTTCCCCGTGCAATTTCAGCGTCGCGCGAGATTATCGAGCGTTCGTCGTAGTTGTTCGAGGAATTTTAACGTCTTTATAAAAGCGAAGAGCAAGAGGGAAATGTCGAAGCCGTAGTTCTGCCGCACACTTGTCCAAGAGCCTGTGCCAACGGGCTTACCGAGCTGAGGTAATGTCCAGCTAGTATGCATTTAAACGAGTACATTATCCGTGCATTATCCGGCGTTAAGATCATTTCGGCCTAGACACTCTATGTAACTGATTCATGCGTCTCCAAGTTGTTATCCAAATAATGATATTTGCGACATTGATCGTCCATTGCACATCATCATCCGCTCTCTTGAAAATCTCCCAAAAAATTTCTTTTTTTTGTTGACTTATACGTAAAAATTGTATCAGTGAAGGTACTAATTTTTACATATACCCTTTGCAAAAAATTCTATTTTTTTCAAACGTATTATAATTTTTATGAGTTTAGTAAGATATATGTAAAAATTATACCATTGTTGCGTATAATACGCGTTATTATCAGCCTGGCATGGCTTTTTTCGATTTCCATCTTCGCCTACGTACATTGGAATATGTTCCATATTGGCATTTTCAACAGCAATTAGCACATTTGTCAGACTGTGACATTTAATATCCAATTATGTTCATTGTTCATCGGGGCTGTCGATAGATATTCGATGATTGAACACGTATAATTATATTGCTTACTTGAATGTCATTAATATGTTTCGCGTGCAGATATTGTTTAACGCATCTTACGCTTACGGGTTAATGAACCATGTTCGATATTCCAATCGAATTTTCACTTTGAAATTCCAATTCCCACAATTTGAATAATGGACAGTTCTATTGCGATTTTAAATTCTTCTTTCCATTTGTTCAATTTCATAATATTTAAAAAGATTCTACATGAATGTTTCAAGAATCGGAATTGATGTCACAACTATTTTCCATCCTTGAAGACTACGTCTTACAAGAAAATTAAATATTAGGTTGTTCCAAAAGTTTCTTTCGTTTTATAAGAAAATAATAGATGCACAACTTCTTTTTCTCTATATTATTTTATTCTATTATGTATGATTTTTGTTCCAATAGAACAAAATGGCACCATAAAAATAAACCTAATAAAAAATCATGTTGTTAAAAAATTTGCACTTGATCTTAGTTCGTAATAGTATTTTCATTCATCACTGTACAAAATCATTTTGTCGACGAATAATTTTCCGCTTCTATGTTATTTCTATGACAAACGTCACACGTTGCGTGTTCGTCGATTTGTCGTGTAAACTGTTGGTAGGATACTCGTTAGCATTCTCTCCGTGTTGTTTTCTTCTTGTTTTGTCGCGCAGTGTCCGATCAAGAAACTAATTATCCGAGGTCGCCCTCGTACTCCATGAACCATTCATCCTTTTCGTTGTGAAGTGCCTTCATCCCGGTTGCCAGCGTGCTCCGCTACCTTTTGTCCAATATATACCAGGCGTTTTCTCTCCTTCGCCTAATATCGGTTTAACGTGTATTTTGAAAACCGATGTCAAGCCCCCTAAGATCGAGTGCCTAGTTTCTTCGGGTACGTCAGCCCAAACAGACCAGAGATAATTACGCGATCGTACTGCTTTTCTTTAGATATCCCTCCTCTCTATTTGTTTCAGCGTATTATTCTGTTCAACTGCTTAAGATAGATATTTATTATCTAAGATCGATTCTTCAAGCTGAATCTCCTAAATTTCTGATTCCGTTGAAAAATATATCATAAACGATGTGCCGCCAAAAGTAAAGATTTCTAATAATGGAAACAAAGTACACACGCTCTTAGCATTTCAAAAATTAATTGGACTTTGCCAATCGGTTTAATATTCACATCAAATCTCTAATTTGTTATTATTATGGTTTTCGTTCACCGTGTGTTGTTATTACCTGAAATACACAATACATTATAATGAATACATCCACGTGATTTATCCGTTGAACGATGACGTTAATATACGGTTTATGTATATTACTCGTAGTTGGCGACAATTTTGTAAGAAACGGGAATATAATGGATGTTCACGATTTTGGTGATGTTGAAAATATGAAACGACAGTGATTAATCGATTCTAATAAAAATGTAATATAGCAGAAAAATATTGCAATTCGAATGTAATCTAAAACATAGATTACTATTGAGTTGTCCTTAAAATTTTGGTAAGGTAACTAATTGACCGCGTTCGTGTTCGCACTCGTACGTCGCGAATTAATCGAGGAAATATCGTGTCGATTTTTCAACGGAAAACTTTCAACGTTGTCATTAATCACCGTTGGAACGTTATATTTCAGGTTGGTCGTTTTGCACTTTCGTGACCTGGCCACGACACACCCTAGGATACTTTTATTATTTCCGCTCAGTCCCCGGGGGGGTTTCATATCGTTACAATTCATTAGGAAACACGCTAGCTGTACAACATTGTTCTATACTTTCCTCGAAACACATTAACTTTATTCTATACCTATACTATATGATTCAGTGATCCAGTCAAAAATACGATACGTTAATACGTAGATTATTTGCATTGTAAAAACTGTACCTCGATACTTTTTAATTATAACTACAACGATATTTATAAGCACGCCCGATATTTTTGTAGCTGCGAACCGAGAGAAAATTTATATTAAATTTCTAGAAAGTTTTCAACGAAGGTTTCAGCGTTCCTTTGCGTTTTTATAGCTGTTCGAGTTAAAATTACATTGAAAAATTCAAAGACTCGCAATTAAAATTTTAGTCTTAAATTTCAGACTCTTTTTGTGTATCTAGTTTGCAAGATGTAAATTCAAAGAATTTTTCCGCAACAGTTTGCACGAAATATCATAGAAAATTGCACGTTATCTTTTAGTTCTCTTGTATTTCGTGAAACAATGCTTACGGACGATTCGATAGTAGATTCTTTGATTATCGCGCGGAAAACGCGCGGAAACGTTTCGCGTATCTTACGACGAATTGTTGCAAATCTATTGGTTGCTATCTTATGTACCTTTGCGTTATGGCCTTAGTTATGGCGTTGATAGCTATTCAAATCGAATTTCTATTTTCTTAACCAAGTCCGATTTCTGATTATTAGACTACTATTAAACGTTGTTAGTTAAAAAAAAAAAAAAAAAAAAAAAAAAAAAAAAAAAAAAAAAAATTAAGACCTCGTCAAATTGTTTTCAGTATGAGACCCCTGATTTTCGTTTACGGGTAGTTTGACGAAGACAATCGTTTCGAACAGAATAACTTAATCGATGTTTCAGCCGATAAGTGAGATTTAACGTTCGACGCCTGGGAAACAATAAAAACGGCTGGCGGAACGGTAGTGAATGTATTGTTTTAACGGTATAATGGTCCATGGGGGTCGGTATTAAATTTACATGGGCAGAGGTTTTGTACAGCGTGCCGCGAACTTTTAATTGTGCGGAAACTATTCGATTAATAGGACGGGCCTGTGGGTTCGATAGCGAACGAATGCCGGTATCGATTGCCATGAAGTTGATTCGCTATTTCTACAAAACTCCCTGGAACGTTTTCTCTTCTTCTCTTTCGCCTTTTCGTTGCTCTGTTCCGCAAATTAATAATCCTAGATGTTTATGCGGCCCTCAATAGCCGAAGCAACACGGCTTCGAAAAACATCGTACAACCCGGTCTTAGTAAATCTCATGGACAAAGAAAATTTCCTGTCCACCTCGTTTTCCCGAATCTCCTCTTTCGTTCGAATTAAATTTTCAAACGCAGCTGCTTCAATTAACGACTACGCTCCAAAGGGAAAAAGGAAGAACACGTTTGTCGGAAGGATTTACTTGAAAATGTTCGCAGATATAATTGTCGTTACATTATTCGAGGAACGAACGGCGTTCGTTATGTATCGGAAGTACGATTTAACTTCGATAATTGGTTAAAATTAGTTTTAAACGAAAATCGTATCTTGGTTTTGTTGGAATGGTCGTTGGACTACCTCTCTTCTTTTCACAAATGTAATTGATTAATTATTCTATGACTATTCTATGCTATGAGTAATCCATTCAAAAATAAATTGTTCTGTTTCAGGAATGGAAGCGATCATGTCAGAATTCTTTAACGATACCACGACTGCGTTTTACATCATATTGATCGTTTGGATCGCTGATCAGTACGATGCTATTTGCTGTCACACACCGGTTACAAAGAGACACTGGTTACGGTGAGTTTTGATTTGCTTATAGCTATAGAATCACGTGCGCTAAAATTCCTATTTTGCTTAGTAATAGACACAGTTGTTTGCAACTCTTAACTTTAACTTTTCTTCTAACAGGAATATTGCTTAAAATAATATGTATAAAATAGTAAGAATTTAATCTTTAGTTATATCTTTTAAGTATAGAAAGATACATGCAGTAGAATTGCCAATAATCCGGTGCGCTAGGGACTTGATTAATGCAAGATTATTGAATTATATCTGTGTAATTTGGTAAAAATTGGGAAATCAATATTAAAAACAGTCATGATTAATAGAATAAATTCTTACGGTAATTTTTATCCTATTTTTATGAAAATAATATCAATAGATTGGTGAGGTAGTTCTAATAAAAATACGACTGAACTCATAAATCAGACTATTCGGATAAATTGTTAATAGCGTTGTTTTGCGACCAACAACCTACAATTTTATTTTTGCTAGGATTATCAAGAAAACAGGAAATTCCTGTTCAAATATTATTCGTCTTACTCGTCATGGAGAGCACGGTTATAACGAGTTCATTCGTAGAAGTCTCAGAGGTCGTTATACATCCCGTCCTTTTTAGATTGGGACAGAGATGATCGAAGGAGCATTTAATTAAAAAGGATTAAGCTGTATTAAGTAGCGAGTCAGTCGTAGTTCTGGGCATATCGGCAGACCTCGCCTTTTCTCTTTATCCTGGCCCGTGCACCTCCGGCTAAAACTGAAACGATCAAAGTATCTACTCTGTCTCAGAGTAGCCTTTGTTGGATGACGATAAAACGCCTTGCCTGCCTTGTCACAGTAACTTTACGAGAGGACCAACAGGAGTTTAATATACAACGCGTTTGCGAATTAAAAAAGAACGAGCCGTCGATGCTTTTGTATGCTCGAAGCTACGTAGCGAGGAAAGTTGAACAAAGCCTTGCCAGGACATATGGATACTTTATTAAATTACGTTTCAACTGAATTCTTCCTTCGACTTATTAAAAATTATTTTTTTATTTTTCTGATGCTCTAATCTCAAAATTATCAATTAATCGATGAGTATTTGTTTCAATTCAATCTGCTGTATCGATTAATGACGGCAATAATTATAGTAATTACTACTCCTTAGTATATATGTTGAAGGAATCAATTAAAACCTTTCTACATATAAACAAATCAAAAGTTCACATAGTCACAGAGGATTTAAATGTCTTTCTGACATTCTGAGAAATACCGATTTATATTTCTTAATGAAACAATTAGGCCGGTATTCGCATATGTTACCAGATTTCTGTATAATTGAGGACGAATGCGTATATCTTCGATAATTATTGCTGTTTATTGATTAGCACGGAATGCGTAGATCTCGAGCGTGGTATGTGCAGAGAAATCTTGATTAAACAGTGCGGTCTATGGCAGCCTACGAAGTGTATCCGTATGTTCATGCAGGTCGTAGGTCGTTTGCTCGTTCCTGCTACGTGGTCCTCGTGGTTATTAAACTCGATTTGTCTTTCACATTGCTTTGATTGTCACTCCATTGCCATAAATACTTTCGATCAACCTAAATTTGGCAAATTGTCGCGTTCGACCATTCGCCGTTTCGTCGGTGATTGTGTACGGATGTCAAAGCCGGATCAGGATGAAATCCCTCGCGTAAGAGGAATCGAGTTTTACGCTCGATGTGCCTTACCAGCGGCCAAGAGAGAAAGAGAGAGAGAGAGAGAGAGAGAGAGAGAGAGAGAGAGAGAGAAGCACGATGTAATTTCCTTAGACTGACAAAGGTGTAGGACGAAACATTAGGGACATTAAACGGCGATTAAACAAAATTGTCGCCGGTCGCTTGGGATGTTTGAACAGATTGGTGACGCGCAAGTAAACGGTCAACGAAATTGCTCGCGGATAGGAGATGACATGTTTAAAGCGAAACATTTTAAATGATCGTGGAAGTTTGACAAATCAAGTTGGTTGGAACAAGGAAGTTCGGATCAAACAGGGAGCAATTGTGAATGATAAATTCCAGAATAAAATTCTCTAAAATTTTGAAATTAGGAAATATATCGAGGGAAATGTTAAATGAGTAATTAATAAATTTGTTGAAGAACAGTTTTTTCACAGACCAAAGAAACTTAGTTCTGAAAGGATTAAATTTTATTTATAATACATTTATGTAGTGCACTGATTATTCGGTTGGTAGTTGAAATTAGTATTTGCATTTTTATACAAGTAAATTGTGTTTAATGAATAAGGCAGCCAGTTCCAAAGGGGCAAAAATTAAACAGACATTCGATTAATCCATGCCTATCATCCTTCGAAAAGAATCGTTGCAAGGTTTTATTATATTTTGACATTTGTGTACCATTGTACAATTTACTTAATGCGTTGGATTTAGATTTGGAATAAAGAAAAAATTATATGTACATTGTTTCAAAAATATCAGAAAAAATAAAATTTAGATATATCTGGATTAATATGTTATTCAGAACGAAACATAAAGGAGACATTCTTTTTTTTACAACATTTTAATTTTTGGAATATATTTTCCGATCAGTTTAGTTTAACCTCGGCGTTGATTTAGTTGGTAGCAAGCGTGGAAAGGGCATAGATCTAAACGGCTTTACTCTCTGGCGAAACATGGTCGTAAGGACAGTTAGGTTTCCTTTAGGTAGGTTCGAGGTTAGACACGCAGCATTAGAACAACCGGTGTTAGACAACAATTAAGCAGATCTGACGGTGGTAATACTCCTGTAGTACCGCTTCCAAGTACCAGAATTATGTGTTGCATTGTGTTGAATCTACGTCGTTGGCTGCGAGATTTACACTAGATCGACTTTAATTGCATAAACAAGATTCGTTCGACGAACAGGGTAATCGGCTTCTTTTTATCCGCGTAAGTTAGTTTTCTCAAAATGAAGGAAAACTACTTGGTTCGACCTCTTTTCCGTGCCAGAGCTATTTCGTTCGAGCTTCAACTCGGATCGGTTTTTGTCACGTAAACCAAATAGATTTAATGAACGGTGATGGCCCCTTTTAGAAAAATTGGCTTTTTAAAGGCGAATGAGCGCTGTCTCAAGATTCGTCCCTTTTAGAATTTAGATAAATATAAAGTTCGTGTTAATCTAATGCATTCTTTTATTAGTAATTAAAGTAGATATATCATTTCTCGTAAATAAGTGACGGTTTGATCATTTAATTTATACTAAATTTTTAATGAAAGGGCGTGTTTCATACGTTGAACGGATAATTTCTGCACTTGTAAAAATTATATATGACAATAGCAAGTATGTCGTAATAACAAGTATACTGTTTGAAAATGGTGATGAAAGTAACCGTGGGCTGATCCGATTAACCGCAAAGCGTTTTCTATCCGAAGTCACTTCTATCGATCAGATGTAAGCGTGGTTTAATTTACTGCTCTACGATCTTCAGTTCTTAGGGTTCTGGTTGTCTGACTTTGGGTTACGATAGGTATGCAACTATGTAACACCGAACACCCTCGACCGACTGTTTCTACGGGTCATCCGCTTTTAATTAGAAACTCGACTTCCGTTTACACGTGGTTTATCCGATACTTCGTGTTCGGTTCCCGTCTCTATTCTCCCATCATTCGTAATCCAAAGCCTTTATCGGAGGGAACATGGATCGAAACGAAGAACATGATTAATGCAAAGAGTGGAATCGGCAGTGGACAAACATTTTCTGCCATAAAGATCTACGATGGTTTGCTTTGTTAAAATTTTAAAGTTAAAAGTTATTTTACAGGTTAAAAGATTCGCCAGTACATAAAAATGATTAACTCCTTAACTATAAACCTTTTTTTTATTTGTTTTTACTACTGTAAAAGGAATAGAATCGCATCGTACAAACAATTTATCGGTTTCTTTTTAAATTAGTGAAGTCTCGTATACATGAACGATATGGATCTTCGATTTGTTTTGAATATCTTTTGGGCTACGCGATGCATAAAAAATCTTCTTGCAAATTTGTCCGACTCTTTTGCGTATACTTTTACTACGGATCAGAATGAAACTCTGGAAGTGAAATCAAGGCTGTGCAGTACAGTAACGTTTCGTTCGTTCACACGCTGAAAATCGCTAGCGATACGAAAGAATAGACATCGCCGGAAGGCAAAAGCTACTGAAAGTTCAGTGATTGCCATACTTGATATCTGTTGCTCGTGGAATTGGGTATTTTCACGTGTTTCTTGCTCTTTTTACATACCACATACGTAGACACCTAGATACGTACGAACAATATTTTTTCTTCCCAATTTCTGTAAGTAAAGAATCCTTTGGTTGTATCGTAAAAGTAGAACGAGTAATTTTTTATTAACCCTTTAGAAACCCTAATATGCGAAATGACTTTATACAGATTGTTTGGACGATAAAGATTGTGAGCTTGCTTTCATTCCCATAGCACGAACGTAGTTAATTGTATCATATAGTAATAATATTTAAAATTATTACACTTCTCTGTGGCAATACGTAGACAGATGCTTATCAACGATATCTATCGATATCGAACCGTTCACAATGTTTGAATACGACATACATTTACCCATTGTCATAAGAACCAATCTGCGATGAGTTTTTACTTGTTTTAAAGACCGGAGGATAAATGCAATCGAGCAATTGGTTTTACAGGCTCGGCCCG
This sequence comes from Bombus fervidus, assembly GCF_041682495.2. Taxonomy (NCBI): domain Eukaryota; kingdom Metazoa; phylum Arthropoda; class Insecta; order Hymenoptera; family Apidae; genus Bombus; species Bombus fervidus. The sequence goes on along the minus strand of NC_091528.1, from coordinate 670,640 downwards.
TTAAAACCCCAACCCCGGTAGTAAGAGTTTCATTCATTTGTTCAAGGGAAAGGGTCACTGTTCGTAGTCTAGCCAGCATGCACACGCGGTAGTCGTGTGTATGCCCGTTGTATGTTGTCGAAAACAATTGGAAAAGTGCTTTGTTGAAGCGTTTCAGGGTGCGTGTTGTCCGATAATATGGATTTGGTGTTTGACTTCTACAATCGAGATGAAAGAAGTGGTCCGTTTAACAGATTTAAATTTCTATAATTGACGAACAACAATATTCGAACCCCGTGATTATCAATGTAAAAAGAAAATCGGTCAGTGTGTTGAAACAGAAAAGTAACAGAGAAAATCTGCTAATTTGAAACGTATTAGACATTTTTCAAGTCGGAACAAAGATAATATACCGAAAAGAAAAATGGAAATATTACAATTTTTTTATGTTACACGACGAAAAATGCTAGAAAATACCGCTTATGTTCAATTTATGATAACTCTGTCAGGATCAACAGGAAAGCAAGCACGCTTCACTTTCGCACAAATATTTGTTGCCTCGAAAAGCAATCGAAATTAATATCGCAATTCGTTAATGATTATTTTGTAATTTCCCTTCGTACGCGTTTCATCGCATGTCTAGCGTACATGTTTTTCATGCAAAGCGCAAATTAATATAGTTTCCGTGTAATGGTCGAGCAAATAATTTCAGAGAGGGGTCGAGTATAAATCGTGCATAATTAACGACGAAACGTATTTTTAATTTAACTCGGCCGGAACATTTTATTCTTTCCGGCGGTTTTAGTGTATTCTATGCTCTCTCCTCCTCTGCCCATATTATCTTCCGCCGCCGTGAATCTCTTAATTATTTTTCTCGCTTGTTTTCACACGCGAGCAGCTTTTTTACGCTTCTTTTTCACGGTTATGAAAACCGGGTAGTGAAAAAATTATTACGATGTGATTTTATGTTTCTTCGTGAATATTAAATTACGTCTATATATAAGAACGTTGGAGCGGTGCCATTTGATAAAGTTTGAAGTCGCGAAACTGAAAATATGTATTTTTATCAGATGTTTAAAACTCAAACCAGATTGAATGACGTGTGTAGCACGTACGTACGTTTCAAAATAAGAATTACGCGAGATCCATTACAAAGAATTAGGATGAACTAGTGGGCGACGAGTATGATTGATGCGAGGGCGTGGATGCTCTCGGATTACCGAGTGAATTGTCATTGCCAATAGTATTCAAATATTATGATCCATAGGGGTTTGGTGTACACAAATATTTGTGTTTTCCCCATTTAGGGGAATTACCAAAATTTACCATATTTTAGTTTCATTGCAATTTTTGTATCATTTTCTTCATAAACTTTTGTTTGAATATACACTATTCTAAAATATCATTTTAAATAAATATAATCGTAAAATATCACTTTAAATAAATATAATCGTAAAATATTATTTTAAATAAATGAAAGTCATTTCATCTACATACATAGTTTGTAGGCGACATTTAAGTTGCTTTAGAAAAAAAGAAGAAAATGCCTCGTCCATTTCCACTGAATTAAATTACTATCACCGTATTCCGAAGTGGAATCAAGATTTGCTTTTCTCTTTTTGACTTACATATATCGTTCTTTTCATGCTGTTCGAATGTATTTGCTTCCAGTTGATATGAACAACGACGGAATAGTTAGGGAATGAAAGAGGAAAGAGAGCGAGAGAGAAAGGGAGAGAGAGAGAGAGAGAGAGAGAGAGAACGCGACCTGGAAGTCTTAGTTTCACGATACGCGATGGTGTTAGGTCGTCGCCAGGGGTGTGCACTTTACTTTCGATCCGTAACGTGGGTCTGGATTCTCAGCGGTTCGTAGATAACGCACGTTCAGTCCCATTTGAGCCTAGAAGGGCTGTCTTTTCCTTCAGCATTCTGCTTGGCTGACTTATCCGACCTTGTGTGCACATACAGACACGGGTGTCTCTTCTTTCCAAGCCGAATTCGTGTAAATAGCTACATTAGCTCGAATAATGATCTAATGTAATAATTTAATACTTTCGCTTGTCATTGACTACTCTGGTGACGCTTGACTATTAACGATTGTATTTGGCAGAGCGATTAACATCGTAGTAAGTTTAAAATTGGACCAAGATTTGTTAGGTATGTAGTATGCAAATTGGTTCAATGATTTCAAATTATTAAATGTTCATGCGTATAAGGTTATTTTAAATCCAAGTATTTCCCCGTCTTGTGTAATTTTAAAGAAATATAATTGTTGTTTATGTAATTTTACTTAAACAAAGTTGCATAATGAAAATTATTCCGATGATCTAGTTTATTTTACATGATACATAGATAAAATTTGGATGTCGGGTTATAATTATGATTAAGGTTAGGGGCGTGTAATGAATTTTCACTGGAATTAGCCATTGTTGTTATACAATCGAGGTAATGTTGATTAGTACAAGTGTGAGTATTACAGAATTGACAAGTAACCGCGATGATTAGACACTAATGATAATGGTTTTAGGTTCGATAACGAATCCGCGGTCAACGAGATAGCATAATGTACTTTCATTCAAAGTCTAAGTCTGACTCTTTGTTAGAAACGTGAATCCACTGATCGTAAAGACTTTGTTTTACTTGCTGATGAGATCGTACGAGATTGGCATAGAGCCAATGTACATACTTGATAGTTTGTCTATGATCTTTCCATTATTGTATATTTTATGCGAAATGTTTGTTGAAGTTCGTTCGCATTTTGAAGTAGAAAACAAAATTTTGTAAGATATTTCGCATCTAATTTATACTTGGTATTATAAGCATGGCATAATAATCGTAAAAGTGTTTTTTAGTAGTTTACTGAATATTTGCAAATTGTTCCCAGAGCAATTTGTTGAATAATATTAAATTCGAAAGGAAATTCATTAGCGTAGTTGTGTATTTACGAGCAACTTTCCAGTTACAACGCAGGTTATGATAATAATCGTGATATTTAAGATTGCGTTAAAATTTAATAACTTAATATAAGCGTCATTTCTGCTCTGCTCAGATTTTCTAAATAGTTCATAGAGTTATCAGTGTATATGTGCAACTTCCTTACTTCTAATTTATATTTCAAGACAAGATGGTACTAAATTTTGACCTCATGCAGCTATAATTCCATTGTACTTTCTAACTTTGGGTAACAGCGTTCTTAATGCCAAGGAGAATTGCTTGCTAAAATTCTTCATATTTTTGCTATATTTGCATAGTTCGTTGCGAAATAAAATGGAAATAGATTGTTCCAAAATCTTCTTCAACGTTCGAAACGCTAATTCTTACTTGGCAAAGTCTACCTTTAGATTTGACCTTTACGAGCAACTTGGTTACTTAGTTTATTGATACCTAATTTGTATGGCCTTATCGAAGAATTTACTTTGACATATTAGATTACAACCGTAAGTGTACTTGCGGAAAAGCGGTGACCCAAAGCTTGAAAGTATCGGCAAAAAACGGCATTGCCGAATCGAGTCGAGTCAAGTCGAATCGAATCGAATCGAATCGAATCGAATCGAATCGAATCGATTTTCAATCCGGGCACCGGAGTTCCGACGGTGTACATCATGTCACGTCATTTCCGTTCCATTCTACTCGTCCTGTATTTACATTTCGCTAGCGGCGAATTAACCCTACGAAAGGCATCGTTCTCTCGCAGGAGTTAGTATCCTGCCGCCGCGGGTGCCTCGTCGGTGGGTGTCGCGTCGGTGGGTGCCATTACTGGCGTCGACGCCACGCGTGTGTCGCCACGGCTCGCAAGTGGCGCGTCGAGTGCTTACAATCAGCTGGGCTTGTCCGCAAATAACACCGGAGGATGATTATGATTGAATAAGGCCCGTAATTGAGGCTATTGAGCAATTATATAAATAACAAGCACACACCATGGACACCGACAGTCAGCAGAAGCTTATAGACGGAACACGGGCCCCATAAACGCATACCACGAGTGCGGCTGGTGGACAGCCTGGGGTGTTATTTCAGTATGATGGGGAGAGAGTGGTGCGGGGATATGGCTCGTTCTACGGGGGGTGGTTCTCCCTTTCTCTCTTTATCGTTCTCCCCTGGCCTGGCTGTCGAGGCAGGAGCGCCAGCCGAGTTGCCTGGAAAATTACAGTGCAAACATAACCTGCACCTATATGTATACCGCGAGCCCTCGGCACATCGCGTTGCTGCGTTAGTGTATGCGCCGTTAGGTGGGGCCGATGATCTCGAATTCCCTTCCTTTTGCCTCTCCACCATCGAACTCTTATCATTTTAACTAGCACCCTCCGCGATCAGTTCGATCTCTTGACGCTGTTTCAAACAGAATCATGAATATTGTCAAGCTAAAATAAGTCTCCGAAAATTGATCGTAACACCGTTCTTTCATTTGCGGAAAAGACTATAAGGTTGATGTTCCAAAGTGGTCGAAGAAGGGAAAGATTGAAGTTTAATCCTTAACGGTGGAGCTTGCCGAAAGGTAGCTGGAGTGTGATTAATTTCTTATGAGGGATGAAAAATGAGATTCGAGTGTCTGCTGTTTAATGGACGTTGTACGATCTACAGGGTTGCTGGTTTTTAATTCCAATAGGTATGAGATCGCGTTTCGCTTGTTTGGCATTGTACGAAGGTTCGAGCGAAGTAATAAGTATCACTATCGCGTTAACAGACTATCGAGAGTTTTTTTTTTATATTTTGTTGGAACGCGTAAACCGATAAATAATAGTTATTATTTAACTAGTGCGAATTATGTGCGATTCCGAATGGTGTTAACTAGTATGTAGCTATGCAGTTGTTTTCAAACCACTCACGCACGTTTATTCGGATTATGTGCTTAAACGTGACGCGATGTTTTCATCTTATCTCCTCATGTTGCAAAATATCCTGTTTGTTGATTGAATTGTGTTTAAATATTTTTAAAAGATTTGCAACATGAATATGTAGAAATTCAGAGAAACAAGTTTAAGGTAACAATTTCAAAATACGATAGAATAATATATGATAACACCTATTTATTTAAAGCTTTATATTTCGGCAGGTATTTCTTTTTTTTTTTTTTATCACAATTATACCTGTTAACTATCTAAAAAATTTTCACAATCTAAAAGATAATCTTTCTTTCTATATACTCTTTCTATATTTGCTCCGATATATTTCACGTTTAATGTTTAATATTACTCCTATATACATTTTAAACGTAATTCGCTAGAGTTCTTGTACATTATTTCATCTTGCCCAGTGAACATTTTTTGAACGTTGCTCGTCCTCTTATTCGAGCAAAGAGGGTGACATCGCAAGAACCTATAATTACTTTCCACCAACCTCTGATGTTTACCTCCTAGAGGTGGACTTCGGAAGGAAATGGCAAGGGATGGAGCTCGATACACACGGAGTTGGCGTTTTAATCAGGGTGTCGCGTTCGTCTCGGGTATCTAGGATAGGACGGTGATACGGGATGCATGGAAGCAGAGAAGCGTCAGACAGGCGCCAGCCAGAACGGTGTTCTGGCTCCGACGCTGACGGAACCAAGAGCTGACTTCATTTTCCACAGATCGCCCTTTCGCATTCCGTCTATATACGATCGGTCAACGCTTTTGTCCACGCGACAGGGTGCCGAAACACCCTCCACAGGGGGTTCCTTTTACCTCTAGACGTATGGATTTACGTCTTACCCCGCTACGAAGATCGATAGCTCTGGATATGAAACCGATATCGGCGCGTGCGAAAAATTCTCTTGACAAGGATACCATCTTCGGACCCCTTGTTTAGGACTTTCCAGCTTGCCCAACAGAAATCCTCGTCGTTCGCGTTCTGACATTATTTTTCTTGTCTTTTTCTACCTTTCCCTTTTCTTTAAAATGTTTGATTTAAATGGCGTTAAACGTCATTTGTTTATCTCTTTTATTAATTGTCCTCTTTGATCCACGTTTTTGCGACAGTGTTAATTTCTGTTTGATTTATTCTTTCGAATTAAAATTTGCGAAATATGTATTGCCATCGCCCAAACGCAAATCGATTCGTGTAGTCTTGGAACGAAGATGAACGATGTAACAGAACACGATAGCACGAAATTCTTTTTCATTAACCTGCGGAAGATTTAGTAAGTTTAGTCGTAATTCAATAACGTTTTATTTGTCGTGGAATTTGAATTATTCAATGCTGCGGATATACCATTATGCAAAAGGTGTTGGGTATAGTGCTGTTTTCCCGAAACGAAAACGTAGGTACGTTATTTACCGCACAGGACACATGATTAATCGTAAACAGTGGATGGAAAATTAGTCCCCTTAAGATAATTAGTTAACATAATTAATTTTCTTGACTACCGGCAGCATGGTTTGGAATACCAAACAGGAACTGCCGGTTATGTTCAGAAAAATGCTTTGTCCAAAGAGAGGAATAGTAATCGATCTTATGTTGCTCGCTGCGTTACTCTGAGTTCTGTCGACAGAACGTTAACATAGCGTACATTGATATCTACCACAATATTTGTCAATCAATTTCCTAATCAAATCGATTGATATAAAATTTCAAAATTTTTTAATTTGAGGTAGCAACGAGCTGATTTCCGAATATATTTCAACGGTGGTTCTTAATATAAAGTAATTCGCAAAATAGTATTCGTAATGTATTATAAAAAAGGAAAGATTGTAAGTGTGAGGGATTATATACATAGTTGTATCTTTGTTCGTAATTTCATTTTGAACAAATTGAAAATCGTCTGGTGCGAATCGCGAGTTTTTTTCGCACGATAACTATGTCAGAGAAATTGAATCTTTTCGAGACGTATTATAGTTCACATCCCAACACGAAATTCCAGCGACATTGAAAAAATGAATATTGTCGTCTTAAGGAGCGAATATGTTAAACGTAGTTGCACGGAAGAATATCCGATCTCGGGCCTTCCGCTGGGATACGCTTATAAAATTAAGGGATAATGAGAATTAACGAGGATGATAACAATCTGCACACAACGATATTTTCTTTGCGTTATCGAGGTAACGCTGCTGAAGGGAAGGCCTCGAAATGAATACAGATTCGCAGTGTTTTAACTCGGTATAAGGGTCGAGAACGAGAAAGTATGCGCATTAGCCTGTAAAAAAGTGTCGGGGAACAAATCATTAGCGGTTCCCTTACTCTTTTTTCGTCTTAGTTTTGACAGTGTATAACCAATTACTTATTTGCTATGTAATCGACTTTACGAACGAGAGACAACAAATGTAGGGCCAACCACAAGGTAAATGGTCATTGGAAATGAAATTTGTTTATATTCTCGATTACGTTCGATTACGCCAATTTTCTCACTTTTCTTTTCGTTGACTTTTCGACACACCTCTCGTTTATAAGAATATCGAGCACAGTAAATCGATCACTCTCAAAAGTTCCACGTACTTGTTAGCTAGCGCAGTCTGACTATCCGGGACTCGTGAAGCACCCTCGATGGCTCCTGTACTCTAAGCACTCTTCGTCACTTTTCTGAAAATCTTTAACCGCTCTCAACTCCCTCCTCGGAAAGCAACTTTTTAATACGATCCGTGGTAGCTGAAAATACCCAAGACAAGTCGAATACGTGTCTTTTTTCCTCAGTCGAGGAACGTACGCGCGGTAATCCAAAGTCGTTAATATTGAAATATTAATATCGCCGGGGCAACCTCCGCGAAGTGCAAATATCATTTCGAAGAGCGAGCCGGGACAAAATGAAACAGGCGAAACGGACGGAATATTCTGTAACAAATTAACTTGGACCGGTACCGGACCCGGGGAGAGAGGATCGATCCGCAACGATATCGCTAAATTTTATGAACCGTTTCGCGGAGTTTTAATATTTCATTCGCCTACAACGCTTGTCCAGTGCTTTTAAAGTTCATTTGATTTCCGTTTTCGGTAACGCCGAATATCATCGCGAGGAATTAAGACGATTATCGAAATAATTTTATAACGTTTACTGGTAAATACCGTACCATAGATTTATGAGCTCGTTTGTTCTGGATCACGGCTACCGTGCCCCGCTGAAATGTTCAAATAAAAGTGGTTAGCGCATAATAAAATGCGAACGATGCTCTTAAATTTCTGTTATGCACGCGAACGATTGGGAAATCAAGCTTGATTCGAACGAGAACGTTCATGGGATTTTCGGGCAAGCATAGGTTGTCTCTTTAATGTTTAATTAATCCTAAATAAGTGGAATATACGTTCGCCGATAAATATCTCATTTGACAAGCCCCCGGGTATCGTGTCTGTTTAAAGTATCGCCAATGGAAAGAGTATTCGTCGAAACACATATTGCCAGCGTGTCTGCATATTTAATTTCGTGTGTCATCAAAAGCATCGGCTCGGCAGAAGTTTGGAAATGCACGCGGCCCCGGACCAAGTTTTACGACATCGTCAAAATGAAATTCCTGTTTATTCATGGTATGCGTAATTCAAAATGGCATCGCTCCCATCGCGAGAAGACTATAAATGTTCATCGCGAGATACATTTTCATGCGTCTACAAGACGTATGCCATCGTCCCTAAGATTTAGAACACTCATTTTAAACAGAGACAATCATTCTGAAAAATATTGTTGCACTTGGGAACCATGGCCTGTTGTTCGAGCACTTTTATTCATACTAAAATTATCAATCTTTATCACGTACCTAAATATACATGTTATACATAGAATATTGTAATTAAAGTGATAAATAAAGGTGAAAATAAAGGAGCGTATATATATATATGTACTTGTGTTCCTAGCTCGATCGAGGACAACGTTAATTCTGTCGAAAGCACTTGCGTAATATCAATTTTATATTAAAGCAATGGAAAGAAGAATATACCGCACTGTGTAAATGATAGAATATTTGAATAGCGAAATATTTGGGTAATAGAGATTACTATCGTATTGAATTGTTTGAGAAGATTCTATCGTTTTTGACAATCGATATTAAATTCTATTGAGTATTAAGTTGGATTGAAAAAGGATTATTCATTACGAGCGTTTAGCAAATAGCGAAATACCGAATCCGAACAGATATTGGTCCTAATTAAACGCAGCAATTAAACAGAAAAATCTACGACTGGTTAATGGGAAATGTATCATTTTTCAATGAGACAAAGTTAGGCTTTACAAATTACGACAATGTACGCAAATAAGTATCCTGTATAAATAATTTAAATTGTCACAACATTACCGAACAAACTCCCTTAATTGTTATTTTTGATATTTGATATTAAATTTATATACCTAGAAAAAGACATTAGAATTTAATCGATATCTAGATCGATCGCAATTCTTGCTTTCTCTGTTTTATAAAACTAACGTATAATGTTACGGAGGAACGTCATGTTCTTTTACATCTGGTTTTTGATATCACACGTCCGTGTGTAATGTTTAAAATCATAGGTTTGTATTTGTACAGACCGCTCGCGCAAGGATTCATTATATTAAAAATCGCACGTGGTCAAACAAAGAGAAAACAAACCAGCGGATAATACAATACGCGCGCGCAAACAAGCAGGGAAACCTACTGTACAAAAGTTTCGTGATGTTTGTGTTGTCGCTCGTGATCCATCTCTCATCACCTTGTGTATATTTTTATCAATTTTATTTCCGTGCCACATACGATTCGTTCTATATGCGTAAGTAATGAAAATAATAATGCGTTCAAATGCGTCTAAACGAATTAAAGCGGTAAATTAGGAGCTGTTGTCGCAAAGCAATTTTGGAAATTAAAGCTATAGAATTCTATCTCGAATAACTTTTCTAGTAATCTCCGATTCTGTTATATCGGAATATATACTTGCCCTCTTTTAAAAGAATATCAAACTTAGAAAATCAACAGAAATGGGCTTATCATATTCTCCCCGTGTGATTTTCTTGTAGATAAATAAAAAAAATTCACGCGAAAGCTTTCCTTCCACCGCTGCACACACTTATTTCTCTCGTAGCCCCTTACCCCACCTTAAAATCCAAAGTCTACACGTGTACATTTTCCTGTTAAACATCATCCTGCTATACCTCCAGAGGAAGACGAAATCTTACCGTGCGAACAGCAGCACTGGTTAAATAAATAAAAGAAGGAAGGAATGGAACGGAATGAAACGAAACGAAACGAAACGAAACGAAACGGAAGCCATTAGTAGAGGCGGAAGCAGCGGTGGATGCGCAAAAGCGGCCTGCAAATCTACCGTGGAGGAATTTCGTGATGTTCCGTGTTGCTCGCGCGATTCGTCTCTCATCATCTCGTTTATATTTTTATCACGTCTATTTCCATCCATCCTTTGGGATTCTGTGTACGTAGTATTACGTGTCCCGGCACCGTCTCCTCTCGACCTAGCTATGGCCATATACCCGTTTCAAAACCGTGACGTCGCGTCGGATCGCGTTTCTGACGCGAGCGTGTACGCGCCGTATAGGCACTCATTTGTGTACCTGAAATTCCTGCAAATCCTCGGGAATCTGGTTCGCTGCGCAAAAGGCACGCAACGACGTATTCGCTCGATCGCAGAACAAACGTTTGCCACCCCCTCGGTTCATGCATGGACAATTTCATTACCTGTATCGGGGGCTTGGTGACGCTGGCCTGGTGGTTGCGATGGCGGAAGCGAGAGGCACGGAGGGTGCGGGGAGGTGTGATGTGGGTGGCTCGACCAGTGGGTGGCGCTCGGTTGGCGAGTGCGGCGGCGTGTGCAGGCGAAACTACACTATTAAATGGTGTCCTGACGGGCGCCAGTTAGGTGCACCGGGGTATGGCCCATTCTCGTCGTGTCACTCTGAATCTATTTGCATAGTAATGGCGCCGTGCTTCCCTTTCCTCCTTCACCCTCCGGCTCGCCACCCTTTAACGTATAAATACCGATACGGAAGCTTTTCAGCCGAAGAAGTTCTCGCCATGGTTCCTTCATCTTGCCGGATACTCCAAAGTTTCTCCTAGTTCCTTGATATTTGCTCTTCCATCGTTACGCGATGTTTTTTTCCAATTTCTTCAATCATGGAGCAGAAAATGTTATGCTCGCCACGAATCACATATCGTTAGCGTTTACTTACGATTTAATTGGAAAAAGTTTCGATCAAAATTTATAGATTAGAGTATATGATTTATATTATGTATCCATAAAATTACTGTGAAGAATTAGTTCGCTAGTTGTAGCGTTAAAATATTTAGTAACGTATCGTATACACGTTTGACACGAGTGTAATTGAAATCGAGAAATTCATTTATTACGTAAATTCATATAAGTGTTAATATTGCTGATAATTAGGAGGCTATTGAGAACCGGCTCCGGTGTTTCACCGGTTAGAAGACAGTCAAAAGACAGAGTTAAAGCTTACTCGAGCAATGAGTCGCGACTCCCAATTATTCGTTATAATTCTAATTATCTCGCATACTCCGAAAATCCGCAATTCTCCGTACCAGATATCCATGGAAATGTATCTCGAGGCGGAGTTCGCGATAATTAGGAGCTTGCTCGGAAAGCGTAAGACGATTACGACACTACCATACCGTAGACATCGACGACGATGAATACGATGAACGGGGTGAAGAGTGGTTGTTGGATTGGCGGGAGGAAAGAAGGACTAGGAGGATGTCTGCTGCTTTCCATTAGAAGAATAATAAACTATAACCGATATCTACTGCTTCCTAGGAAACAGGCAACTCTATCCCTCTGGTGGATCGAACAGGGGGTGGTTAACAGGAGGGGACTGTTCGGACAGGAATGGCTGAGTAACAGAAAACTGCCGTAATGGAGGTTAATTACGAAGGGGTGATTGTGGAGAGGGAAGATCGGTGGAAGTAGAGAGAGCATTGTAGGTTCCCCTTCGTTCCTCTCTTTCTCTCCCTTACGCTTTTCTTCTTCCGCTTTCCTCTTTTCAATTTCATCCCCTCTACCGTTCGCATTTCTTGCAGTTCTAAGGTTCGGTGAAGGCAAAGCCTTGGCTCGGTTGCCAGGGTACGGTCACACCCAGACGGTCGAAGCTTCCTTCAATTATAAAAATCCGGTTATCCTCTGCTCTTTAACTTCTACGGTATTTTTCGAAACGCTTTTGCCGTGAACTTGCGTGTACTTGATCAGCTTGGACAATTCTTTGTTTCTTCGTTAGAATCAAAACCCAACCGTCGAATGAATTGTAATGTCTTTTCGGAATTTATGTCGTAAAAAATCATTTTATGCGACGACCTGGCATAACAAGTATCTCCTAACTAATGATTACGACGTTTTTCTTTATCTATGAGAGAACAATAGCTTTGTTAAAAAGACCAACAATGGTAAAAATATGTTCCTCTAGTTTTATTTTCTTTTCTCTTCTATCGCTGATTCGAAGTCCTTAATGAAGCTGAGGGCAAAAATGGACGCAATTTCACATCTTAAACGCGGTCAGCCGTGATTTCTTTCATAATTGGTATCCTTCGATCCACCCATTCTTTCTCGAATTTCTCACGGCTCTTTGGTTACAAGCTGCTTCACTATCTTTCTCCCGTTTTCCTTCTTCTCGTCTGAACCTTAACATCCGAAGCCTCCGAACGCGAAGATATGTAGCATTGTAGCATAGCTCACAAGCGGCGTTTCCATGGGGTTCAATGGTTGTCGTGCTCTCGCATATCGATAAAATCCTCGTTACTTTTCCGATTTCTCGCGTAATCGAAACGCCTCGATGATTCGTCATTTGTCATAGTTATCTTGTCTAGTCTACCGAGAGGCAAAGAAAAAAGGAAGAAAAACAAGAAACGAAGGAAAAAATGTGGAAGAAATTACGAGAGCGTCGGAGCGATCAAATTGAAAATATCTTGTGTAATCGAGTTATTTCTTACTTGTTAACACGTCATCCTTCTTGTGGCCCTGAACCACGAAAACGATAATTCTGAGAACTTTCGTCGTGATTAACGATACCTTGCAATTGACTTGATTGTAGATTTGTAATTTGTAGGATTGTTATTATTATATTTTTTGTATCTTTTTCACGATAAGAATAAGGTATAAATTACTCGAAACGCGAATAAGGAAAGTTAAGTTATTCAAAGCTTTCAATCTTCGAAAATGGTTAAGCCGTCACGATTTTCTTCTTAAATAATATAATTTGATCGTGCGATTATGTTAAATTGCTGATTTTTTGTCACTCTTCTAACAAGCCAACAATATAATTGTGTTCGAAAATTTTTTCGATACTATATTCGTAAGAAAGATTGATTCGAGGTATGGATTTAGTCTCTTTCACGGCCGTATACTGCAGATTTAAAATACATTAACGGAAAGAGCACTAGTCGTGGATGCGCAGGATCGTGTCGCTTCTCTTTTTTTGTCTGTGTTTGAATTTCCACCGGAGCGAACTCTGAGAGATCCGAATAGGCGTCGGTGAGCGTCGAGGTGGAAACGGATGATCTCTGCAAGTTAATTTGTAACTTGAGCATTCCGCCCGGAGGATTGGGGCGGTTTCTGGAGGTGGTTGACAGGGTGGAAGCAAGGTACACGGTACCTTGGGGTTGTTTGTTGCGCTAATGTCTAATTAGTGGAGTGGTATCACGTCGCAACGAAAGCCGTTGTCGACTCTGCTCTCCTCTGCTCTCCTCTGCTATGCTTCCATGAAAATGGCTTATCTAGCAATCTACCAGATGCATGGTGTTCTTTTTATTTTCGTTTCGTGGAGATTGTGTTGCTAATGTGAACGCTCATCGGTTAACCATTTCATATTTGTTTCCTTAATAAGGTATTTTTGCAGAGATATAAAATGCTTTTACAGGGCAGATTCGTAATTAATTTGAATTTTTGATCGATTGTTAATGTCATTAGAAGAAGTGCTTCTTATTCAGTGAACAAAAAGGTACGAGGTTTTGATATCGATTTTATACGTTACGCGATAAAAGTCATCTAATGACAAGTGAAATTCCGGTAGTGGAACGTAATGCACCGCTCGTATCACTCCATATACCACCTAGCGATTGGCTTTTTTCAACGCATTTAGAAAACGAGTCTACCATGAAAAGGGAGGCAAAGAGGGTGTCTTATGTTATATTTATTTTACATATCTTGTGTGATATTCATTTATTGGCTAGTAATATTATTAAACTAAGGACCAGTAAATAATAGATTCTACATAAACAATTTTCACAATTTAGACATTTTCGAGGATTTTAATCTAACGTTTTGTATGTTTAAATTTAAGTGAAAAAAAGATGTGTAAAAAATCGGGATATTGTAAATCGATTTCAAGAGTGGACGTGTTAAATTCGTTCGAATGTTCGAAAGTATTTATAATCGTTTAGAAAGACATGGAAACTCATCCAATTGAGACCGTTGACGATTTGCACGAGCAGCTTGCCAATAGCTAGCGATCTCTTAAACTCTAATTCAGCCACACACCACCGCTTCCAAGTGGTCACTATGCTGCCTACAAAGACGCGTTTTATGGTTCTATTGCCTTCTATCGTCTCGGGAAAATAAGCAATTTTACTTTATTCGGTGATGTAAAAGCCGACCTACGGAAAACGATTAACTTGCAATCGACGTAGTCGCGAAAGCTTTTTTACACCTACAATAAAACGGTTTATTCTTCTGGTGTGTATTAATGGAAACTAGCTTTAACCTACACCGGCTGCTTTAGATATTAACCGTTATTCGCTCTGCGATTAATTTCGCTCTTTCAATCTCATTTTTCAGAAAACCAACTGGAAAATACACAAAAATTCGGTGCAAATATTCACTATCCAGCGTATTCGAGAAATATATTTCTCAGTTTGGGTTTTAAAGATAATTGTTCATTAAAGATAGCGAGGAAATTACACATTCGATCGTCCCGTGAGTGGAAGGATCGCGATCGTCGAACTGAACGCGTGACCGCAAAGTTTCTGGACGTAGCTCGATCAAATATTAACGACATACCGTACGGTTATCAGATCATCGTATCATCGATCTTCCTGAATCTGCTTCGCGACCGTCACGAGTTCGTAAATGCGTAAGGGAATCCTCGTTTCCCTAGCAATCGATGTGATCCTTTGGGACAGTTGATTACCATCTCGTGCATTTTAGAGAAAGTTTTGAGTTTCGTGACTTGCGTACATATGTAGATGTTCTATCGGAAGTTTCTAATGTCCATTTCGATTCGATCAATTTTAATGTTGGTTTCTACGATGCTAGGTACGCCGGAGTTCTCTAACTGCATTTCGATAGATTAAACAGGTTTACACATGTAAAATATCAATGTTTTTTGAATTCTATCAGGTTGCTTGGGATATCAAATATTTCTTCGCAAGAACGAAATGGAAGTGATAATAAAATTGTAAAAGTGGTTTTGGTCCTCGTAGAATAGAATGTGTAACTGTGCTACCGTGGCCATTTTTTCTGACTCCAGAAGCATGATGTAACATTCAACGCCATGGTGTACGGTAATCCGGTATACTCCCGTGGAATAATCAACAATTTCCACGTTCTATTCTGTATTATTACAGCACGGACCTTGTATATAACTGGTATAATGCAGTGGGACGCATTAAAGGCCGGATAAACCTGCCAGCCGTACAATAACTGGCACGAGCTTTGGGAGGCTGCTTTCGTGCCACTCCATTCTTCTTCGTCCCTCTCTTTCGAACTTCTCGAGTGTAACTCGAGGTGGTCCACAGGTGGTAGCGCATGATTAATGATTCTTACTTACTACGCCTTGCTTGCTCAACACGCCTGAAAGAGATCATTCTATCGCACTCAACGGATTTCATGAGGTTCGTGTATCTGCTTTAACAATTCTCAAAGAGTGGTCTTAGATCTTATTTCGTATTTTTCGTCTTTTTTATATTGTCACGGTAGTCTATAAATCCGAATTCGCATTCGTTGTTTTTCAATATCCGATAAGAAAATTTATCATGCGAACTACGAGTTCGAGGATCGAGAGGACGTTGTAAAAAGATGGCACGAGCAATTTTTACGTGACTGCAGCGGGTCACAACGTAAGATTCTGTAAATACATTATCCAGATTTGCTGGCCGTCTCAACGTCGAAAAACCTACGGTATCCAAAGAGCTTTGCCACGTGGTACGATCCCACGACGTATCTCGTCTTTCCTCCGTTCCCTGCTTTCCAATTTCTCTTCGCCTCCTCCTCCTCCTCCTCCTCCACCTCTTCTTCCCCCCTCCTTCTCCTTCTTCTTCTTCTTTCCAATATCCTTTTCCCACCGTTACATCCATAAACTCTCTTACGTATTTATTCTCCACGGCCTTTTTGGCGTCCAGACCCGTGTGTTTGCGCCGATATTATTTCATTTTCCGCTACTCCAGCCCATTCTCCGTTGGACGCTGCAGAGACAACTTCTCGTCGGGTTATACGGGATGTGTAACCTTATTTGCTGGTGCATGGTTGAAGTCATCTACGTTATCTTACCTAGATAGGAGTTGTTTCTGTCGGTATCGCCGCCTTTATTTCTTCATCGTTGTTCTTTTTTCGAGCATCTTCTTAAAGGGAACTATGCTATATACAAATTAGGTTGATCGGAAAATCCTGCCACGTTTCTATTCTTTGAAAGAAAGAGAATTAACTAAAATCTTTATAAATCAAAACGGCCGATTCGTCAGACTTGAAACGAGTCAATTTTAAATGCCTGTTTTGGTAATCGATAAATTCAAACGAACTATCGAAAGAAAATCCACGAATCTGAGAATTTTTATTCCTATCATTGCCTTTTCTGCTGGTCGAATCGATATATTTTCTTAGCACTCGGAACTCGGCATGAGCAGGAGACGTCACCTTCCCGAGAACATCGAGGTCTTCCAGCGACGTTTTTAGATATATCCTAGCATCGGCTATAGCGTTTGGTTACGCTGGTCGTTTGCTATATACGGCACACATATCTCGCGACGCACGTATACTCGTGCCCACCGAGTATAAGTATAGGTATCAGAGCCTGGCAGGAGTTTCGTTTCATCCTACTTGTTGGGCAGGGCCCTTCGAGTGGTCAGAGTAAAGAACTTCTCCTTTTCTATCAACTTTTCTCTCCCGTTCGTTCCTTCTCTTAGGACCAAGGGGGGATTGTTTGCACTCTTTACTCTCTTCCTTTCCAGAGCCACTCTCCTTTCTCTTGTTCCTTAGATCCTTGGCTCGATCGGCCCATCCACGCCCCACGGGATCTTGCCACCCCGTCGACCGAACCTCAGATTGCTTTTATACCGTGGATTGATTGACAATATACTTACGTTAGTCGAGTGGACCGTACAGTTATGGAGACGGTCACACCCCCCATTGAATAGCCCTTCTTGCTTTCTTTTTCCTCTACTTTTTCTTTTTCTTCTTCTTCTTTTTCTGTTTCTTCTTCTTTTCTCTCTCGTTCGTCTTTATTTTTTGTTCTCTTGGCTGTTTTGTCTCTATCTAAAACCATTCATTTTCGTATATTTACATCATCACAATATACTTTACCGTTTCCCTTTTTCCGGTTTTCATTTTTCTTTATCTTTTTGTCGCTCTACCAAGTGATGACCATTTTCTGGTAATATACCGGGCAGAAGGAGATAATACTCCGAATCATTGTATAGGAAAACACTGAAGGATATCCGTTTCGTCTATTGAAAGCCAGCTTTCTTTTAACCGCATCAGCGTTACGCAACGTTGTCTTTTGTTTCACGTTCACTGGTATATTTAGAAGTTTGTTTGTTCCTTATTCTCCGGATTACGCAAAATGTTGCCCGAAGTGAATTAAATACGGGCCATCTCGATATTTCAGAGCGGCTATTTTATAGGAAACTGTCGGCTGATGTGTATCGTAAATCCATTGTCGGTATGTTGGGCTATCATGAATTGTGCCCTCGGAGAAAGTGAACGAAAGACAAAGTACACCCTGGCGAAACCATTTCGTGTGATCTGCTCCACCCAGAGACCCCTATATTGCATCGTAAATCTTCACTGCTCGGAAACGATGAACTGCAAATTGCAAATTACAAATCTGCAGTTGTACCTCTATTTCAATATTTCTATCAAACCATGATTTTCTTAAATATCAATATTAAACGAATATTTCGTAGCTTACTTCTGAAGCTAATAAAAGAATTTACTTCTGTTTCTCGATAGATATCGTATAAGTGTATCGATAAATGAATCGTCGAGCCATTTAAAGATACGTAGGTAAATAGCTGATACGATAATGATAGGATTTATCGTGCGAGAAAATTCAAAGGAATGGACCGGAACTTGGTAACTTGTAAAAATCTTACGTCAAGGTCCTAAGGTATCCCTTCTCGCGATCCAGAGAAGGGGCAGTGCTATTCACTGAATTCAGAATGCGTTTGGAGAGTCTCCAGTCCCCTCTTTACCTTTACCATTCTCGGGAAAGACGTATGAATCGTCGTCGGATGGTTGCGGTTCCCTGAGCGTGGGACACTTTAGAGGCTATGTCCCCGGAATACGTAACTCGGGATTTTGAACGTGCATTCTTTCTTATCCTTTTTCCTTCTGCACTCTATCCTCCTATCTTTATGCTTTTCCACTTTTTCTACTTTTTCGGCGCTTACGTTAAAATCGAATTATCCTGTTATGCAAACGTAGAGAATGTATCATCCGTTCGGACGAATTTCTCGTTGTCTGGCCAAGGCTGGCTGACTGGTAGTATCTACTAGAACAAATATAGTGTCTTTGGTTCGTCGACTAGTCGATGTTGCAAATTAATATCACAGATAAATTTATTATTAAAATAATAATAAACATGTTATTCTTTCTATATCCGTTACGAACTATCACTCTGCTTGATATATCCAAAAATATTACTTTTTCAATAAATATACTCGGGAAAATGAAATCCTTCAACTTCTGTAAATATTTCATTGCTTCTGCAGAATTATATACGAAAGAAAACTAGAAAGGTTTGCTTCCGTTATGCCGTGTGATCTAGGTTACATATCCTTGGTTTTGATGATTATTTCGATGTACTAGATGTTCGTGTAACTTGCGTATTAAACCGAAAATCGGAATGGACCAGACGCCTAAACTGTATTTTACGACTGACAGCATCGTAAAACGTAATACAGAACGCTTTTGGACCGTTGCTTGACGTACATAAATTCGCACTATGTAAGATTTCGGCAGAGTTGTACGTTGAGATGGAATCGTTTATGGACAAATAGTCGTTGTTTAAGTAACGACTACCAATGTATTCCAAACATGTGTAAAGTTTAATCTGTTATCACCAATGACAAAGTCAATGATAACATCGGCTTGATATTGTATTCTTGCTTTTCTTTTATACCGTTGACTATTTTATATTTATAAATGATAATAAGAAATTTAGCGGGCGAGGGTTTAAGGATATTTGCTCGTAGCATTTTCGCGTTGTAGTCTATTTTCCTAGGTCTCCGGTACGTTGCATATGATTAATTATAACTATTTAAACTGAATACATTTAATATTCATACAGAACGTCGAATATAATTATGCAACAACTTCGCTACAACGTCGTTATCACGTTATCATTAATATGTAAAATTAGTTACTTCAGGATTAAATTCATCATAAAGTTTTCATGAATACACACCCGAGGCATAATGATAATCGGTTGAATATAACAAATATTTCTGCATATCGCTTGTCAAGAATTAATGATATATGTCATTTTCGTTAAACTTGGAAGATATCGTAAACGTTCGATATTAGACGTTTTGTTCTGTTATTTCCTATACGTTTTATAACTTGCTAACGGGAAAGGAAATGTCATGCAAAAATGGCGCTGCATCGCGTAAATTAGTCAGCAGATACATCACCATCTGTAATGAAATTTTTGGGATCGCGATCTCCGCAGATTTACTAGAAATTTTATGGGTTAGCACGGTGCGCTATGGAAAGTTAAAGAAATTTTCAGCACAAATGTTAGAAAATTAGTCAGATTATTTATCGAGGGTGTATACGATAACCATTTTTCTTGTCATTTTCCTCGCGTGCCACCTTTTCCTCACTTAAGGTTGGCGTTGCACTCTGAACTCCACCCTGAACCGCAAATATTGGCTACCCCGTAACAGCTACTCGTAAAAATCACTTGATTACAACCCCTCCCTTATCACCTCGAGGGCCACCGTAAGATGAGGCGGAAAGTAAAAAAAGTCATCCTACGTCCTTTTTATGATCATTGAGGAAAACACGAAATTTGGCACGAAAAAACTTTCAATATTCTATGGATCAGTGCTTCTCATTCTTTACTAAGAGATAAGAAATAAATGGAACGTTCTTTGAGTTAGTAAAGTAAGTTAATTGCTCTAATAATGAATTTATAAATTGCTAGTTACTGTGTAAATTTTTCAACAAACAAATTAAAATCTTGTTTCGGACAGTTGCAAGCAACCATTATGAAGGAAAATCTTTGCGACTTTGTTCATCGAACGAGGTAGCACGAAATACCGTAATAAGTAATTAAGTTAGAAGAAGATTAAGAGATAAAATGTTTCTGTGTTTTATTTACCATAAACTAGAGGTGGATTAATTCTTGACGCGATGAGAAAGAACTTTATGATTTTTCGAGACGCGAAATCGGAAAGTTTCGCCGGTTTAAAAATATTTTATTACCCCATGGACGTTAGTAAATGAAATAACCTGTTTATAACGATACAAAAACGTTTCGATAAATTACAATAAATAGGTGGTCATTACTTAATAGTTAGTAACATTACTACGTAGCTATCTTTATGTGTTTTTACAATATTTCTGCTCTGCTGTAACTGCAACGATTACGAATAATATATTTATTAAATCTGATTATTAAATATTTTCCGCAATCATTCTTCACTGAGTATCACTATTATTAAGTAAATCGTTATTGTTTTAAATGTGCTATCAGTTTCTTTTATCTAAACGGCGATGTTGTAAATGCTATATTGCTATGTTGTTATTAGAAACTGTTATTTCGTATTTTAATTTCGGATGGAATTTTCGTTTAGTTTTGTGTATAAAAATTTAATCATGAGAAAAATTGTAAACATGCCATTACTTATAATTTTCCAGTCATACTAATGACGTCCCAGATAACGCGCCAGCTTTGATATTTCAATAGGCAGGAACCTGATATGATTTGATCGATAAAACGTCCATGTTGTTGCACGGCTACCGCTATATTGTAAATATCGGGGAATTATATAATCTGTTAAATAACATTGATGCTGATAGAAATACGATATAATACATAAAAGTAAAATCGTATGCTTTCTTCTTATAGACGAAATAATTTTTGTTTCAGATTTTTTTACCTCTATCACTTCTCCTTCTACGCATATCATTATCGATTTAATGGGCAGTATAGCAGCTTGGCCCTTGTTACATCTTGGCTTTTCATACAGGTAAGTATTTTTTCTGATAAATGGTTGGTGTAAAAATTTTCTTGCATATTATATTGTTCGATGACTATGGAGAATAGACATCTACGAAATAATATTCACAGAGCAAAAATGATGAAAGTACAATGTTTACATGTTGTAATACAGATTTCTACTGTAATGCTATTTTGTTTTAAATTCTCATTCTTATAATATCAATCAATCAATATTTAGATGCAGACCATAAAAGACAACCGAAATTTATTAATTATATCCTACTGTATCTTAAAAATTTAATAATTGACAAACAAAACATGACTTTGTCTCTAGTTCAACATTTCACCTCATGCTTAATCGAGAATGGGTTACAAGTGGATTCGATCTATATTGGTTTATGTAAAGCCTTTTTGACTCTGCTAGCCATGTCATTCTTATTTTAGAACGTAAATCCCTTGGCTTCAGTGTTAACCTATCCTAGTTATACAGTATAGTTACCTCTCTAACAGGCTTCAAATTGTTAAATTTAATGAATGCTACTCGAAGGCAATTGCTGTTTTCTTAGGTGTCCCTCAGAGATCCCACTTTGGTCCGTTAATTTTTATCCTCTTTATAAATGGTATCTCTTCTGTCTTCTTGCACAAAAAATGTTACTTTTTGTCGACTACCTCAAGATTTATCGAGTAATTGCGTGTGTGAAAGATGCAACTATCCTGTAGAGGGATCTTGATAGATTTACTCAATAATGCACCAGAAACAGATTAGAAATTAGAATTATATTGTGTTTGGAATTGTTATTCACTTCAATCGTAAACTCGCCTCTACGTATCCATCGTTAACCGCATCCGCGATCGTGGAATATTCTTTTCTAACAACCTTTCTTTTCAAGTTCACTGCCAACAAGTATTATAATTCATATCTCATACAAAATACTTGGCTTTATTTATTGTACCGCTAAATTTTTTCCCAATATTTTTGCACTATGTACGCTGTACTCTATAATTCTTTAGTTCGTCCTCATCTGAAACACGTTTTTGTTATTTGATCTCTTTAATACAAAAATAAAATTATCCAAATAGAATCAGTATAAGCCAAGTTTCTTAGGTTCGCTTCATATTTAACTAATACAACTATGTCTTAGTATTGTCATGATTACGAAATTATTCAATCGCGTCTGGAGTTATTGACCGTTGAGCAGCGGCGCACCATAACATGATCATCTTCCCTAATATCTTACACGAAGTAAACTTCTACATTTCTCTACTTTCTTTAAATCCGAACCCTATCCAACTAATTACCTCAAATTGTTAAATATTATGTATGCATAATTGCTAACCAGTTTTGTGATACTATTGACTTGTTTTGTAAATCTTTACGTTTTTTCAAACTATTAACTTGCAACACGGTTCGTAATTATTAATCATCAATTGTAGTAACATGTAACTACATGCTTTCTTACCCGTTAATTACAAATAAACACTATTATTATTGTTATTTTATGATTTAACTGATATCGCCGCTCAAGACACACTTTTAGGCAAATAATTTTTTCATTTCTTCGCAACTCAGAC
This sequence comes from Bombus fervidus, assembly GCF_041682495.2. Lineage (NCBI taxonomy): Eukaryota > Metazoa > Arthropoda > Insecta > Hymenoptera > Apidae > Bombus > Bombus fervidus. The sequence goes on along the minus strand of NC_091528.1, from coordinate 647,833 downwards.
ATTTTTCGGTAGTATATCTTCAATACCCTTGCTTAACAATTAAAAAGCACAAAGAAAGGATACGATACCAGAGACCTACGTTTATTAGACGTTGTTAATAATTTTTTAAAAGAAAGTAGATTTAGTTAAACAGTTCTAAAATACCGATTTAACAAGAGAAAAATATGAGAATATCTCAAAGTCTAGCATTGCGTGTATTTGGGTAAAATATTTCCGGATTAAGACGCAAACGAGCAGTAGCCGTGGATGGTAAAATAATCGTAAGCGGTTCCAACAGGAATACAAGTAGAAAGCGCAAGAACACTTGTTCTCGTTAGTACTGAAAACCTGCGCATTAATCAAGAATACTTTGCGACCTACTTGAGGAATACTCGGCCGAATAAATATGTTCCTGGCGAACTTAACAGTAGTGGTCGTTCGAGGTGGTTATCAAAGAACTCTGCACAAACAATGAGCACACGCGTTTAGAAATTATGTCACGGAGTACTTTTCCCCTTTGGCGTCTACCGCCTACCGATCGATCACTCCTTTCTGACATCGATCGTGAATTTCTCAAGAGGGCTGCAAATGTGTTTGCCTTTCAAATTGCTTAGCCCCGGATGTTCGTCGTGCGTGAAAATATGTTTTCTCTCTTGTGCGGCCGAGAGCTCGTTCGATTGGACGCTTGAAGCCGGCTGAATTAAATCGATGAGAACCATAATGATGGGGAACGTTACAGGGTTGATTCATTTTGATGGACGAGAAAGACTAATTGTGGCTCAAATAAGTGTAACCGAATGAAAAAAATTTTGGTTACATCTTTTCACATTCATGTTTTATCTAAAGGCAGATTTTATGCAAAGTTGATTAAAACTTTGAATCGTTGTTATAATATTTGAATGAAAATACAACATAGCTACTTTTTATTAGAAATTAAAAGAGGTATGTGCAATCCAGAAGAGTCGTGGTTCACGGTGTATAGGGAGCTATATTGTCGAGTTCTTTTCGCGGTAGATTTAATAATTAGATGTTCGGGGATAGATTTCCGTTAGTTCGAACAATATAAAACGAAAGGCGAATATTTTACAAGGAATTCCAGTGGCTTCTGGTGAAAGTTCTGCTATTGACAGTAACGATAGCGAATGAAGAGCCATTGCTTTGCAGTCTAGACCCTGCCATCGCTCAAACTTAAGTTACGTAAACGCGACCAGGACAATGCACCTGACAGTTCAATCAATGAGAATAATTTAATGCCAACTTAGGATTTCAGTGAGCGGGCATAAATACCATTCAGTTTTAGTTTTCTCCTTTACTTTAGTTTTCTCTCTCCTCTCTCTCTGTCTGTCTGTCTGTCTCTCTCTCTTTCTCCCTCCGAATACATTGTACATACATCTTTATAACGTACAGAATTAAGTCCATTTACTCTTGAAAATTTTCAGATATTCGTAATCTTATTTATCCCCACGGATGTTATTTATAATTTTTCTGGCATCTAGCTTGATAATATTTTACGAAAATAATACCTGTTATAATAATGAAATAATCAATTCTATATCGATATACGTTAATAATACAAAATTAATTTGTTATTAAATGTATTTAGTTATATATCTAATCTACATATTCAATCGTATTGTCTTTCGTCAGAAAAAGAGATCATATCTTCGATTAAGAGACTAAGATTAAGTTAAGTCTCTGCAATGAGTATGTTTTGTTCAGTTTGATTAGATTAGTCCATAAGAACAATGGATGATGAAATTGTTATTATCACCTCGAAATTACTGTTTCTTGGAGATCTGATAAAGAGCGGACTTAACACGAATACAAATGTTTTGCAATTTTTTTTTAAATGTATAACTCAATATTTCGTCATGTTTTTCTTCGTATCAATATTTACTTCGCATCGTATCTGTATTAGTCATTCGTAATCGTCTTAATTGTTGACTGCAAATTTTAATTTTACTGAAAAAATTTTAAATTAAATGAACGATATAGCATACCTTGATAATTGATTTCCTTCCATTATTTTATCGGTAAATGAGAAAGACTAACTATGTAGTCGTAAACATTTCGTTTTCGTAAATAAAATTGGCGAATTTTCCAAAAAGTAAATTTTTCAGTACAACAATTATATCCTAGGTAATCTGATTCGATAGCGTATTTTGATAATGCAATGAATCATAATTAGATCATCGCGATGGGCGTATTAACAGTTATTACTCTAATGGCGTTACAATAGCTAGCTGTTGCGTTAATAATTGCGTTCGGTATGTACTGTATATATATTTTGCGTGGAAAAATTAAATACCATTAAAGTGTAATGGAGCGGCTAATTAACCGATAAAAGATACGAATGAATAACAGATTCGACTGTTATATGCTCACAAAAGGAATATTCATTTTATGACACCATCGCGTATTAAAAGTACGCTGGAATTCGTAATAATCTCGAGCAGATCGCGAATTTACGCGGGTAAATGGATATTTTTGGAAGAAAATAATATAATAATAATAATAATACACGTAACGGTAAGTCGATCGTATTTAGTTTGATATATAATCAAATATTTTTAACTAATTAATAAAGAAATATCATTTTATGAAAAATTATGTAGAACAAATTATAATGCGTTCAAATATTTTCTGTTTTGTTGAATGTTTAGAAAAGCCCAAAATTAGTACATTTAAAAGCAATACATAGTCAAGTAGTTATCTGAAATGAATAACGAGACTACGTCAATAGGATAAAAATCAAATCCAATATCTTTGTTCTTAAAAAAGAAAAAAGAAAAAGAAGAAGAAAAAGAACAAGAAAGAAAAAAAAGTAAGTTTTTGAAAAAAGTAAGTGTTGAAAAAAGTTTTTGTTTCACTTTATAGTCGATAATTAAATCTAATCTGGAAATATATCGATGATTAAATCTAACGTGAAAGTATTTCAAAGTTTTTGTTTCTTTATCTGCAGCATATCTAATTTAACAATACCTCTATGAAAAAATGCAAACAAATTTTCATTCGAATATCGCTTGATTCGATGAAGGTAGTTTAATGTAGAATATTAAACTATTTAAATCACATACGCTGTATATCGAATACTATTTTAGACGAGTACATACCTATCTTATCATTTCAAAAACCACTTTTCCAGAAGCGATATTTTTCTCGAGGATTTTCGTGTTCGTCTTGGGTTATATTCAATGACCGGTTAACCATCAGGTGATCTAGCTATCGCGAATTTCGATAATATTCCTCAAGCACTGAAATTAAGTTACTTATTCCTGTCCTAGTCGCGATTAATATCAGCCAATAGTTAAGCGGTGCTCGTTAACAAGAGCAACCAGCCGGCCAAGCAACGATCGGCAATTATTTCCCCGGAACGAGTTTATGAATAGAAGCCAGACCACGGGAAAATTCGAAAACCCGCCGGGCAACAAGACACGATCGGTTAAACCGAATCGTTTTGACTCCTACCTCGCTCTCGCTTATTCTCTCCCTCCCTCTCTCTTTTATCCTCATCCTCACTTATCCGACCATTCGCTTCTTTTCTATATAGGTGAGAGAATCGGGGCGATTAGCCCCGCGGCGTGATTATATGCTGGTCGATATCGATGTCATCGGCGTTGATTATCCAGGAAACGAAAATCCGGTTTCCTCGGTAACCTGTTTCATTCTAGCTATCGTTTTATCCTGGCCATCCTTTTTCCTCGAACCTAACCGATAGCAGCTGCCTCGGTTCAACTCTATCACTCGCGTAGATGTGTTCTTTTTTCTGAAACGATGCAAATTCATTTCGTTATATCGGACGAATCACCGTGGATACCATTTCCTTCATGTCGACGACAGGTGCCCGATGTCTCGAGATATTTATTTTCCATATTCAACCTCTCCGCGTTTGTCTCATTCTTCCAATTCTTTTCCTTCCCTGGTTTTCCCCTTCTTTTCTCTCCTCCTTTTCTTCTACCGTTTCGTTTCTTAAGTTATCGGTTTACGCGTTTCATTTCGACGTTGCTTCTTTTTGGATCTTCAATTTGCACCGCTTGGAAGAATCTTGACATTTATATGTCGCTCCGAACGCGAACGTATTGATCAATATCGTTTCGATAATTCGTCGAGAACATGCGAAAATGAAGGATCGAGAGAACATTTGTCTTTGTCCTTTGTTAATTATGGGTTAGTCCGTGACTGGTATTCCACGAATCGACTTAAAAATTTTTTTGAAAAATTTCAATGATCAGAGCGATATCCACATAAAATGATCTTTAGGATTGTAAAGACTGCATTACCATCTTCGGTAATAGATACTTGAAATTTTATTGTTTCTAAGTTATCAGTAATCTTTGTAAATGTTTTATCGCATCTTGATTAACATGACGTGTTATCTTGACCAACGTGACTTATGGAATCGGTCATTCAACTGAAAATGGATATCATTGGGTAGGATAAAAGCGTAGTATTCGAAAACATAGTACAAGGTAGATAATAGAACTAACCTTAAAGTTTCTTTCTTTCTTGCCACTTGCACAACAGTCGTGTACAATAGATGTTCTAAATATATTCTACCGACAAACATTTCAGAAAAAGTAGCAATTTGTTATGATATAAATTATGATGAATTACGTTACGATGACAAATGTAACTGTTATCAGATATTTTGTAGAAAGATGTTCGAATGCATCATAGAATTTTGATGTCACTTACCATATTCAATAATTATTGTGTACTTTCTCTGTTTTATGCCAATTTCGGCCAATCAAGTTTTGTCAATGTTAGCAACGGAGGGTGAATTTCGATGGAGCAAAAATGGCCAATCTTGCTTCATTGTATCAGTAGAAATTTTCTTATTTGTTCTACGGTAACAGCGAAGTTATTCATACCACATATACACGCGTGGAATGTTTGTAACTACAGTTGAATAGGGGTATTGCGATAGGTGGTGAGTTCAGAAGCATGACGAAGAGGGATAAAGAGAAATGGATGACGCAAGGCTATCGAAGGGCACGGAGAGAACGAGAGAAACCGTATAGAACAAATTTGGTGAATTTCCATATAAATTTGTTGGGCAGGAGCGACACACACATGCGTGTACCTCGTTGAACAGCCGATATCACGAGGCCGTGTGCCTCGTACCTATATTCCATCTAACACTATCGATAGTGACCGCCACAAATTTACAAACTAAATATCGTAGTTTTAATACACCATTAAATCAATGATGCTAAATTTCCTTATTAATCGATTATTGAAAACGAAATTCCAATTGGAAAAATGGATACCGTTTACCGTTTGAAAAAATCTCGTAGACTTTCTAAAACTTTTTAAATTATCATCTCGATGTTTTGGTCGAGATTTAGAGACATACAATTAGAGTTAGTTATTACAGAGGGTTATTACAGATATGTTATATAGGGTTATTACAGAGTCAGTCTTTATGCAATCCTTCCACAGAAAGTTATTAAAAAAAGCTGAGTAAAAAGTAGTCAGTTTATTTATCCACATTTTTGTTACCAATTTTAGCACTCGATGCTATACTTCTTCCATCACTACGAGCTGCCCGTGATCCTACAACAGGCTCAATTACAGCACCTCCTGTTCCGCAATCATGCACAGCCTGGCATGGCTGACCCTTCACCGGAACAGCCTTCGCCTAGTCTAAATCGGGCACTGACTAGCACAGAACCAACACCTGAACCTTCACCAGCACGAGAGTCAGCAGGTGTCACAGAACCTGAGCCGACACAAGAAACATCATCGACCAGTCCACCGCCAGCTGAGTCGAATTCGACTGCTTCCGATGTTCATTTAGGGGAACGAGTCGAAGTCACAATAATAACCCCTTCGTCCACCGAAGAACAAAATAACAAAGGTAAATAACGAAGGTAAAAGTAGACGATAATTTGCATATATCATTTTGTGTTCCCTTGTAATGTACGAGTCGAAATGGCAAACCATGTAAGCGCAGAAGTGGATATTTTCGATAAAAACAGAAAACGTATTTCCATTACTTCTACCACTTACATAGTTCCTCACCTCGACTTTTCACACGCAAGCTTTGATTTTCATTTGTTGTTCCGAGACCGTATACTTAACGCATGCATGTATACTGCTAAAACTATGCGGTTTGAAACATTATACAACGTTGAAAGTGCGTTTTGTAGCTCCTGCTACAGATAGTTGTCACTTCAGGAATCGTTTGTATCATTCAGCATACGATACCTTATGATCATGTATCAATTCGCACTGATGCTTTGCACCAATTAGTTTTCCCTCTTTTAATTCTATTTATCATGTTTCTCCGTGATTCGAGCAGTCCGTAATTCTCTCAACAAGTGAAATGGATACATAGAATAGTATTTGTACTTATATAATTTATATATTTCTGTTGGAAATAATTCGTCATGAAATAATGAATATGGTAGAATATTTTGCAGTCACTGTAATTAATAATATATACATAATACATAACACATAATACATAATACATATAATATATAATACATATAATACATAATACATAATATATAATAAAGCAAGATATAAGGGAAAACGATTATAAAGCTAGCTACTTTAGACGCGACTTTAGATTGCAAAGTGGTTCTTATCTTCCTTCTCTTTTATAAAAAACGAACAGTTGTACGTATTTCGATTCTTCCCTAATTTTTCCATTAAATTATATTAAAATTACCGGTATAATGACTTGTATGGAAGACACATTTTATTGAATAAAAATATCTATTTTTGTTTCCGAATCCTGACTGAGAATGATTTTACTGAGTGAGTGTAAATTCGTAAAAATACCTTGATCACATTTCATTGATCCGCCATGTAATATTAATTTTCATAAAAGACACTTTGTAGTTGGATGTTCGTTTTTACAACTCGCTCATTATCATAGTCGGATAACGCTGCTCTTTGATAAGCTCACATAGAACGACAAAATGTTTTTTTATCTTCTTCGTTATTCATTTATTTTCGTACCCATGCGTCTCTCTTAATTCTATCCAATTTACGTAAATAAACTGATACCTCGATAATGAAAGTATAAGTAAAGTTACGAATAAAACGAATAATTCCTACCTTAGTAAGGTATTGATCAATGCGAATACTAACTTGAATGAATATCCAATTGTGTGAAACGAACAAACGATAGCAATTATCAGCACGTTATCTGTTGATCAAATTTTCATTCTTTCCAACTATGAATTAGTAAATAATGTTTATAGAAAACCTGTTCCTATGCTATAAAATTTTACGCACAATGGCAACACAGGAGGCATGACAATTCATGACCAAATACTTGGGTCTTCCATAAAAGAACAATTTTTAAGTTATATATATGTATATCGTCCACACAAACCATCATACTGGTACTAACGATCATGACAAATCTTGCATCCTTTATAGGAAATATATTCATGTTCAGATTATTCGGGACACGAATACTCAAAGGGTTAATTAGATCTAACATGTCACGAATGTTTCACGTCCGCTGCCACGCTTACTTAAATGTATCACCGTGTTTTTCCATTCATCTTGATCCCAGCTCGTCACGGTTCTACTGCCTGCTAATTACTCACTTAATTTCGTTTTCCAATCTTCCCATGGCTTTTTGTCTGCATCGCTTCTCCCAGTATCGTTACACCAGGATCTGCTGAACATTGCTTTGAATCTTAGTGACAGAGAATCTCATGGAGTCAACAGCTTCGAACACTAGTGCGGAGGCGAGCACGCAACCGAAAATAGAGGAGGTGGGAGTATCTAGCAACGCTGCTTCCTCCTCGAAGATCGGAGACAATGGATCATCCACCGATACCTCTACATCGGAAGGGTTCGAGGTGATCGAGGCTACAGAGACGACGCGTAAGGAAACGACATCCCGTCAGGACAAGTAGAGAAACGCTAAAACGCCTCGAGCCATGCCAGTTGCATAGTCAGGATAGTCCAGGAGAAGAGGTTGTCATTTCAGCGCGGCAGCATCTGCGAATAGATCGTCTTGGAACCGAAGACCTCGAGGTTTGCTGACAATTGAAATCGAGGAGGAGAGATCGTATCGTTCAACATGGACCATACATGGCCGGAATAATACGTCTATTTTCGAACAGTTCGATATCCAAGTATCTTGAAAAAAAAGGCTTATCCTTCAGTCAGAGATAGAGAGAAATGGATATATAGATAGAAAGATAGATAGATAGATAGATGGAGAGGGAGAGAGAGAGAGAGAGAGAGAGAGAGAGAGAGAGAGAGAGAGAGAGAGAGAGAGAGAGAGAGAGAGAGAGAGAGAGAGAGAGAAAGGGAGGGGTGTGAGAGCATAGGGAGAGTAGTTTGACGCCATTTGGCGGTCAGGTGTTAGGTTTTAACGAGTAACTAGGGACTGGAGAATCGGGAGGTGAAACTGGATAACTAGTGACTGAATCTCGTCGTGGTATAGGGCCAGATCTTGTGAAATATATTTATATTCTCTCTACTGGAAAGTTAACATATGCAGTACATATCGCGTCCCCGAGATCAGAGAGAAAAGGAAGCGCGAGAAACGAGTTCGAGATTTTATTACTATAACATGTGTGGAATATGAAGAACACAGAGGAAAGGAATAATAGATTATGAAAATATAAATGAATAAAATAGGATTTTTTATCGCGACCTGAAGGAAAAACGAGTCTTTCCGTTGCCGCGAGTATACGCGTATACGCACCTTCTTGTATCGTAGATATTTGCGTCATCGAGGATTCGTGTAATATCATTCGCATTGAAAATTTTAAAAGATGGAGCGGATAGAGTTTGTAGTATTCGATTGATCGAATTTGAAACATACGATTTTTATTTATTGTTCGTTTTCTCGGGCGACGACGATTATATATATCTAACGACATCGCGAGAATAGCGAGACTACAGTTCCTGGGCGCAACAAGTTGGAGTGTCTTTGGTGAATATTCTTTCCTTTCCTTTGTTCGCTTGTTTCGCGATACGTAAAAAGAGATTTCTTCTTCCTGGACGGATGTTGATCGTAGTACGTTGAACAATGGACAAACTTGTGGAAACAGGATTCAAATTTTTCGCCGTGTATCTCGCGAGATGTATCGCTGAAATTTTTGTTACGATTTTACTTACGACTTTTCAACGAGTCAAAGACTCATTCCTGCATGCACTTTCTTTCTGAGCTTCGCACGTTTGTATATTAAACTCGAGGAACCATCGATGATTTGGTTTTCGTTCAAATTTCATTCGATCGATCTGTGATTTCTGGTAATCCATAAAAAAAAAAAAAAAAAACGTTTCGAATCTCTCTACGGATAACGCCGTACAGAGCGAAGTCAGAAACAATTCGTATCTCGCAGCAAGTTCTCCAATATCGTTATCTTTAAGTCTTAGTTAATTAAGGGGATTGTAGTACGCTAGATATGTGTCGGTGTCGTGCGAAACACTAAAATTCTTTTACGTACTGTAACGTTATACACAAGTTTATGATTAAGGGAACACGAAACGAACAAAAAGGAGTGTAGATTAATAAGAACGTCAGTGAAAATATCTTCTACTTTGTCGATGCAAAATTTCCATGTTGTCGCGTTGATAAAGCGTTGAAAAAGCTTACAATGGCTGGTCAGCGTGAAAGAAACCTTATTGTACTATACATCCGACATGAAACGTTGTTGTAGCGATCGTAGGTACCTTTGTCTCGCGTGTATTAGATAATAAATTTTCCTTTTATTTTGTCTTCTTTCTACTTAATTCGACAAGCGTTTCTGATGTGAATGAGCATGATTTTTTAGCGTGGGTACGAGGATCGAACATCGATTTTTCGAGCAATCAATTTTAACCGATAGTGGTCACAATATGTAAGGATTAATTGGTGACAGAACTTGTTAAGAGATACTTAGTGCACATATATATATATATATTTATTCTTTACTATAAACGTTCTTCTATCGTATATATGTAAATTTATCATGGAAGAAAAAGGATGTGTTCGTGGCGTTCGAGCACTGTACATTTCCGTATAAAGGACGACGAAAGATGTTCTAAGGGGATTGTAAAGTAAAAAGAAAAAAAAAGGGGGGGGAACATGAATGTCGTTCATCGTTTTGAGCGGTTTTAAATTCGATGCGTCTATGTAAAATATTTTCCTAAACTTACGTCATAAGAATTTGTTTTTTGTTTGGTTGTACATAATAGCTATCGCGCTATAATTATTACTATTATAATTATAATACTGCTGCTCTTACTGATATATTACAAATAAACGTAAAGGTGTTGCAATTTAGTGTGGTCTTATCTAAGCCCAGATCTTCTCTCTGAATGTATTTAATTCAGTAGTATTTGACATGGACTTTCTCGAGAGCAAGACTTCACATGTAAAAATATTTGATTGTAACACGCGCCCTGTCACGCTCTGTATATTAAACGTCTTACATTATTTTCATTATTTGATCAGACTATTAAAAATGCCTTTGTATATGAATTCGAGGTAAGATTACGGATTATCTGTCCTGTCATAAAAAGTCGGTGAGATGACTCGATAAAGGTTGGGAAACACTGATGCAGATGATCACTCCAGCCGGGTCGTATCGTTCTGTTTGTCGGATACCTCTGGCCACGAAGGAAGCCTCAGACGACGCGACGGTCCCGGGGCGAAACACGGAAAATGCAAGATTTAAAAGAGATTCCCGTGAAATTGGAATTGATTGTTCAAGCGAGACAGCGACAGGGTGAGCCAACTACTAGCTGGAAGTTGAATCCTGTCGAAGTCGCGGACTTCCGGATGGGGAGGAAAGAAGCGTAGAAACGCCGAAATAGACAAATACATAGCGAGTGTACCTTGGAGAGAATCAAACAGGTGGCGTGGTGGAAGCCGAAGAAGACGATCAGGAAGTTCTCGGTAAGAAGAGAGAATCCTTTCCTCCGCCGATGGAAAAAGGGTGAAACGAAGGGGGAGAATGATCTCGCGAAAATGTCTAAAGGAACACGACAGTCGTACAAATGTAACGATTTATTTTCATTACGGCATAATTAGGAACGAGACTCGTGATTCGATTCCTCCTCGGGTTTGTTCGCTGTGTTCTTGCACGACCACTACGATCTATACACAGATACACCCTGGTCAAGGAAGTTACAGACTCGGGGAGATATACGGGTTCGATCGATATAGCATCTTCGTGCTCCGTTAGTCGCTTAGATTTCGTGCATAGAATTAAGCAGATGTCGCTAAGATTTTCTTCGGTCGTGGAACACCTTGATGTATCACTCACTACAAATTAATGAAATACTACAACTCGTACTTAGGTTGTGTTAGCGTACGCGTATTTTTAAAAATTCTTTCTGCTTAATTTAATATGTACGGTCTTTAATTATAATAATTACGTTAAGTTTTATTGGTTTTTAGCCATCCACGGTATAAATTCCATTTTACAAATACCAAATCTTAACTTCATGAATTTTAATGAACTTATAAACAGACGGAGGGATGGAAGCGAAACCTCTTAATTATTTCAAGCAATGTAACGATTTGAAATTTATATGAAATTCAGACATATTCGCAAAGAACAAAAATTCTATCACAAATGGTAAACGAACTTTCAGAAAATAAACGGGGTCATCGTACAAATTTCCTTTCAATTTCGATAGTTCGAGATTTTGTTAATGGTATTACATCTTCGCAGTAGATTAAACATCTGTAAAATTATCACTTGTTAGAACCGTTGCTTATGGAAGCCGTGTGTATCGAGTTGGGAGGAAAAGCGAGCAGAATGCTTTCTCGTAGATCGAGATTGAAAAGAGCTCACAGGATGGAACAATACGTAGAGGGAATATGTCGGTGTCGGTGGGTAGCTAGAGGATTTTCGTGTGTCCCGGAAGCTCGAGTATAGATTCCAACAGAGTTAGAGGGTGAGAAGCGCAGCGAACTGGTGAGAGGGACAGAAAGGGAAGGAGGGGAAAACAGAAAGCCCACGGGGGCCGAATTTGCATCCAGCAAAGCAACCTCGGACTACTTTATTTGATTGGCTGCCCGCAGGGTTGCCTTCCACTCCTACAAGTCCACACGAAAGTACATTCTCCTATTTCCTTTCGCTCTTTTATTCAACTCTTCTTCGCCTCATCGTCATCTTTCGCTATGTTTCTCTCCTTTTTTTTCAAATCTTGTCTCTCTCTCTTACGAGATTTTTCCTCCGATCTCTTCCTTTCTTTCTCGACCTTAAGGCTTTCAGTTTCTTTCGAAATAGTCTCAATAATAAACGATCCGTGATTTAAAGATCATAAACGGATATTTTCTTCTGCATCTCGAATCGGATTCACGCCCTAAAAGAGTAGGAATTTCTGCGATACTTCTCTTACCGAACTCTCACATCGACTGTCTGTGCAAGCACTGACCAACATTTGCTTTCTTTTTTTTTCTTTTTTTTTTGTAAGAAATTAACAGATTATTTCTTTTATACGAATATTTACCGTATCTTTATTTTCGCTATGCGAATCTTGATTATGTTTATAGATCGTAAAGAATAGTAGATAGCCGTCCTTTTATTTTTATTATTTTTTTTTATGTCAAGTTAAACGTAGTAATGTAATTAGAGTCACATTGGCTATTTAATCAATTATTTTGTAACGCTCGCGTCAAGCATGAGGTTTTGTTTAAATTGATGCGATTATATTTTGCAGTGAATGTGTGAATAAACGAATAATTAACAAGGATAAATGATATTTTTCATTCAAGCGACGGGAATGAGCTTTGTTTAAGAGGATTCAGTTTGTTTATCAAATAATATAGTTTATCGAAGCATTTATGAAAAGGATTTCTACAATTCACTTAAGGCTATGCGAAGCGTGTACTATAGAAGCGATACTACGTAATTATTATATTCGAAAAATTCTTCGTCAACTCCAAAAGGCGCGTTCTTATCAACGAAAGCATTCTATTCGAGGCTATTACGGGCGCGTCACGTTTAGGACGCTTTTTCTACGTGAGTCGTTCTTATCGCCCCAACATTTATTTACTTTCTCGTTCGCTCGGTTCGTTTCGATTATATGAATTGGCAGCTAACAAAATATAACAACGAAATCTGACCGCGAGTAATTTTCCAGACGGAGGAGCCCTTTCAGTTGCCCGCTAACGGTTGTGAAGAAGCATCGTGTCACGATCTCCTGCTACGAACCAAGATATTCCAGTATTATCTATAATGTAAGCTCGTCGTGTTTAATAGACGTCGAAAGCCATTGGTAACTGGACAACCGAATGGGGGCGAAGACACGCGATAAGGTAAGTTTTTGCTCGTTTTTAATGACTTTCTCTGTAACAACTGTCGATTTTTTCTGATCGTCTATCGGCGATGCTTGACGTCGGAATAATCATCCAGTTTAATAAAAACGGCTTACCCGCGAAACAATGGACTGTTGCTTGCAGAACAAGTCATAACTAGTATTATAAAGACCGCTGCTAAAGTTCTTGCATCCTATCTACACTTTGTTCCACTCAATATTAAACGATTTTCACTTTGTAAGCATACGCGACTGATCCTCGGCTTCGTTGTCTTTTAGACAACTTTCTTAGAAAGATATACATGTGTACTTTGTCAGGGATGCCGTGGTTTCAGAGTTAGTTACGCTGATATTATTTCTTTGGTTATGTGTCAGTGTATTTTGTATTTCTTTTTGATCGATCGAGAAATTCAAATGGTGTTATTACTGTCCGTATTATTAGCATATCGTATATTCCTGCAATACGATATTTATCCTGTTTATATAAATAGAGATTAGAGATTATAGAGTCTCTGTCTTTGCTATTGTGCTATATCGCTATTGTTATATCTTTATTATCCATTCGAAGTTCTTGCTACGTTTTTCGTAGAATGGAAATATAAGTCGAAGAAACGCAGACATCTCCGTTCCCTTTTGTCAAGCAATAGGTTTCATTGCGTGACGTATAATGTTTCCTTGTGCGTGTTTCCTGCCGCGTTTCATAAACGTTAGACACAATGCAACTTTGTATGATATGTTTTTACCATTTATTACGTTATGGCCATTGCAATAATGAAGCGTAACTTTAAATTCTGGTTGTATTACTTTTACGCGTGAAGAGTTAGTTGTTCCGTTTCGAATCGAATTAAACGCTTTCACTCTTTAATCTATACGAATGTTATTGTCGGATATGTCGTTAATTAGCTAATGACTAACATGGTTTTCTTACATTTTGATGCATATTATAAAGCAATAAAGTAAAAGTCAAAAGTAAGTTTAAACTCGTGCAAATTACTGTCGGTATTAGAATTTGAAGAATTTATTTTATTAATTCGCAGTCAGTTTTCTTCGATATGATAATAAACTGCCGCACAAATATCGTGACTTCACTCTCTATTTTACGTTCCCCCTAATTCTTTCATCTTCAAAGTAAAATTAAAGTTTCAGAATATGCGATATGCAATTTTTACCGGCTATCGAGGATATTAATATCGCGGTGCAAGATTCCAAACGATTTCGAACGATGAAGTGTGGTAAAGTACATTTTGCGTATTTGCTCTCGGAAAACGTACTTATGCGTGTTCATCGCGAATACGGGGTTAACCACAGTACTTAATGGTTTCTCGATAATAATAGTTCTCGTGTCACTGTAGTTTGAGTATCTTGGACTTTGGTCTTTTCTGGAAAGCGACGGAACTACCCGCATTTTGAGTTACAAGTTCCGACTATCTGTCGCGGGAGGTGAACTTACAATTAGCTAGAAATGTGTAGCTTTTGCATTTATTCAGCATTTATTCAGACTAATAAATTGCTTTAAAAAAGCATTTCTCATTTTTAATATCGTAGTTATTAAATTGTTTGATAGATGAAAATATCTTTTGAAGCATCAAGTCGAGAAAATAACACGTCGTCAGACGATTAACTTTAACCGCCTAAATCGACAACAAAGTCCCTAGTCCGCTTCGATAGTTGATAATTATGAACGGCAGAGTCACCAAGGCTGTTGAATCGAGACGATACTGTTTTCCACGATCCATCTTTATTCGAGACTAAGTAGAAATACGACCTAGCTTAAACCCTACATGATGAAGGGTGAATTGAGACTTCATAGGCGTAACCAAGTTTCTCTGATACATCCTTTTAACAAATTCAAATTCGAACAAACAACCTGAACCAACGATGAAAGTTGACATGCTCTTTGTTTAACAAAATACGCGTTGATCGTTAATCCCGTCTGCGAAAAATTGCCATTCGAAAACTCGGTCGACAATTCACTTTACCGTGTATCGTTTAACCAATACAAACACCGTTATAAACATCAACTACAAAATGATCCTACTACTAACATTATAGATCGATTGTCCCAATAACGAACATACGCTTTAAAAAGATCGTTCTTCGATGCAACATAAAATTCCACCCAGTTCAGTGATAGAATAAATAAAATCTTTTACCGTAGATGGTAGGTGAATTAGCGAGAACGCGTTTGCACACATCCGAATAGACACGACAGCGTTTTAAAGCACGATCGTGGAAATTTCCACGCTCGTGTCTCTGTTCATTCGTTACGCCTATGGTAAGGGTTTTCCCCTTGATTTCCACTCGAGGTTGCCAACTTCGTACCCTCCTATCCTAGGTTCCACTTGATCGAATTAATCCATTCCCAATCTAATCAAATCGCGTGAATGTCTAATTTCACACACGATCCGTTTTCGTCGCTTCGTACGTTCTACCGATACTTCCGTATCGAACGGTTGATTCACATATTCGCGCTAATAGTGCCCAATTACTTGGAACGTTCGAACGCAGACCGACTTTCCTCCTAAGAATGAGTAAATACACTCGCCAGGATTTCGTATCAACGTGATTTGTCAGCGCGATTTTATGCACGTCGCGTCGTTGCTCGTCTCCAGACTCCATTCTGTATATTTTTCTCGATAATTGTACGTTTGTGCAGGTGTGTTAAATATTTTATTGTTATTGTTATTATTTTATTGTTATTAAACTACGTTCTACTATAATTAGCATCGGAGCGTGAAATTTGTCTGCAAAAGTAATAAAACATTTTACAGCAAAAAATGATCTCGCTACCCTTTTAAAACGATTGTTCGTATATGTGGGTCGATTTCCTTTTTCCGAAGAAAATAAACGAGACCTCTCTGGTCGATTGGTTGCTTCTACATGACACTCTACAACAACACAGTATTCTATTTCAAGTATACTTGAACTTTGTTTATAACAAGAGTTATTAGACTGAAAAATTCTCTCGTACTCGCCACTTTTTAAACGACTTTGAAACGCATTTCATTTCCCATTCAGTATTTCAAAATTCATGTCGTTGTCCATACTTTAATTATCAGATGATACGAAATTTTACAGAAAAATTTACAGGAATGTTAACGCATTCCACGTTCTGATCAGTTTATATTTGCAGTCGAGTTTGATATTCCGGCGTATTTTTTGGTCTGTTGGATGTGTAAATTTCACGAGTTTCCATAGATTCGGCAACAATTTCTCGACGATACCCGTGAAATACATTGACGGAAATCAACGGAAAGGGGTAAAGTAGGTGTTCGATATTCTCAAAGTTTGAAACTCCTCTGATGGTCTGGCTACGTTCCTACGTGGGTACATAGGAAAGGCTTCAACAATATTGTAATTACAACATCAAATGGTCGATTAACACGAATTTAACGGACGTGATTTGCGACTCCTCGTTCGTAATTAACTTCGCGGGGACATCAAACCGATTAGCACGCTCCTTTGAGTCGAATTTTCCTCTATAAAGGCGTGAATTGCCAGAAGATTTCGTCTTTCGTACTCGTAATCCAGCCTTTTCGAATTTACGTCACGTCTCTCTTACCTTTCGTCGCATCGAGTTCTTTCAAGCGTCTTTTTTTCTCTTTTTTCCAAATCCTTGAAAAATTTTAGTTTTTAACCTTTCACACTCATATTTATGGTAAATGCGCTTGATTTCATAGAATATAGGCATTTATTTAATGGATCTTAGATAAGTAAAAAATTTAGTATTTAGAAAAAGACAAGGAAACAGGCCTGCTATATATCGATAATTCTAATGAATCGCGAGGCATCGGAGTTTCTAGAAACAATTTCACAAGAGCAACGTTTCTTTCCAGCGCGAGGTATATCAAAGTTTCTCAAGTGATAAAGGCAAGAGCCAATGTTGACTTACCTCTTAAAAAGCGATATTGTCGTACAATTTTACCGTGAATCCACTTGAACATCTTGTTAGATACATCAACCATTAAAGGAACTTTATCTGTTTCTTTTTTTCGTTCGTTTTTTTCATTTTTCGTCAATTCAATGTCAATTCAAAACTCGAATTTAAAGCTTTCTTAATGAGAAAAAAATGTCTTCGTCTTTTCTCCTCTAGTCGTACCTCGACGAAGATCCTTGTGAGTTTATATCCTTTTGGCGAGTACGCAAAGGTGCGAATATAATAGCTCGATCTCGAAAGGAAACGGCGGAATAATAGTGAAGTGTGTACCTGTAAAAAGCCTGGAGAGATTGGCGGAGAACGAGATGAGGAGGGTAGAGGATATAGGACGAACGTAAATGTGAACGTGAACGTGAACGTGAACGTGAATGTGAAAGGGAGGCGTTTGATGTTTGAGTAGATTGTTAGAGAAGTGTCTATCTGTTCGGAGTAACGCTGGAAAAGTACTGTAAAGACGAAGCACTCGGGTTTCTATTTAAATCGACTTGCCTCTCTGCGCCTAGATGCTCTATGAGCGGTTCCTATCGATCGTGGTAATTACTTATGTAAGCCTGGAAACTCGTTGTTCCCGTAAGTCTTCCCACGGTACTAACTTAACATCACACGATCATTAACTCGAACATTCGCGATACAATCGTTGATTTTAATTATTTCAGGTAACTAAGGTTCCGAGATACAACGATGAACAAAATTATTGGCGCAGACTACATTTTCCTCGAATATTATTAATGTGTTAAGATCGATGGTTTTCTCCATTGATTGAAAAAGTATCGCGATTGGTGATGAATAATATCGCGGCATCTTATGATATTATGGATGTCAATCCCTCTTTCGTTCGCTAACCCTCATTTGTTCTTGTAGAATTATTCGCTTATTGGTCCATGGTGAATTCCTCCTGTCCTTTATGAACGACGTTTACTTCTTTTGCATGCTAAACGTTCGTCTTTCTTGCGTCGGTTCTTTGGTTCCTTCGCCCTTTTTATCTTCGCGTACGCTTTGACATTTGCGTACGATGGTGGGGCTCCGAGGAAAGGTGGTGACAGGACTGACGAAATGTTTCATTTGAAAAACTCGTGGATACAGTCACAAGTTTATTAGGAAAATCTGCGTGTTTTCAAATACCCATTCAAAATAAAATAAAGTTGTTTTCTGTCTTTTTTTTTGGCACTTAGGTTGTTTGTCATTTTAACTCCTGTATTAATAAAAAAATATATGTAAAATATTCCTATGGAATTGTCGCGTCACGATCAATGAATAAACTATTATAATTTCGAGGAAATAGTGCTGCCTTTTAAATATATTTTCCGGTTGGTAAAGTAATTTCAGGCTCGGAGTAGGTGCAATGAAATTATGAATTCGTATCGTCGATGTCAAATTATTAAATCCGACGAGGTGTTCGTCAAGGAACAGATAATGCAATTTTTATACGCTTCGCTTGTACCGTTCCATTATCGATTCGCGTCGCTTCTATTCATGCTCGTTCCTCGTTCAGCTGTTGCTTCGATCGTGTTAAAAATTATGCGACAAATTTTTGTATTTTTCGAGGCTGGAGCCCTGAACGAGAATGGATGGAGCCCTCCTGTAAGGGTGATTCATTTTCCATATTTATGATCTGGTTAATAATCATCCCTTGTCTTCGCTATTTCCTGTGATTTTGTATTTAATGGAACACGGATTTCTATTCATGCCGTGCAATGTTATTTTCATAATCTATTATGCTTTTCGATGCTTTTTAAACCAATTATTCCTATTTTTTTTTTTTTTTTACTATTTCCATTGGTCGAAAGTTTTCGTGTGACTGTGCTATCACGCAAAAGACACTTGGATAAGGATCGATAATGATTTTATTCTTTATTGTTATTAGAGCCACGGGTGTCCTAAATTTTTTCTGCTCAGCTATGTCACAGTAGTTAATTAGTATTAAAACGTTGAAACGCCAAAGAGTAAGGTTATTTCACGATAAACTGCCATATGAAAGTCGTATGAGATAAATGGCGCTGTTTAATGGAAAAATGTCTCGTTTTTTTCACGCGTGTTAATTTTCATATTTCGACTCGTTTCCATGGTCACTGTAAAAGCCAACATGAATAATAACTCGTCGAATAATTTTACGCACTGTCGATCATATGAATTTGCTTTTCACTTCGGCAAGTTCGTACTTCTTTGTATCTCCATTATTTTTATGGTCACCTCTTTCCTTACTTTGATTGCTATGGAAGTCGTTACGTTTATTTGCATATTTTCTCGCTACCGGTACAATTAATTTACAAGTATAGAGTCGGATTTAAAAATGTTGCTCTTTATATTAAAAGGGTTGGAAACGATTACGAATAAATAAACAATTCGTAACAAGTTGCTCTTTCGTGAGTAGACCCTTAAAATTTTAGATCTTTCCTTTTTGTAACATTCTTTATAGAGAATGCAAAGCGTATATCTAAAAATTTTCTACGTTATTAATTAAAATGATAAGGAAAAGTTACGTAGAACATTGCACATCTTGTGTTAATGTCCATTACATTAATGATATATCTACTTTGTTATCCATAA
Source organism: Bombus fervidus (assembly GCF_041682495.2). Classification (NCBI taxonomy): domain Eukaryota; kingdom Metazoa; phylum Arthropoda; class Insecta; order Hymenoptera; family Apidae; genus Bombus; species Bombus fervidus. The sequence continues at coordinate 628,131 of NC_091528.1, read as the reverse complement.
GCATTTCACTTGTTTATATTCAATAAACAATGTAGTATGTACGTACAATATAGATGCCGAATATGATAAATACCGTAACATCTGTCCTTGAAATACCAAAGATACCGACGTCGCAATTATGTAATATTCAATTTTCACAATTTTTTCTGCTTTCTGATGTTATAATAATTTCTTTATAAAATCCAACGGTAGTATTCTCGCTGTCAAGTTGCGATGTATTATAAACTCAATTTTGTGGTTTTCATACCTGTGGTTCAGCGAAACTTATGAGTCACGTTATCGTTAGCGTTGGTTCTCGTCTGAATAATCGTTTAGGATCAGTGTTGGTGAAATATCCACGTATACGGCGTTAATTCTGTACCATCTTTTCGTGGCTACGAGACCGGAAAAGACAAGTTGTAGAGAGTGGAAATTGATTTCATTGACGGATAAAAATGACCTCTTAAAAGAGTGCTAGCCCGCATTCTCGATCTAAGCTTTCTTGAACTATCGTATCACAGATATATTATCGTATTATAACTTCGACATATTGTTCGATTATAATAATTTATAATTTTTGCATGAGATACGACGCTGATTTTAAATCGATCAGTGTTAATTACTTTTTCGTGGATTTCGAATTAACCTCAGATGTTGGTAAACGATTTTTGACTGAATTCATTTCGCGAAAATTAAAGGTACATACATATATATGTGTATATTAACGTTTGAGAGCGGTTGATTTCAGAGGCGCGGTAGTTTCCCTTACGCTTGATCGTTTTCACATGTGTTAACAGGGGAGTGAGATGAATATTGACGGATTTGCAAAACGCCAGTTGCCTTGGCCGCGCGCATGCTTTCTCCATTTTCGAATCAGACAGAGGCGAGCACGATACTTTTGATCTTTTGCGTGTTTGCAGAAATTCCAGCGTTCTCTCGCTGATTTTCGTGTGTGGTTTGTTAAATGCTTTTCATTGGCTTTCCCTTTTCCTCATTGCTCTGCGTTATACCGATGATATATCAATTATTGGATATTTACGTAAGCCGGAAGATGATCTAGATTCTTAAAGCGTTTACGTTGAAACATTGCTTTGATTAATTCTTGTAATTAAAAGTAACTTCAGAATATAGAGGGTTTTTAATCTTCGCAAGAATGTAATACAGCCTTTTTGTTTGATCGTACTTCGTAATTGTAAGTTAGAAAATTTCTGATTGTCAATGACATTCGTTAAAATTTGAAGGAAAACTCGAGGATTATTCACCTTCGAAATTTGTTGGTAGCTAATCGTGAGGCAGTATGAAGTTGAAAAGAGCAACCAGAGAGCCGCGGGTCTTTATTTCGTTGGATGAGCAAGATATTATAATCACGTTGTACTATCGATTGACGTGTGCATGGAGGGTTGCACAGCGGTCTGGTATACGGGAGCCTGAAAAGGGGGTCGTGGAGAGAGTGTTAGGCGGAAGGGAGGAAGCCGAAGCTGCCAGGGAGAAGACGCTGCCTAATAGAATGCCAATATGATTATGCGTGCCATGCTGCATCCAAACCACGATCCATGCAGCACCTACTCTGGTGCTCTTGAATACTCGCTGCCAATGTAATCGACTAGCACGAAACGACGCTACGGATGAAACTGAATTTGTTTCACGACGCCGACGAGAGACGTTCATGCGTTTCTTTTTCGTGTTTCCCCGTTTTCGGATCCTCTCGAGCATCGTGTCGTGGTCTTCGTGTACGAGACGTACACGAATATATCGATCTTTTCTTTAATTTTTTCCTTCGAGTTTCTCTTCGTTATCGAATCTCGCTTACACTTTTCTCTTGATTAAAATATCCTTAATGCTATAACGATGCATTAAATAAACAGTGTGAATAGTCTTCTGTTTTACAGCTCACGGCAACTTGTTCATTTCTTTTGCTTTAAACGACGAATTAGAATATGGAAATTTTTTAATTTTGTTACGAGTTTGCAAAACACCCCGATATTTATGATAATCTCCCGATATTTTTCAAGCAGAATTTGCCGCAAGTGTAAAATACAGAAACTTCGATTTACGTTTTCCCAGTCAGACATATTCTCGTTACAGAATCTTTTTATTTTCGATCCTTCATCGATGAAATTTTGCTTCGTTTCGGATCCCCGGTTAATTGAGTTCCGAACGAAAGAGAGATCTGTACCAGCTCCGCAAGTAATTATCGGATTGTGGAAATTTTTGCAGCAAATAAAACGGAGGCGAGGATTTTTGCGAGGAAATTCGAACGGGTGTGAAACGTTAAACTTTCGATTTATAACGTTTTCCAGCTAGACGCGCTAAATCCATCAAGTGCGCGTTTATCGGAAAATCAAGCAGTCATGTGCATTGGATGCATTGTCAGTGCATTAACTCGTACATTCGAGTGGAAAATGGCATTACTTAGCCGCATTACCGCTGTATCATATACCTCGACACCATTTCTCTTTGATCATCGCGGTCAGGTCGTACTTAGATAGGTACTTGGGAGTACGACGATTTTGAAAATTGGTCGAACAGGTTCGTTTCTCCTTCGTTAGGTGTTCGTCATAGTTACTAGAACTTTCCAGCTTTATGAAATTTTGCGAGCATTTATAGATGATAGGAGAAACTAAATTCCAACTGTGAAGAATTTAAGTTCCAGAAATAAAGTTCCACACCTGACTGTGCTACAAAACTATATGCGACATGGTAAACTTTCACAATCTTTTAAGCTTCTTGCCCGCTCATTAGCGAATGAGAATCAGAATCAGCATCGATATTGGTTAAAAGATGGACTCGTTGTGAATGAGAAATTCTCTTGTTACTACGTCGATGTTTCAACAAAAATTGGAAATGGAATTATATTTACAAATGACGAGCATCATATTTCGCTCAGTTCCTCTTCGTCACCGGATATTTTCTCTCTCGTTACGAATGGCAAACTATATCCAGTTCTGGCTCGTATTTCTTTCTTTTTCCGTCTTTCGTTACTAGCAAACAACGCAATTTCTTGGTTCGTTTCACGCTCAGGGCAGAGCAAGGTATCGTTTAATAAAACAGTTGGGACTTTTTTTTATGTTTTCTGGTACAGGAATTGCGAACATCTTTTAACTTAATATTAAGAACTCGGTAATCCTACGAGTTTTGTAATGTGTATGGTTAAATTGTGGGATGTAATATTACGTCAGGCGCTGTTAATATATTAATAATGAAATCTAACAGAAAATACGGATACACTTGATGTAATTACGCGCGATTACAAATTTTTAGCAGGCAGAGTGTACGAACGTTCACTGGAAGCGAACGATTTTACAGTGCATTGAACACGCTCGAAAATAGAAGACGCGGAAGTGGATCGACCATCGTCGAACGGAAGCACGTCTATAATACGTATCGAAAGATACTTACATCCGGTATCATAGGGTTCTGTTTCCCGCGGCTGCTTCATCACGCTTGCTGCTTGAACCTATACGCTTGTATAGGGTTGGCGGCCGTCAAAGTTAACCTTTGTTTCGCGCATGGCTAGTCTTTCGGGTTTATCAGTATGTAGCAGCTGGTGCCGCTTTATTTATAACGCGAGTTCCCTTCCTTTCCTTTCTTGTTGTGAAACTAGCGTGGTAGATCGCGTTAAGCCGCAACAGTACTTCGTATATCACGCGTTATGTCGATGTGAACGTGTCAGCCAACATTTGTCACAGAATATTAGGTTGTTGCGCAATAATCGAGTCTAAACTAATGAACTCTTGTTCCGTATGTTTGCTAATTCCAATCACTAAGAAAGTAAAGTTTATGTACATACGCCGGTACGGTTAACCGTTTCTACGAAAAAGATGAAAGATGGATCGAATTGCCGTCTTCGAACATATAGCCAAAACAGTATTTGGGCATATGTAGGTAAATACCTGTTCTTGAAGTTATAGTAGCTGTTCATTTCCGTGGATACACGCGCGCAATTAGAGATATTGTCTCCAAGGAGTCAGTTGATTTCACGCAAGCAATCAGAACAGATGATACAAATTCTAATCAGTACCAATCCTTTTTTTGTGGATGATTAATGTAGACTTTAATGCAGCAATGTCATTGTTACACCATTGACGTCATAATACAGTTTAAATTAATAAATTTTTGATAAATAAAAGAAAAAGAGAAACACACGCGAATTGGTTTGAAAGAAAGTTGGTTCGTCTTGAATTCGGCATAACTGTTGGCGGATTCTTAATAAATCACACAATGGAAATATCTACCTAATCTTAATATCCGCTGCCGACCCGTTTTTCACGATTGATCGCGTCTGAATATGCAAACAGAAATTGAAGCGATCATTCACGTCGAAGGAAATGCATCCTTCGAATCGTTCGGTACTTATATTAAAAATCTCCTCGTATTCAGGGTTGTTCATCAGAAATTCGACCAAACGAAAAAAAGAGGAAGATGGAAAAGGAAAGAAACGAGAAGGAGAAGAAGAAAAGACAAAGGCGAAAGAGGAAAGTAAAAGGAAAAAAGAAGCGAGGAAAAGTAAATTTGTAGTTATTAGTTAATAAGTATAGGAAGTTGTACCAGGATCCGTCTTTTCAAGGACGTTGTCTAGGAGGACGTATCATTGAAACGGGGACGTATCGAAAAGGGCACAAAGATGAAATTCTTAGCGAACCAGACAAGAATAGAAGAGTGACGCCCGTCGAGAATGGCGGAATTAAATTTATTCAGGCAGTGCCAATAAGTCGGAAAAGTCATGTCCTAAAAGCCGGAATCCGCTCGAGTGCGACTCATCCCAATTCTGTTTCCTCTTAGCACTTCTTCTCCACGCTTTGTTTCTGTTTTGTTGTAAATCGAACTTTTCGTTTTTTCTATGTATGTAACTCTTTCCAGTATAAAACGACGAATATGAGAAGCCAACTGGTTTGAAAGGGTTAGAATTAAAATTTTACTCGGAGAAAGAATTTCGTCGATATAAAAGTTGGTTTGTATTGATGTGTGATATTTACTGGTAGCGACATGGTTCCGCTCGAACAAATATTTTTATTCAATTTAATTTATTTATTTGGAAGTTGGAGTTTAAACTAAATTTTACATCAAATATCATCTGTTGTTGTTGAATTGGGATCAAGATATTATAAAGGACGTAAAATGACAACTGATAATATAATTTCGTTATTCCACGAACAACGAAAGCCGATGGATGCTTAAATAATTTAATTGGTGGTTATATCAAGATACGAAACAAATTATCTCCAACGCGAAAGAGGTGAAAATGTGAGCATTAATTTCTTGAATGGTCTTTCAATTGCAAGCTTACGTTGGCAATCCACTGCACAAACTCTAATCCGATTTGGAATTTACACGAAGTAATTGGTCCGTTAAAGGCAACAATTCGTTGCAAGTTTGCCGCTATTATAACAATCTGTGCTTGAAGCTAAGTTAATAGCACACTATGGACGATAGAGAAATCTAACCTGTATATGAACAAGCTTAATAACCAGCTTTGTTACTGTATTCCATTTAAATACAAGGTACTCTTCATAGAAACTCAAAGGAATTAGACGGCGCATCTTAGTCTACAGTTTGCAGCTGCAGCTACTGTTGTGTATTAATTATTATTATCATAATGGCTAAGCGAGGACTCTATGGTTAAATCCGACATCACATTTAGGATTGCTGAAATTGTCTAGATTGTACGTCGTTGAAGGGGACTTTACACATGTAACGAGGCTCTCGAGCGTCAATACTACGATATTCAAGATTCTATCTTGACTCTAGTTAAGTTGTCCGGTTGTCTCGTCTGACTATGATTTTGTGTTATTCTCGATTCAAGCGTGTCTTTTTATCGTTAACAAACGATCAAAGTTGGAGAAAATGATTAGATCCCCGCTCGATGCCTTTTTCTTAGAATTTCAATTCCAACACAACTAGTCATCGATACAAAAGAATATGGTCGGAACAAGTAACATCAAAATTAGATTTTTAGCTGTCACGAGTTCTCAAAGGAAAGAGTTCTCGGCGTTGATAAACTATCAGGTTGTGGAATAATTTGTTAGTCGTAGTCTGATGCACTATTCGACTTTTATTAATCAAGTTGTATTTCACTGGTTTATGGTCTGCATCTCTTTTACCCGTGTTTGTTTCGTCTTGGATGGATAATTGATTGTCAGAAGGTTCTTTATCAGTGAGAAAGGAAGAAAAGTATAGAGAGAGGGTGAGAGTGAGGCCGGCTGGCTGCTTCGAAGTAAATTGCGAAGGGGTGATTCTGTCCATTGCAATTCGCCTCCAATATATTATCTTATCCTCAGGTTTCATCCCGTTGGGCCATCTACTTTCTTAAAATTACTTTTATCAATACTTTGTTTCGCCAATTACCGGAGTTTTCATCTTTCTTCTATCACATTCGTAACGCGTAACGTTGCAAGAATCACTTTGTGAATTATTAGTGTATTACAGTCTGACTCGGGCTACTTGGAAGTCTATTAGTGAACTTTCACATGATGAAGCGTTAATGCCGGTAGTTTTTTTATTTTTTTGTGAGACATGTTTGCCGAACGAAAGATATTCAAAAATTTGAGTGAATACTGGAAATTAGGGGAGAGCATTGTATCTGTCTCTTTTTATTCCAAAAGAAAATTTAATCTACAATTTTTCAAATGATCATTCGACGAGGTCCTATCGCACCCATATTCTCGATTTAACCTCTTAGGTACGATGTGTCACTATAGTGGCTTACTCTACTGATTCATTCGCTCCGTTTGAACTAAATGATCTTTTTCATTTGTCTTGATTCTCACTTTTTTGCCTTCACAACGTTTTATAATAGTGTTAACAATATACAGACAGAATATATAATTTTTATTTTTGATACACCAGTGTCAGGCACCAATTGTTGCTTTTCGTTAAAATAAATATACCATTATTAGACGCTCTTTTTAACATGCCGATCCGTATCCTTATAATTTTTTAGAATTTTCAATCTCAAAATGTCGCTTCAAAATAGAAAACGAAAAGCAATTTGAAAAACATTATCGCGTTATGAGTGTGAAAATTGTGACGTGGGTCCATAGACAGATATGTAGTATTGTGCTTTAAAATATATCACACTCAATTGTAATATTAATTATTAAAGTAAATTATTAAAGTTAAAGTATATGCATCATATCTTTAAGAAAAATTATAATTTAATTATCAAAAACTTCGTTCCAGTGTGCTTGTATAGAGAATATCATTATCCGTCACACATTACAGTGTACTATGCCGACCGAGAAACAGCCCCGCACAAAATTTAGCCGTACCTAAGAGGTTAAATGCTGTGAACCTCTCTCTCTCTCTTCCTCCTCTCTCTCTCTTTATCTATCTCTAAAATAATTGCCATATTACTCATCGCGTATAACGATCGGAAACTTTTTTGTTCGCCGACGTTTCTGACGGTGGCAATATATTAAGCTCGTGCAATGCTTGACCTCGAATCATTATGGATTATCTGTCGTCATTTGCCAAATACTTGGGCGGGCTGTGTCAAACTCGTGTCCAGTCGGATGGCGTATACGCCGCGGCAGAACTTCCATCAGACGGCAAACGTATCGATCATGTGCTGTGTCAATGATCGATCGCGCGAAGACGCCAAGTATCCGCGCCGTGATGCATTTTGTCGCCCGTACACCAATATCTTGCCACTCGATCTAGCGCGAACTTGGTGATCGATCGGCAACAATCAATTTGGCAACCGTAGATTCCAATCTGTTACCAGGGTGAGAATTGGAGGAAGTGAGCGCGAACGAGAAACAACTAGTTTCGTTTAATCGTTCGGGAAGACGTATCGGTTAGCGTTAAAGAGTTGACCAGAGAGTAAGGCGAGCAAGAAAATTCTTCTCGACCAATTCTCCGTAATGTGTATGTTTTCCGTGATAATTTTCACGTTTTATTGGGTATTATCGTTGAAATTCTTATTATTGTATCTCTGGAAGGTTGGCAAGGTTAAAGGTACTGAGCGGTCTCGATACCAAAATACCATTACACAGTGATACTTGTTAGGGTAACCACGTCGTTACTTGTTGGCTAACGGATACATATACCTACTTACGCATAGCTAACACTTTGGTCGTCATTTAACGCGGAGGACGTGGCCATGTTATGGGTAACGTCGTTATTCCCGCTGTCGTTATACGTCGTGCCGGTTTAAAGAAATTTTTGCCTGCAAGGTAGAAGTTGAAGAAAGTAAAACGTAGAACCAGAAAATGGGAAGGTAATAACACTCCAGCGCCATGTACATATCGAGTTACATATATCTTTGAAGATTTAACGACATAACATCGCGATACATTGATCAGAGGCACGAGGATTTTTTGTCTCTTATGGAGAATTACTAGTCTGGAAACAAATTCGGAATATTAAGAATAATGGACAAACCTACAGGTGAATATAGATGAAACGGTCCAATTCTTGACGAAATTTTCAACCAAAATAGTATTAAAGTATAATTGGCCGGATCGGATATGTCTTGCTCATCGTAAAGCAATCGTTATCGATAACTTTTAATCGTTTATTTTTATTATTTAATTATCTAACCTGACGTAGAACAGGGCGACCTTGTAGGGAATTTCTATTGAAAATTGCCCTTTGTACGTTAACTTTTGGTTTTTATCGAAGTGGAAGCCAAACACACGAAGCTACCTTTCCCTTCCGCGTTAATATTTTACAATGTGCAATATATATATATTCGTAGATGAAACGTTACATAGTTTTATTCTATCGCAATATTCTGGTTGGATAAACCGATCTCATTCGAATCACACGGTCTCCTTATTACCGTAGTCGTGTTGATAATTAATTAATCAATTATCGTAAAATTACGTGCTTCCATATTCATTAACTAATTATGAAAAAATTGCGTGTTTTCATTGGAAAAATAAAACGTAATAATAAGAGAAGAAAATTTTTCAGCAAAAAATCATCGTAACGTATATTTTCATATATTCGATATTATAAAAATTTCGTGAATATCTTTTTCTTCTGTATGCTCTTGATTACGATAGATATTTTAACACTTATGGAAAGGGATGCACAGGCGGGTATTGACTAATTTTAGATTGTAAATTATAATGACATTTATGCATCTCGAAGAATAATATGTTACAGTCTATAAACGTTCATTATTTCAAGCTGAAGCATCAGTTATACTCGGCTATAAAGTTGCTACACTTGCAACGTTGCTGCTTCGCTGATTTTATAATGTTCTTCAGAACGATGATAGTATCTGCTGTCGCAATCTGAAAAATATCCAACTCGTGTATCAAGATATTCATAATCTTCGACAATGTATAAATGTTGAAGCTCACGATTTTTATGCAGTACGGCTTATAACGTAGATGTTTCCAATTGGAGACTCATCTTCGTAGATCACACCGTGGTTTTCAAAGTGATTCCGTTACAGTCTTTCAATTTTAATTTGATATTGTTATATGTTATTACGACATCGAATTTTTGAAATTATCAAAAAATACAGTACGTCATATATTAATTAATAAGTAGCATTCTAATAGAACGAGAGAATACATAGGCTTTCTTGAATCGCAAGTACGAGTAAGAAAAGAAAAACGTTTAAACAAGTATTATTGGTGTTTTACTCTCTTTATCAACCAATAACTGGTTCGCGATGTACAGTAAATGGATAGCCTACTTACCCCTGAGTTTTCTCGTTATATTAAAGTTTGAAACGAATCTAATTATACAACGAGACTCGCTATCAAGATTTCTGCTTATTAGTGTTTCGTTACTCTCGATAAACAACCAACATCGCATACTATTGTTTTAAAGCGCGTAAGACGTAGGAAATTTTGACTTCGCTAGAAACATTTTCCACTGAAAGATCAGTTTCGAACTAACGAGGAGTGAATGTTACTTTATTGGTCGTTTTATTAACAAATATCCAAAGAATTATTTAACAAACGTTAAAAAGAAGAAAAAGGTCATGAACCGATTAAATCTGTTCACCTATAAGTAAAATTCAAAACTTCTTTAAATTAGAACGCGATGGTACCTTGAAACTTGATATTCGTTCGATCTCGTAATAGCAAAACTGCAGCTGTAATTGAAAATAAACAATAATGTTCATACGCGAAGAAGTAAACAGATATCTCGTTACACGAATTTCACGAATAATATTCGGAGAACAAATTTCGAAATTAAAGTAAATCATTGAAAAGCATAATACGGAACAGTGAGTTATTTTCAATCGATCGATTTTCCAATTCGAGTCTTTCTTAATTTGAATCGACCAACAGGCGAAATATCACCAACGATATAATTGATTTAATTAGTCATAATTAGCGTTCAATTTTGCTTTATCGGAATTATTACAACTATCTCAAATCAATTATCGTGGGTAATTTTCGATCACGTTCAGAGAATATCGTCGTAGGTGGGTGTCCAAGTTAAGGGCGGATTTTTATTAATTACTTTATTGTTCCCGTATCGATCAATTGTAGGATGCAGGTATACAACCGATTGTTTTGCGGGTGATTGGTTGTTATGTGCGGTAGCGCGAAACCCAATAGTCGTTGTTTTTGGTGTCTCGAGGCTGATGGATGGCGGATATCGACTGCATCGCTGCAGGGGGACTGGGGCGGCTTTCTCATTTCACAAGCCGAGAGAGGGACTTCCGCCGGAACCCAACTCCCAACGGAGACACCGAGAATTCGCTTTAGCCACGGCGCAGCGCGGCGTCGAATGTCGCCGAATTTTCTCTCTTAGAATTGTAGCCAATTTTATTCGTGTTTTTCCCTATTTCTACGAATATCTCACCTTCTCCGGAAGTTGTTCTCCTACGTAACGCGGATCAACTATTTCAAAATGAAAATGTATGATAATTTGCGTATTCGTTACTTTCGTCGCTAATTTGGCTGGTTCGCAGAAGCGACCTTTATCGATTTTGTCGTGTGTCCTAAACGTACCTCCGTTCGATATCCATCGACGACGCTCACATTCAATTCGAGATAAACTTCTGCAATTGCAAAATAATCAGTGTTCATGCTTTCGGTTCACTTGAAACACGCGCGGCAGTTTTTGGATTTATAATGGAATGGAAACGAGCGGCATTTTCATGCATAAAGGGAGGCTGAACGATGTCGAGCAGATTTTCGAAGTTCGAACCTGTTCCACCAGTATCTCGATCGGATGTCACGATAATCCTCTTGATACTTTAAACTTTCGTTTGGTGGACGCGCATTTCGAAATTTCTAGCAAAGCGGAGAAAAATGGAGGGTGATGAGGAGCAGCGTCTCGTATTATTTATTTAGAAAAATCGCAAAAAAAAAAAAAAAAGAAAAACAGTAAATCCGGTGTATTTTCTATTTTTCTGTCGCGATTCATCTGGGTTTTTAATACGTTTGCGCATTGAATCGACGGTCTATCGGGGAAGGTTCTTTCCGTTGAAACGATCATAGAGGACGCGCTGACGCGTTGAATCGACAGCTTATATCGATTTTAACACGCGAATAACGGACTGCGTTCGAAATTCAATACATCCTGAGCCAGAATCAGTCGGATCGCAAAATTTTGGAATGCCCGTTTTGTTTTGAAGGGATAATAAAAAGGCATAGAACACTATTAATACTACTTTTGTGCATTATACATATTGGCGCAATTAACAGAGTAACGAATGAAAAGGTAATTTTATTCGAGTTATTATTTAATAGGACTCCCCCCTGGCTGTCTCTCTCTCTCTCTCCCTCTCTCTCTTTCTCTCTCTCTTCTTTATCGACAGCTTTTACTCTCCATAACTAGTAATTTTTATGAATCCCTACGCAATCTGTAACCTTTTGTTACTTCATCATCGACCATCGTCCTTTTCATCGTAATGAAAAGCAGCACATTCGTTACGCTTGCCATCAGTATCTACTCCATGTAATTACACGCGTCCATGTATCGGAAAGGACAAAGTCCTTTATACTCCCCGATAATTCCAGTTCTAATTACTCTTAGTCGATATTTAAAATAAAAAGAATCTTCAAAAAAAATTATTTTCGAACATCGAGGAAAACTTTATTGAAGAAGCACCAAAAAAGGAAGAAGGAAAATATCGCATGCGCATATGTTTGACGTAATTCCGCTACGTCCTTTGAACAATTTCCGATTCATTTTTATTGTTCCTTTATCGTTAAGAAATTTCTTAATGTGTGTATTGATATATCTGTATCGTAATTTATCGTGCGTTTAACGATGCGCTGTGCGCATTGCGTTCTACCGTGCATCCAATGACGCACTCTTAGATTTCGTGTTACCCCGGTCTGTTCGACTCCTGACATACAGAAAACTGATAGAATTATAATTACTTGTTATATGCGATAAAAATCAATCCTTGGAATAGTTACGGTTGGAATGGCAATTACGCTTTGATGAAGCGAGAATTTAAAAAAAGAAGGAAGGAAAGAAGCAAAAAAAGAGACGAAGAAAATGCAGGATGGAAGAAGTAGGACGTGAAAAGGAAAACGTTACCACTTCCACACTGGCGGGAACAGATTTTCCTATGGGGAAACGATCCGTCGTCGTCCAATTTGCCGTACGAAGCCAATAGCCGTCGTCGTATACGACGCACCGAAAAAAGGGGCGACCCGTACGACAGAGTCGCGCCGTTATCCGATATTTGTGACCGAAAATGGAGGCAGGTATCGTATAAAATGACAATAAGGGCGTGCCATCCTGTACTATCGTGCTGGACATCAATAACATTCGTTACCCGCGTTACACCCTGTATATACAGGCATATATATATATACACGGATTATTCTTTCCTTCTCTCTCCGCTCCGCTATTTTCCGGCTCGGCTTGTCCCCTGTTGAGAGGCAACATCCATGCTATATCTGTATATCGTTGATCGTGTGCTCCGCTGCTCTGGTATTTCACCTGTACGCCTGTTCAAAGAGTAGAGCGATGCCTCCACATCGCCGTCGTCGTCGTCGTCGTCGTTGTCGTCGTCATCGTCGTCATCGTCGTCGTCGTCGTCGTTGTCGTTGTCGTCGTTGTCGTCATCGTCATCGCCGTCGTCGTCGTCGTCGTCGTGTGCGTCTTTTGCCACGACTACGTGGCCGTGTTTCTCCCATATATGGTAGTCAGTAAAGAATAGCCAGTCGGCTGGGAGCGTATAGGACCACTTTATGTAACTTATGTCGCCTTTGTTAGAGAATATCTCGTCCCAGTTGTGTTGCTTCGTTCGTCCATTTCGTTGTTCCACTCCAACAGATATCGGCCTTGTCGTTCATGCCTTTGCCATTGACGTGATTCGCCATCAAGCTGTCATCGTCATTGTTCCCTATACTTCTGATCCGATCAATGTTTCCTACGCGACATTTTGATTTACCAAATATCCATAATTCTTCTATCGAATATTACGTTAATTTTTGTATCCTCAAGAAAGAATGGCAGGAGAATCCTTATGAACATATTGTTACGTAATGGTTGACCCGAGAAAGTTTTACAAAATTTGTCGTCTTTGGCCGATTAATATGCCGCTGTACAATGAACGATTCGTTAGAAAGACCGTATGTGCTTCTGATACTGGTATATCTCGTTTCTATTTTTCCAATGATCGTCGCGTAGAAATCCCTGCGCGATAAGGTAAATATTTGGTCTTTTCTCGTCCACTAACGATCTTGTTACGGCGTTGTGATCCCGAAGCGTGCGAAAAACGCATTTTGCGGAACGAAAATCGACAAAATCGAATATACAATATATTTTGAAAAAGTGGATGCTATTTTTGGAACATTGATCGATTTTTCATCGGGTTTGGAAATTAACTCGGCCGAAGAGGTTTATCTCTTTACGTGGACATAAAAGAGAAAATCAAGGTGGTCGATTTCGAATACCTCGGCATTCGTCGACGTTAAAACGTTATGAATCCTGATGCATCCTTCTCTTTAAGCGCGTTATGCCCCTTTGATTCTAATTTCCATGTCCTAACATTGTTTTGGAAGAAGAAGCTGGTCACGACTTGTGTCCGCAATGTCGTTAGAAGATGTCTTCGGGGTCTACCTCGGCTTTCTCAGAAGGCAGCTTAAAAGGCGGGTAAATAATCCATTTTCGCAGTCTAACGCATTTACTCGATCCGTGGTTACGTTCACTCTCGTATACAGCTATCCTTTCGAGATTACTCGTGATAAGGAGGCGATGCGAAATAAGAGACTCTTAGATGCAATTACTGACTGGCCTGCTGTTACTTGGTCAAACTTTTAACGATAGAATCTCGATAGAATATTAGAAAATTGAGAAAATTGTTAGGGAAGGGTTTCCGATTAACAACTCGAAAAATGTTGTTTCGTCCCATTTGTAATCGCTCTTCCAAATAAATTTACGAAGATTGCTCTCTTTACGAAGAAAAAGATTTTCTAAAACTCTATTTTTCCTTCGATAGAACGACACGTTTCTTCTCCATTCACGGTTCGTCGCTTTGAACGCAAACACATTCGACGACCATTTAAGTATCTTTCATCGTTTTGCTTTTCCTTTGAGCGTCCCTTTAACGTGCGTTGCTTTTCCTCTGTATACTTAGGTCTTTCCGCGTACCATAGCGAACATAGTATCATGCCAAACGTGAAACGTACAACGAGGTCTCCTTCTCCTACGCCGTTGATCCCACAGAGCAAAGCGTTCGTGCGGAGACATAAAAAGCGAATCAGTGAAAATAGCGTGGCTCAAAAGAGCGCATCCCTCGCCGAGAGTAACACTTATACCAATTATCATCAGGCATACACCAAACACCGTAAAAGGCAATGGCTTCTCTCGCTGGTTTCCCACATTTCACATAGAAGCTCGTGGACTTTCCTTGTTCCTTTTATTTTTTTCGTCACACTCGGTCACCCTTACTCTCGGTTTAAGAATTAAATTAGCCGGTACGAAAGACGGCTCTCGCCGGAGAACCGACCAACAGAAAGAAGTGATCCCCCGATGTCTACTGGAGTCACGAACGAAGAAGAACCTCTCGAGAGTGTCACGAGGGCGACGATTCCCTCTTCCTTCCCTTCGTTCCGTCATGCCTGCTTCTTTTGTCTTACTCGCTCTTGTCCTCCCTCGTGGATCGTAGAAGGCAAGTAGGCAGGCAAAGCACAAACCAGGATATTGAAATTTCCCATGGAAGAAGTATTTTTTTTTTGTTCACGTTCTCTGGTTGCTGAAGACCACCTACCTTTTCTGCCCTATTTTAAACTACTACTCTCCGATTTCTCGGAGCCGAGTCTCGACCAAGGATCCATGGCCAGCCCTGGTTCACCCCTTTGGTTAAAAGTCGTTAGGAAATTGTAGCTTTAACTGAAGAGAGGGGGAGGCTAGTCTGATAATAATGCCGGGGATGGTTTCGTTTTGCAGAGATTCCAGCCGCGATTCTGCTCTCTTTTAGTTTCCGAACTGTTCCACCGGTTATTTGGTGTCACGTTACCCAGCGTTGCATAATTATGCCCCTTTTCGGAATCGAGACGTGCTTTTATAATGATCGTAATGTTTCGAATGGCATGGATAACCCATGGGTGCTACTTTTTGTTTCTTTTCATTTTTGTATTTTTTGTGGCAAGCTTTTTAAATTCTGTAATGGATGAATTTTTGAGACAATTTCGGTGATGCATAGGTGGTAACAATAAAAATGAGAGATATCGTTCAGAAGTTAAAAACTGTTCTTACATTAATATCCCAATAATGTATTTTATTCTAACTCCTTTGGAATTATTTTAAAAAAAGAATTATACTTGATCGTAACGAAGGGCTTAGGATGTCATGTCCTAAATTTTCCTCTTTACACGAGGGTGAAAGTTGCATAACAAAGTGTTTGAAGCGCGTGACAGTCCAACGTTGTTAATCTATAATAGTATTACGCGGAAGAGTAAGTAGCTGGTTATTAGGTGAACCCTCGCTGTAGGGAAACTGTAGGGTATAATATGGAACAAATCGGTTCTTATTACGGAGAATATGGAGAACAGTGGAAACGATACACACATTTATTTTTTAACGCCCTATCTCGCGTACAATGCAAGATTAAATCGCGGTTTATCCATAGGGGGAAATTCAAACTAAAATAAACTTGAAGCCGTACGCGGTTGATTAAATCTTATCGATTAATTCTGTAAAGTAATTTGACAGTTATTAAGAAACAATTTAGTAGAGGGGGGGGGGAGACTTACCTAACAAACAATTTGTCCAATGGTGGACGAGACTTTGTATTCCATCGGGAAGAGGCATCTCGCGAAAACGATTACTTAAAGAAAGTGAATGCTTTTACTGGCTCGTTCCTTGAGCATTTCCATCGTCTTCGTCACAAATGGTTTCGACTAAAGTACCATTAAGCGAGAGTTTCGTTGCACTCTGTACCGGGATACGATCTTGAAAATACAAGGAGCGAACGAGAAACGGAGAATGAACGCGTACGAAGAGTCGGACACAGGGAAACAGCATGAAAATTCGTAGTCCAGGAGAACAAATACGAGGAGAAATAGAACGAAACGTAAGCGAACTATGCGGATCGAACGCCGTCGATGAGCCGGTCTGTTGTTTCTGGTCCAGTAATAAGAGAAGTCCCCCATGCCCGCAAATAGACTAGAAAACTCTAATGAAGACGTGCCAAGAGTTTATCTTCGGAGGCTGATATAGCGACGATTGGTCGATCCCTCAGGGACGATGATTTCACGTGGTTCGGTTGTCCCCTCTCTCTCAAGCCACCCACCCGTCAGCGAACCCCCCTTCTCTATCAGCTTCGTCTATTCGCTCTGGATTTCTTCGGTAACCTCTAACCGAGGATCTCTCCTAAATTGATTTGCTTCGGATTTCGCGTGGATGTAATTTGAAGAACTGACTGCGTTTAGCAGCATGTATCTTTTTCTCCTTTGAAACGTTAAGCTTCCGTTTTTCTCTACCGCCGTGATATCTGTAATATTTGTAAACGTTTATTTTGTCAAATATCGCGGGTGTTGTATAAATGTAGAATTACGGTCTATAATCGAGAATAATTTTCCTTTGATGAGTTTTGAAGTGGCTTCAAATCATATGACACTAATGAAAAGCACAAAAAGCCCGGAACGTTTTTGACGGAATTCCGTCTCTTGTTTCCCGATCCGTTGCGAATCGAATACAGAATTAGTGTCCACAATTACTGTTCGAAATGTCGTGCAATTTATGGCAGGCACGAATCGAATTGGTCGCATTTATAACACATGGAAATCAGCGAGCTTTTAAGCCGGCACTGCCACTGGAAAATACAATCGCATATCAGTGTACATTTACCACGAAAACAGTAGGTTAAACGGAGCTTGGGGCCGCGATACATATATTCCATGACAAATTATTTCCTGATTTTGACGACAGGAATAATCGCAAAAATTCCATCCGTTTCCATTCGTTGAATAAGCAGCTGTGTTAAATAGCCGGTCGTTGAGGTGATTGAAACGCGTTTCCTTTGAATGGATCTAAGGGAAGTCGTATGTGTTGTTCGCACGGCAAATTACATTACATTTTGAAGATGGAACGATTTAAAAGAACGTCATTGCGTTATGAATCGGATATTTCTAATTCCCATCGAATGAATTGTTGTGTTTTGTTTTTCTAACGCGATTGTTAGTCGGAATTATTTTCAAAATTAGAAGTTATTTTCGAATAATGTTTTCGAAATTATCGTGATACTTGCGATGTTTAGATTTCTTTCCGGACAATGTGTGCCGGATATATTTTTCAAAATACAACTTCTTACGCTGCTATACGGTGTAAAGTCGCTCGCACCGTGAATTCGAGTTGGCTGTTAATCGAATTCTCGATAATTCCAATTTCGTTCAATTTCAATTACGCCGAGTTCTGCTTAATTCGAGGCCTCGTTCTCATTAGAGTTTTGTTAGCGCTTACATCGAGCAGCAGACGGTTGCGTTGGCAAACTTGTTAAATTCGACATGTTTGAATCCACTTATGCGAGTAGCCAGGTTCATTCGTGCCGAGCGAAAATGGAGAAGGGAAACGAAAATGATTTTTCGTGGATCGAGTTACCGTAGTTTCGGTACTGAAATCGCGAGAGAGGAGCAGTTGTACGCGAAAATAAATACGATAACGATTCACAATTTCAAACGAGACGGAAATTTCATTTTTACCATCGAAATATTCGTTCGATTCCATTTTCTTTATAAGGTTGTTCGTTTAATCGTCGAACGCGTGTGATTTTTCCACAATAAATACGATACAATGTTTTTTGATATCGTCTTTATTTCGTATACAATTTTTCCTTAGGTAATAATTTTAGCTAATACTTTCTTAACGTTCATTTATTATCGGTTAGTAACAATTGTATTTGGTAACGTATATAACGTTCGCGTAATGTTCTCACTTTTACTAATTTCTTTAAAAATTTGAGTATCTAAGTAATGTTGAATTTTATAAAATAAATACAATAAATGTATATGAAATACGCAATATACTTTAACCATACATCCTTAAAGCAAATATGAAAACATGAAATATACAAAATGTATAAAACACATACTAAATATATATATATATAGTGAAAATTTAATAAGGAGACAAATTTCTATCCACCTTCCACTTTATTTTTAGTCGGTGCACCATTTTCTCAAAAATAGCACAATAATCAAACGATACATTTGCGAAATTTACGAAATTTAAACCAAATTTATGAAATTTAAAAGAAACAAGAATAAAAAATCGTTTACTATCGTTAGAATCGTCCTCACCTCAGTACGTATATGTTGGTCGTACTTCGAGGAACTGGATATTGGGAAAAGATCTTTAGTAAAATTCTCGATCGATAGAATGGGAATGATTTTCTGGTAAAACATAGGCCACATGTTACGTTTTGTCCGGCTGGGTGGTTCGAAAATTGTAGCCATCATTATCTATTCAGGCGCATCAGCTCACCGTGAGATATTGAACTGCACTATCCTATTTAAATATTCATGAACGTCTTTGTAATCGATGTAATACGGGTCTAGCGTAATCTCACGTGTCAGAAAGTAAATAGGCTTGCATTTTCAACCGGTGATTCGAGAGTACGGTAAAATGTCCACATATTAATTCCGTTAATGCGCTAGAAACTCTGAGCATCGAGCAAATACATAAGGAAATAATCTCGTTCAGTCCAGTATTTTTGAGATGAAATGTTACTTTTGCTCATACATATTTGTTCGGAAGCTTTGTATAATAATAATTATATCGGCTGTCGATTATTCGATCAACCTCGTCACATCATTCATACATTGAGAATAACACAAAAGATGCAAGAGTTTTCAAGGTACGCGAACACCAATGCAATGTCTCATCGAACAGCTAGTAGTCAATTAATTACATTAATGAAAATTTTCGGGAGCAAAGAAGCTAAAGTCAGAATTTCTGACAGAATCGGATCGAATCGGTCCACAGTCGGTTGCTCTTTATTTTCTTTTTCGACCAACTGGAATTAAATTCGGCAGCTTTCCATGCTTCTATACGCGCGGATTCGTCGCAGCGGTTCATGTTCCGCCGCAGGCTGTTTAGCAACTCGCACTGAAATAATTCTCGGAGAAATTTGATTTGCTAATTTGACATTGGCCTCCATCGTCGTCGTTATCGTCGTTCCTTTTCCTTGTCGTTCTTGTCGTTTACTCGTTCTTGGTTGCCCAGCCATCTCGAACAGCGTATTTCGCGAGCGAACCATCGTTGTTTCCTTGTGCACGTCGCGCCAATTGCAAGAACAATGGCATTATTATTATAATTGCAGCATACCGGCTCGGTAACCAGTTTTCTGGCTTTGTAGCGACGCGCACGGACTTCTTGCTCTTATTAAATAAGGTGCTGCTGCTTGCAGCTACCTAGTCAACGTTATTATGAGACGCAATAATGACCAAAGTGGAGCAAAAGTTTACGAAAGTCGATCCAGGACAAATTGTATAAGAATACTGTTTGTTCGATCAATTTGTCTGGCATTTTCTAACCGGTGTGTAGAATTGTCGAATCGTTAAAATTAGGAACGTCTGTATAGTAAAATAAGTAGATAAGAAAGGCTATCGCTTCGTCGTAATATATTTTTCTAACAGGTTTCCAAGGTGGGTGAAAAACTTGTACGTTTCGTCAAGTAAAAATTACATTATGAATATCAGCCAGTAGTAATATTCTCTAGCGGAGCTTCGCAAAAGTTCCCAGCTATTTATACCCGCAGTCCTTCGCACGTTGCCTGGAACGTATCGCTCGCTGGAAAGATTACATACGGCGTGAACGACGAGACGACAAAGTTTCGCGAAGAAAGCTGACGTCGGAGGATAACAAAGCAAACGCTAGAAAGGAAACGACTTGTTATCGCTTTTCTTGCGCTTTTTCCACCGTGCCTGTCCTCTTTCTTCGGCCACCATCGCGATAATTGTCGACCTCGCACGCATTACGTATTTCTCGTCAATCGATCGTCTCGCTATCTCGCAGATATAATATGAGCCGCATGAAGGAACGGCTGTTTAAAACCGAATGCCTCCCGCGGGATGTGTGCCAACCGTTTCTTGTAATAAATATGCAAAGTACGGTTTTTTACGCAGAACACACGTAGAAACATAGGAAGCTGGTATCCCGTAATCGAAGTGTACTCTGTTGCCTTGAAAATCACATGCAAACGATTGTGCTATCTAAATAGATTGCCAATGGCCAAATACGATCGATAATCGAAAATGCGAGAAAACCAAATCTTAGGAATGCTTTAATCTTTTCGTAGAACCATCGAAATCGACTAAATTTTCCATACGAACGAAAAAATCTGCAAATATTAAAGCTTAAGCTTTTCTATGATTTCGAAAAGATTATTTCGTGGAAGAGATTGGAAATTGCACGGAAAGGTATGAGAGCTTTCAGGGAATGTTCAAAATCGCCTAGGACATTCGCAAATATTTAGAGCTCAAGAAGATTGATAGGAATTACGTGAATATCTCGAATGCATTAGTAAACTGCGAAGGATCTTAAGTATGTACATCTTCAATTAGAGTGCGTTACATAAGCATAGTACAGAATCTATGATTAGAGCTACTTAGGTTTAATTAGTCTCTAATTCGGTACTGCATACAATATTATCCATTGTCAGCTTGCTCTCTCGGCAGCATCTCTCTCAATCCCATCTAGCAGCTGTTGCTACAAGATGCTTAAACTAATCTGGTCTTGCTCCTAAATCCCTTTGATGGTTAGTAATTGAGGATATCTCTCATAAGGACCGTCCCTGGAGTGTATAGCGAATATAGATTCGTACGCGTCAATGCCTTTCTGTACGGACTCGTCATTCCGTTTTCCAACCACGTGGCTGATTCGCATCAGCCGATGCAGCCATACTCCTAAATGTGCAACATAACCTAATCTATAGAGTATAGACGATGAATCCTTTCTTCCTTTTGGAACTTTAACACTTTCGTGCCTGACGATATTCTACGTAGTATGTTACTAGGGCATCGACTACGGCGCCATTTGTGGCATGGTTGGATCAAAGTAGAGAAATTGTGAGATCCAGATTTAGGATTAGATTTACTAGTTCTTTGGTTTGCGATTTCTTTGAAAAAGACTTGGACGAACGTGAAATATTGATTGTTCGATTCCTAACTGGACTTCGATTTCAAACTGAAATTTAATTTTCGTTACGATTACAATGTTATGTCGAAAGTAACAAGCGAAAAATAAACAATAACGCTTAACAGACTAATAAAAGCTCATAAGAGTAATATAATGAGCGGAACTAAAGATTACGCAAAACTGGTCATTTAACGAAGAGGAATAGTCTTTTTCTCGTAGAAGAAATATTTAGGTAACTGGAAATATTTCCGGCGATGTAAGGGTGAAAGTAGCGCGAGAGATGCGCCCGAAATTCCAGGTGCATTGAACATCTAGCGACTGCACGCTGGTAGAACCGCGTCGCTCCGCTTTCCAGGATTCCAGCTGTGCCTCCTTTATTCGGAATTCATCGGATCTCGAATACTTTTCGTCGGGACGCGACGGCAGATCCTTTGGAAATCCTATGTGTGCACGGGTCGCGATTGTACCGAGGCAAGAATGTTTTTCGTTTGATCCGCCAGTGAGTCCTGAAAAATGCTCGATTCCAAAGGAATCGCGGCACACGCGAATTTGAAGATACTTCTATTTTTCTGTAAATTTCCTTGCGTGTCGAGCTCCACGCGTCCTTTACCGGATGTATCCTATCTAAAAATATGATCTTTCTCGGGTGTATGTTTAAAATATCTTCTATATCATATAGATCATGCTAATCCGAGTTTATCTCATTTTTTTCTTCCTTTTATGTATTCGTCAATTGTAGATAAAAGTTGTAGCGGCTGTAGTATTCGTGTTACCAAATCAGTTGCGTTTTTTTTTTGCAACATTAACAATGGGGCAGTATCAAATTTCGTCATAACATATATGCATATGTACTAGTTTCCCTGCCATTATATCATTCTATGCCAAAAAGTTTATTCCGTTATAATATATAGTAATATATAATAATTCAGTTTACAGTAAATTACAATATAATAATAAATAAATAAGTAATATTTTGTATAGTCTCGCGGTTTCAAAGGAACATCTGATCGTGGAAAGGTTTGATTATAATTATTTGAGAAACAAGCCCTCGAATAAAATAACATACTCTATCGACTCTTATTCTCTCTCATCGCGGCTAGGTTAGAACATGGTCGCCAATGACGACGGGCAGCTACGAAGCAAGTTCACCATGGAAAAAAATAAGTAACTCAAGAACAGAATCACCGGTGAGAATTGCTTCGTTTTTGCCTGTGGCATTCATATACAACAAGCTCGTTACTTAACACCTCTGGAGAAGAAACTGGGAGAAAGCATTAAGTAAAAGCAGTACGCGACGGTGTTGGGCACAAGCGCAAGGGAACACGGCCCTCTCTCATTCCTCGGCCTGTTAACTTTTCAACGAACCTTGCTGCCAGACTCAAAAGCTCTTGGTAAAGCGTGATTTACACGTCACGGAAACTTACCCCGTATTTTCCCCTACCTTACATCCGGCCTTCCTCTATTCCCAACTCTCTCACCCCGTTTTCTATGATTCTTTTCTGGAGAAAGACTCTGTTCGCCAACTCTGCCCGTACCTTTCTCTCAGACGCAAAATATTTCGTTCCCATAAGCGTCCTATGGTATTACGTTTCAGACGTTAAACATTTCGCACTTTTGATATTTTACGATTGGTATTTGAAGATATTTAGATTTAGTAATTTTGTTTAAACCGTTTCCAATTATTTTGAAATAATTATGCGTCAGTTCGATGTTTTGAAATTTCACAAGAAATGGACTCGAAAGTTTGAGGACATCCATTACACAGAATGTTATACCTTACCATTACCATAATAGAGCAGAAAAATAAAATCGATATGATTTTTTACAGGTATGAATCGAAATCAGGACGAAAATCGAACGAGTCTGCATGATTAAGGGCAAGAAAGTTTGTATTAGCCTAACGGCTAATTTATTTAACAACAATCGCAGAGTATATATCACGAGCATCGAGTAAGTCGGTTGATCGAGTAAACTTTAAACGAGAACAAGTCGATGAATAAAGCGCGTGTCGCATGTGAGTAATACTTGAATGAAAATTAATATACAAGAGGATTTAAAAACTTGTGATGATTATGTACGGTACAGAAGACGTAATTATCTCGAAAATTGTTTTGTTATATCGCTAAATATAGGAAATCTGTTGCTCGACTCTCCACTCGAGTATCGTTAAAGCACTTGTCCTATTTAATTAGCTCTCGCGACGTCAAATATAATTTATAAGCTAAATAGTGACTATTGAAATTTTCGCTGCTTTCGAGACGATTAATTCCAATTAATTCCAATTAAGAAATCTGGATTCGAAGAAACACGAAAAATATAATCTATTTATAATTTCAATACATGTAACGCAGAATTGGATTTGTTCGTTCATATCGATACTAAATTAGAGTCAGTGCCAAAATAAGAAATGCATGTATTGTGCCTCATTTTCTGTACAATATCAATTGGTTCGATCTTTCGCATCGATAGGAAGACGCGAAAAGGATAGGAAGAAAATAAAATAATTTGATTCTATCATTCATTTTTCACACTAGCATCGCAATAATGGAGGGATGTATTACTGGCATAGCCATTATTGCCGTGCATTATTAGTTGCAGTCATTCGAAAGATATATCAGGAGGAAGGGTTTTTAAGGGGACAAAGGGAACGTAAAGGGGGAAATATTAAGAAGGTAACTCGCTCTTTATTTTCTTCCATCCGCTTGCCTTTTACACAACAAAAAAGATTTTTTACGAAAAAGAAAAACTCTTCTTTCTGTTTGCGACAACAAGATACAATAATGCTGTGCGAGTAGGATCGATCGATAAGAACCGTCGAGACATTGAACATTGTTCGAGATATAAATCGTACAATATAGTATCTCCGATAAATCTCGATTGTATGCATAATTAAGCTGTTTAATCAATTTCCGTTTAGAGCTCCATTCAAAGGTCATTGCGTTAAAAAATACCGAGTGTTCGACTACAGTGTTAGGAAATATAAGGGGTGATTATTGAAGCCGAAATAAAATAAAAATCAAAAATAAAAAAATTTTCGACTTTGTCTTTTAGTTATTGATAATTAAAAATCGGCAAACATATTGCGCCTTGTACGCGAGTACCTTCTTACATGAACGAAAGTAGGTCAGTCTAAGTAGTAAAGTGTACGGGAATTCTCAATCGAACGATACATGGGCAGCAACTTACCTCGGACAAACCATAGAGAAGAAGTTTATGATATTTGAAGACGTGAACCATTTTGCATAACGTTTTGTAAGAAAAATAGTAGATTAAACGTTACTGCCTACTAATTAAAATCCATAATAGCATATCGAAAACGGCTTCATGGAATTTTTGAGTAGAGATAATTAATGTTTCCTCTAATCTTTTGCCTTTATAAATAATCAATAAGTAATACTACAGATAAACAATATTTATACAAATTTCACACATGCATCGCGAATGTCTAGATCATTCACAGCAAAATCGTACCAAAAATAGCAATCGTTTTGTATTACAGTAAATGTTCAATATAGCCTTCGTTTTCGTGCAAACAAGGTACACAATAAACGCGATACGTACAACACGCACTGTACACACTACACACGCTACACACCCAAATCACTTGCGTCGGAATTAAATAAAAATGATTAAAGAGATAATAGAGAATATAAAAATGAAAGAAATGAAAAAGTTCAAGGAACTAAAAATGGAAAAGCCCAAAAACATCTACAGCAAAATAACCTAAACCTATTCTAAATCTATAATTAACTGCAACTTTATGTTTATGCAATTTTTCTATTGTTTTTCTTTTCCTGTCGAAATGAAGTATCATTTCAAGGACAGAAATCCTTCCAGAACTATTTTATTCTCTTACCAAGCTAAAATCGCTAAAACATGCTACGTAAAAATGTAGTAGTGGAGAGTTCATTTAGAAAAAGGTTTACGATATCCTTCGCCAATGCTTTCGTTTCCTTTGTATAATGATCTCGAAATTAGTCAGGGATAATTACGATATCTGAGGTGTTCCTTCTAAAAGCATGATTGGATATGCCTATTGAAAAAACGAATAGGCTGCTCCCCAGATGTGTTTAAAAATGGTTAGAATTACTTTGCAAGGATATTATCATTTTAGCAACGGAATCGAAAACATTAAAACTATTTAACGCGATAAACATAATTTTTCATTTAGCTGTACATTAATTTGTATTATTGCTCATTACCTTAATTAATTCTTCGAGTATAAGATTAAACATTTTTTTTCTTTTGGTTTCTTCATCTTTTATTTTATGTGTATGTATGTGAATATTGTGAGCTGCAATGATCAGTAATTTGTGTGGAAAATGTGCGTGGTTCACGCAAGGTAGCGTTCGACTACATTTAGTAGCACATTAAGAATACTTAATGCGTAGCTGATTTTTCTGCGGCCATCCGCGGATGAGACGATCGCGGTGCGTGTATGAAATCTGTATAAACATCGTTTATGTATAATACAAGTTCGTGATATCGTTGCGACGTTTAGGAGTGAACGACCAGGCAAACTACGTGTATTCTCAAGCAATAACAGCGCAAATGTGTGTTAATTCCCCAAGAATACGCGTCGCCAACCTGGCCTGAAGTAATCCTTGCTAGACGAATTCTTCTTTCTTCTTTTTTCTTCTTCTCCTTCTACTTCTTCTTATTCTTCTGGATTATGGCAACTTTCCAACGATCCGTAAACGATTTTTATTAATTACATATACGTTATTACGCATTACTTCTATAATTATAATAATTTGTACATATAATGTAGAAGAAATTACTTATTTTCTATTTTTATTATTCATTAAAAATTCTTAAGAACAAGAATTCTCAAATTTAAAGCATGTTTGGTAAATACAATTAAATTGAATAAATTTCGTAAATTTTTCGTTTCTTTTTTGTATTTTGCTGGGAAAGTATCTACTGTAATCTGTAGATTTTAATCAATGAGATACAGATCGTTTACTCTCTTTCTTACATTGGAGAAGAACTGTGATTTTGAATCGAACTCTTGAAAACCATAATTGTTCTGTAAGAAAAGATCTTCAGGAAATTAGATCCAATGTTTTACAGTGTTGGTCGTTTGTATCGAGAAATTCACAAACTGCAACGGGATAATTATCAGAAAGTAATTAATCAAAAGCAGACACGATGAGATTTGATCGAAAGCGCGATAGTCCTCGAGACAGGTTCGTCCTCGATGTCCCTTTTTCACCGAGCGCCAATAAACGCATGCAGACAACGTATAAAACTAATGGAACATTGTTGTACTGGAATAAGGCTTCCGTGAAAGGTTCTGCTCCTGGTGCACGAGTATTTGAATATTTTTGCAGTCGCGTGGACGTGGACACGCTACGAATCGCGTGTTCTCTCCGTTCCGTTAGAGTATCCCCAACGGCCGAATGGACGGGGCAAAACCGTGAAATACGTGTCGTGGATATTATAGGCACAGAGGTGAATATTTATTGCCGAACGACATTCGCGATATGCCGTTTTTACGAGTTGGAAATCTTTCCGCGCGCGTTCCTTTTTATCGTTTCATCTCGCTGCACGATCGAATCAATATTATCAACAGAAGTTTACAATTTGGTTTTCTGAGCGATACATTTGATTTTTAAAGCAACTCAAGCGCGACGCAACATAACTCGCATCATTTGAGTCGCACGAAGAAACAATTTAATCGAGTAAAATTTCCACTAAACAGAGTATTGTCGTAAATGTTCGGAATAGAGAGGGCACAGCAGCGCATTTTCAACTCTCGGCAAATCGTTGGTCTATTCGTCATAGATTCTACGAGCGAAAGTAGTAATCGAGTTTTTCCAGCCGATCGGTTTCACCGTCATGATCGTTCTGCGATTACAAAACGCACGGAACGCTTCGCGTTACAGGCGAACGCGCGCGATTACAGGACGTGCTGACGGGGGCGCAATTTCCCGGTGACGCAAACTGATAATAGAACGTCATACAACCTCCATGAATTCCGTGGAAATCGGCGAAGATAATAGGTCATGTGTATGTGTGTGTTGAGTGTCGGTTGTTCCTGCGCGCGTTCGAGGACCGTGATATTGGTTTACAGACGATGCGAATAGGTCGCGGTTGTAATGCTGGAAAAATTAATCGAAGCGCGCCTTGGTTAGAAACGTAGGCGTGTGTGTCGTGTGTCCGACTGATTTTCCACCGTGAAAACGAGAGCATCGGCGGCAATAACAAAGTGAAGCATTTATTCGATGACCCTCGATACACTCTGGCTCGCTCCAAAACCGTAATGCCATCGGGGGAAAGGATGATTCACTTGGCTCGAACAAATGATAATAATGAAATGAATTTCCTGGGATGTAGGATAGCTTCATAGCGTTTGGTATAAACGGTTCGCTCGTAATAGAAGCAACTGGTGCATTCTTCTGCTCTGGATTGCACAAAAACAATCGTGAAAAGAACGTGTTGTTTTGTTTTAGTTGGCGCGTAATTTTGAAGACTCTGCGAATAAAATAAGCAAATCTGGGAAATAGAGGGAAAATAACATGGAATATATGTACTCTATCAATTTTCTAACATCGGCCGTATCCAAGATCAATTTTGCAATCTACTTTCTACGATTAATCGAAAGGCAATAAAAACCGAGGAGGTAACTTT